>NW_022196905.1:75756986-75861465 GCF_008632895.1 Mastomys coucha | reverse complement strand
AACAGGTAAAGTACTTGGGGCAAACCACCCCCCCAAACTACGTCGGTATAACAGTCCAATCAGAAACTAGAGGTTTGCAACTAGAGGTTGCAAATAGAGGTGGAGCTACTGAATGTAGCTGCTTCCACAACGCTGTGTTAATGTCTAGGCTTAGGGGAGGGAGACCACAATAAACCATAAAGCAGTTATATATAATGAAATAATACAATGATAGTTTTTGAACTTACATGTTAGACTACTTAAATTAATAAACCAAAGTATTCTAAAATGCACCTAAAAAATGGAATAGTTATTGCTTTTTAGGTAATGCTATTCTTATAGGTGAATACATGAAATTAAAGAATGGTCAACTTGTTAGTGTTCCATGAGTAGTATACCATTTTCATTCATTTTATTTCTCAGCAATCATGGCTTGTTGTTCCATTACGTTCTTTCAATGTGGGAAGTAATACATTATAAAAAAGATAAATAGATGGTAGATGAATAATAAATGAGTATATTAATAAAAACATAGTAAAAGTTCCAAGAAAAAAGTAATCTTAACTTCTTGTTTGCCTTCCTGCAGATGAGTGCCTCGCTGACTGACTATTGCTGCTCTCGAAATCCTCTGTTGACGTTAATCTCAAACCTGATCAGTTTTCCACTGTATTCTGAAGACCACCAGCTCCTGGATTGATCCTAGATCATGGATTTAGTGACTACCGGACCTTAAGCATCAGCTGCATATAGAAAACCATTGTGAGACAACATTTACACTACTGTGTATGCTATTCCTACAAATATTTTCTCAACTTATCTTTCATTAAAAATCTATATTTCAGTGATGTTCCTTTAAAGGATCCCTGTGAATAAAATTATTAAAATTATTATATAATTTTATCTGAACAAAAACTTCGTGTTTTCTTTTTCTTAGTCTAAACATTTGAATTAGAAGAACAAACTTCTTGATAGCCTGGTCATTACAGAATCCTTTTCCCACACACAAATTTTGATATAATAAAAACTAAGATGAATTTCATGTGATTGCTTTGCTCAAATAAAAAAGCATATTTGAAAATTTAGATCTTCTGAAATAAAATACAGTTCTAAACCATAGACTCAAAAATAACTTGACAGAAAACTCCAAAGTTCATTATTCTGGATTAGTCACTATCATTTGTATTTTAAGTTTAAAATATAGTATTATTGATATATTAAGTAGAAACAATACTTTTTAGGGCTAATGGAAATTTTTGCCTCCCAATTTTGTATTATATCATGAAGTATGTTTATTTTGCATTATATATATGTATATGTTTTTTCCATGTTTATGTTCTATTCAGTATTTTTCTTTATGAGAAAAACCATGTGAATAGATCACATAACTTTGTCCATACAATCAGCAACAATGTGGCTCACATGAAGTACTGACACTGACTGAGGTTCATTTAATTAGGTAGGAGAAGTAGTGCATAAAAATTTAGAAAAAGTACTGCTGTGTAATTAGGATTTAGATTAGTGAAAAGTTAGAGAAGCCACAAGAGGGAACATATTAAATAGAGTATGCATAACTTTGTTAAATATAATTGCTAACATTATATTTAACAAAAGCTTTTTGAAAAATTAGAAATATTTTAAAAAATTAATAGTTGGTGATTCCATTTGCTACTAATGTCCTCTGTTTTTAAGACAGAGTTTCCTTAGACTGTAGACCAGGCTGACATGAAACAACAAAATAGTCCTCATCTCTCAGCCTCAGTGGTAGGAACAGAGCTGAGAGCTACCATACCCATCAACAGAAAGTTAGATGGTAAAATTGCTGTTCTATGTGCTTTCATTCATCTCTAAATCAATATATATTTGTAAGAATTTCTCAGATAATATGGTGTGCTAAGTACTGGGAAATATTAATATATGGACTAGACTCCCTTAACCCACCTAGCTTGAATTCTAAAATCCTATCTATGGGTAATAAGCAAATGAAGTAAAGACAGACATATAGACACACCTAAAATGATGCTACCATGATCAATCTATTGAAGAAGGAACCCTATTTAAAATGGCACAGACCTTAGAGGTCAGTTCACTCTGTTTAGTTATAACAGTCCCTGAAGACATTGTGACTGAAAGACCAACTACAGCAAAACAGGAAAGACTGTATGCGTTATAAATACAATTATGTCAAAATGATGAGCAGCCAAACTGAGGAGAAACTTAGGAAGGGATAGAAAGACAAGAAGAGGAACAAGAGAAGAATGGAGTAGAGGAGGGAGTGGAATAGGAGAATATGGGGAGGAGGATAAGGAAGGGGAGTAGGAGAGAGGGTAGGAGTCAGCGGATTATAGTCACATTCAAAGTAGATAGGATGATAACTTTGGGAGGAGTGTATTCTGGATAAGGTCACCCATATTGTATCCTGAGCGGATCTCACATCCCAGGCCTCTGGGATTTTCTAGAGGTTCGCTCCACATCCTTACCCCAACCCATGACAGCTGTATGTTTCCATTCATTCTCTTGGCCCTCTGAGGTTCTCTTCTGTCTTTGATCATATCAGATCCTGCCCTCTTCTTCCCATCTCCTACTTAGGTCCCTCTCTCCCTCTTCATTCCATGATTATTTTGTTCCCTCTTCTAAGTGGGATTGAAGCATCCTTATTTGGGTCTTCTTTCTTGTTTAACTTAAGGTCTGTAGGATATATCATAGGTATTCTGTACATTTTGCCTAATATCTACTTATCAGCAAGTACAAACCCTGAATGTCTTTTTGGGTCTGGGTTATCTTAGTATGATATTTTCTAGTTACATCCATTTACTTGTATATTTCATGATGTCCTTGCTTTTAATAGCTGAATAACAATAGATAAATGGGACCTCTTGAAACAGAAAAGCTTTTGTAAGGCAATAGACACTGTTAGTAGGACAAAACAGCAATGTATAAATTGGGAAAAGATCTTTACTAACTCTACATCCAAGAGAGGGATAATATCGAAAATATATAAATAACTCAAGAACTTGGACTCCAAAAAACAAATAACCCAATTAAAAAATGGGGTACAGAGTTAAACAGAGAATTCTCAACAGAGGAATAAAGAAATGTTCAACATCTTTAGTGATCAGGGAAATAAAAATCAAAACAACCCTGAGATTCCATCTTACACCGATCAGAATGGCTAAAATCGAAAACTCAAGTGACAGCACATGCTGGCAAAGGATGTGGAGAAAGAGCCTCTTGCATGACTGGTGGGAAACTTTACATTCACTCTGGAAATCAACCTGGCAGTTTGTCAGAAAATTGGAGGTAGTTCTACCTGAAGACTCAGTTATACCACTCCTGGGCATATACCCAAAAGATACTCCACCATACCACAAGTACATGTTCTCCACTAAGTTCATAGCAGTCTTATTCATAATAGACAAACTGGAAGCAACCCAAATGTCCCTCAGCCAAAGAATGGATCCAGAACATGTGGTTTAAAAGAATGTATCCTTGTGAAATGTGATGAGCACTGAGTCATAGCTCTACTGATGCAGAACCCCAGGGAATTTGCTCCAAGTTATTCTTTAATATATATTTCAGAATATTATTTAGATTTGTGAAAAACATCAATGTCTTCCTATATATAATTTTTTCTCATTATTCTATTGCAAATCAATCTTGAAGATTGACTGTCTACAGCTTTATTGACTAGTTGAACACTATTATCTATTTGGCCACATACAGTACCTTTCAGTTCTGATATCTACTGTATTCACTTTTATTGATATCATGTAGATAAAGAATTCCTTAATATAATCCCAATATAGACTACCAATGAGAAGTATAGATTTATAAAATATATTTAAGAAATAGTTTGCAAATATATCTGAGATTTCAGACTTAAAACTCTGTAGTCAGAAATCATACAAAGCACAAATGGACAAAATCAAGAGTAGAAACCAAGCCCATTAACAAATACTAACGTGACATGAGTGCCTTCAAATTATTCTTTGTGCTCAAACACTGAGATATGATAGCATAATTCACCTATATTATGTCTGAATTTGATATCCACAAATGAAAATTACTAATGAGAATGCAGAGTGACATGAACTGGCTTTTGATGATGGTGTGGTTCAAACATATTACAGGAGGTTTGCAATTCTCTAAAGTATTTTTTCTGGTCATTTCTTTCATTTTTTAAACTAAATCCAAAGCTACCATTCATGTTTATGTGAAAGCCAGCATAAAACTTCTTACAATAATAGAACACACATTTAACTCTTACCATGAACTTGAAGTATTATGATGTTAAAGTAACTCTAACTTTGAAGGTGTGAGGGTTAAGTATAATTTGTGCAACCATGGAAAGCCACTTCAGGAAACAAGTTGTGTTGAAAAAGGAGGTAAGTGTTTAACAAACAAACATATATTGGAGGAAAGACATGAGTAGGCTACCAGGAGTTTGGAGGCACAAGTTTAGGACTGGTGGGTTGGGAAAGAAAAGCACTAAGATAAAAAAACAACAACAACAAAAAAAAAAAAAAAAAAAAAAAACAAAAAAAACAAAAAACCGTAGTAAGAAATAATGTTTATATTGCATGAAATAGGAGCAAAAATAATTTGTAAAGAAAATATACTCAGAAATTTTAAATAGAAAGTGACTTTTTAAAGTAATGTTTGTGAAGAATATGTTGAGCATAAAAAACAAAATGTTCTCAAGGACCCAAGCTGATGAGAAATATATATGGAGATTACAAGCCACTTTATATCACACGATTCTAGGGTGAACAAGATACTATTTACGTTTCTAATCTCAAAATTTAAAACTCAAAACCTGACCTTGAAAATAATCTATCAATATCTGTTAATAATATTCTAACAAAATTGGTTCTTCAATTATAATATACCAAAGAGAAGACTTGGGCTGGATCTTGGCCCCTATACATATGTAGCAATTATGCAGTATGTTCTCCGTGTGAGTCCCCTAACAAGTGGAGCAAGTCCTAGCTCTCACTCTGTTGTCTCCCCTTGGGTCCCTATCTCCTTCCTGGGCTGCTTTGTCTGGTCTCAATGAGGAAGGGTATGTCTAGCCCTGCTGAGGGCAGGTGGGTACCCAAGGACGGGCTTTCCCTTCTCAGAGTTCTTACAGAGGACTAGAGTTCTGTCTCAGTTCACAACTCCTTCATGTCTCTCTGCCTTCTCAGGGTCTGTCTCCTATTCTGGCCTATGTGGTATTCTGCTTATGTGCACACAAATAGTGATAACCATTCATATGCAGAAGTCATAATTAAAAGCTAAACTAAAATTATAAAAATAATGTTAAATTGTTTCTATATATTAACATTGATCTACAAAGTTTGATTATTTTATGAACTGAATTAATGAAGTGCTGGAGAGTCAGATAGGCAGTTTAGACCACTGGCTGCTCTAGCAGAGGACCCCAGCTTAATTCTAAGTATCTCAAGTGATTGACACTTGCCAAAAATTCCATTAACAGAAGATCCAAACCACCTTCTGATATCTGTGAGTACTTGTAGTAGTGTAGATGCAAACAAGCAGGCACATATACATACACATAAATATAAACATAGATTAATAAGAAGTAAACCTAAATGAATTTGTTTTTGAAATAAAGAAATAATTATTTTTTAAAGAGAAAAATGATAACAGAAAACTGATATTACTTTTGAAAACTTATTTACAATTTATTATACCTATATTTCACTTAAATGAAGATTCTGGTTATCACAGATTATTTTATCCATTTTTCAGTATGACTACAAATTTTATTAATTTGCTGGTGTCATGAATGTAATGAGTCATTGTTAATTGAATTTTCAATGCAATAAATCAACTAAGAAAAACTGAAGGCACTTTACATTAAAAACTAATTCATTTATATATGATAAAACTAGCTGCAAAATTTGTTTTTATTTTCTCACATTTTAAACAAGTAATTATCACAGATTAATCTATGTAATTTTCAACATTTAAGCTATGGCTTCTCCTACAATTTTCCCTTTCTGTAATCATTATTGCTATATTGATATTATATTATTGGGTGGATTATTGTGTCATATTTTACATTTTGAGTTCATTTTACACAAACTTTGAGGTGTTTTGTGGTCCTTGTAATCTTTAAATTATAGTGTGTGTGTATGTGTGTGTGTATGTGTGTGTGTGTGTGTGTGTATGCATGTGTATGTGTCAGTTTTTGAAATGCCTATAGATGCCAGAGGGCAATTTGATATCATAGTTTTCTTATTCCACCATATGGATGCCTAGACCCTAGTCAGATTACCAGGCTTGGTCATAAGGTCCTTTATTCACAGGGTTATCTCTCTGGCTTGAATATATTAAGAATAGTTTTAACGTTTACTATTCATGCAGTTTCTTCTAATTTAATTTCCTTTCCAAACTGATAATTATCCCTGATAAATTGAATTAATCATACGTCATGTCTTGTTCATCAATTTTCTGAATGTTTTTTGTTCAAATAATAATTCAGGGTAAACACAGAATTTTCTCTTTACATCTATCTATCTATCTATCTATCTATCTATCTATCTATCTATCTATCTATGCACATATATATCTGTTTCTTTATATATCTTTTATATAAAGTATGTATCTTATAGGTATATCAATTCATCTTATACATATATATAAGTATATATGTGTCTTATATATATTACATGTATATATAATGTTTGCATTTTTAAAGAGTATTGTTCAAATGTATCCCAGTTTGCTTTTTATGTGATCACAAGGTTACAATATATGCTGCCTGCCGGTTTTATCTCTATGAACATTCAGCTTTCTCATTCTGGGCTATGTTTCTAATTCTGTCACTAAGTGAAACTCATCCTATAACTAACTTTCTGTATATGTTATGACCTTAGCTGTAGGCTGTATTTAAATGTGTTATATAATATTTTGCAGCCTTGTAATTCACCCTATATGGTGTCACCCTGCTGGAGTATAATATGTATGAATGCGAACCAGTATGTAATAGGTTTGTAGATTACTGTATCCGGAACTGAGAGATAATAAAAGCACTCTGTTCTTTTCTGCTTTGGAATTTCAGATAAGAGTACTCGTAAATAGCAGAGATAAAAAAAGAAAGCAAGGAATAATTCAAATGCAGAAGGCAATGCACTACTCTGCAGCAGTTCTCAATAGTGTTATATATAGAAATCAGATCGGTCATTGTTTTCCAGCCTGCTATATAAAACTAGACCTCTGGAATGGCATGCCACTTGACCTCCAGGGCTCCACAGCAGTATTTAACAGGCACACAGGGAGTGCTCTTGTAAGTGTCTCCTGTTTACATGCCAGATTCCCCTGCTAGTTCACACAATGTTCAAAAGGCACAAGTCCCTGGAACGCAAGAGGGAATTATTATTCCAAGGACTTCCACAGTCCACAATGAAGAATAATACAAGAAATTTCCACTCTTTGTCACAACTTGTCCTCTCAGCAGGCCCGCTAAAAACTACTACAGCAGTCAAACATTCAAAAACGACTCATTTTGAGATCGAAATACTGGATGCTCATACAAGAAAACAGATATGTGTTGTGGATAAGGTAAGCTTTATTTATCTTCTTAAATGTTTCTTCTGAGGCTCAAAATTACTGACTTCAAAATTAAATGACAGGACTTTGCTGAATGCATGTCTAACCATCAAACTTAGTTCTTGAGTGAACAGAAGTTGCCTTATATACTCTATCAAGAAGAAACATTTGCTTCATTTTCATATTTACCATAAATAATCATTTTAAGTTCTACTCTATTGCCCATATCTCTAAGTAAAAATATTTAGAACAAAACACAGATTGCATCAAAAAATTTTCTTTTCATGCTTTTATAGCAATAAAATGTACACCATTTTGGAAGTGCTTGTAGAAAATAGGAAATAAAAATAATAAAAGTTAAAAGTATTTAGTATGTGTCCAAACTATAAACCTTTTAGTATATTTTAGTATATTGTTTTTGTTGTTTACTTTTTAAAAGATTGTACCTTTTTAAAGAGCAGTCTTTAAAGTCTTAAAGAATGCAGCTTTTTAAATGTGCCCTCTCTCTGCATCTGCATGCACAGATGTTTTAAAAAGAATGCTGTAATCTGTATATCTTAGATCAGAAAATTGAAGTATGAACATGTGTTTATTGGAGATTTAATGGCATGTATCATGCACCATAATGTTTTTCATATATTTGAAAAGACAGCAACTTCAACTCATTACAGCATTGATATTTTCCAAAAAGTTATTTATTTTGTTTTATAGAAACACTATTGGATGTTGTTTTTCTAAACAAAATATCCAATCACTTATTCTATGTAAGTATACTGCAGGTGGGTTGATAGATAACAGTACTGTTCACTGTTCTTCATAACTGTAAAAAATTCTATATGTTTATTTTTACTAACTGGTAATATCAGTAATTTACTACTTGAATAACATTATTTACTTTGAGGTACAAAATGAATAGTAGGATGTTATATTTTAATACAGGTCACAAGTAACACTAAGGAGATTCTAATCATCAACTTGTATATAGTTGCAAATCATATACATCTATACTTCTGAAAGAAATACATTTTATGTAAAAGAAAATTCGATGTATGGTTCCACATAATCTGTTTCTGTTTAATATAAAAGTTTTTGATTTTTTTCCAACACTGCTTTCAGGAATAAGAAAATTGTTATAACTTTTAAGTCTTTCCAGAAACACCTGACATTGGCAACATTTTCCTGTTAAATGCCTGAATGGGTAAAAAGTTCAGAAGAGTGAATCAAGCCATTAACAAATGGCAGAGAGTGTAAGAAGTGTTACCTTAAAATAAGAAATATAAACACTTCTGAATTATTATTATCATATCTGATATTGTCCTTGAAGAAATGAGAATACCTTTCACCTTCATAGATATTAATTAAATTAAATAGGAAATATCAGAAAGCTACTCTCTTAGGAATTTCAACTGTAATATCCTGGTGCTCACATCTGAGTAGTATGATTTCATAGAAACAACTATTCAAGGACTTTGGACTCCTCACCACCCTATTTCTTATTTCCTTTCATTCCTGTCTTCTTTTACACCCATTGCCCACTGTTCTTTTATTTATTTATTTTTCTTCCTTATGGAAGCCTCAGCCCAAAGCATGGTGCGTATTGTGCCAACCCTCTACTAGAAGCTGCCACACCCACACACATGCTATAAGGTTTTGACATATTAATCTAAATGTCTGATTTTGCATTGTTAAGAGGAGTTGCTCTGTGATTATTTTTTGTTTGTTGTTTTGTTTTGCTTTGTCTTATGTCATAAAATGGTTCCATCATGATGAAGTTGCATGAAAGAAACAACATATGGGTAAGGGCACATTTTTGGTTGTTCTTTAATAATTTCAAATAGTTTGAACTTTTAATCATAACAGCTGATTTTGTTTACTAGTTTTATACTTTTTTGTCTTTCTCATGAAAAGTAGAGTAAATATGAAATATTCCATTTCTTTTATTACTTCTTTTCAAGCCCTCCTCTTGTTACTCTCTGTGTTTCTCTTCTCTTATTCTATCCACGTCCAAGTGACCCGGGCCTTTATCTTCCTCAGTTCTCAGAAATGGAACTTGCAGGATCCAGAGCAGCAATGGCAAAGACCACTGAATCCCAGTCTGTCACAGTGGGGTTACTGCATGTTCTAGTATTAATCAATTAGAAATTCTCTCAGGATACTTGTGTTTATATTCAAAATCATTTTATTTCTACAGTACTTCTTTGGCCTTTTAAACATTAATTTATTGACTTTTGATCTCTGTTGATTCATCATAGTCCAACTCATTAGGTATTTATGATCCAACCTATCATCTATCTGTTTGTTTATCATCTTCTATGTAGCTGTATCTTTTATTAGATATGCCTAATTTAGCATATCTGAAGCTGATAATATATGGGACATCTTAGAACATTTCCTAAAACATAATGTGAACAAAGCTATTTTTTAAT
The DNA here is from genome assembly GCF_008632895.1 of Mastomys coucha. Classification (NCBI taxonomy): domain Eukaryota; kingdom Metazoa; phylum Chordata; class Mammalia; order Rodentia; family Muridae; genus Mastomys; species Mastomys coucha. The sequence continues at coordinate 75,851,506 of NW_022196905.1, read as the reverse complement.
TATACTCATGATTTGAAGAGAGATTATTTGTTTATACAAACACTAAGGAAAAAGGATAATGCATTTATTTTATTATGAAATTTATGATTTGATGAGATATTTGATATATTTAGTTTGAAATAGTATTTTCAAATACCAGGAATGAGCTCTGTGTATATCTTTTACTAATTAGCTTCCCTAGAGATCTCCAAGTAAATAAACGGAAACTGCCCTTCAAATAACTCCCTAGATACTCGTGGGAGTCATGACTCATCCCTTAATCTCATGCTCCACACACAATCCATCTTCTTGACAATACCTTCAAAGTCTATCCAGACTGTGACAAATCCCTGCCACTTCCACTGCCAGCTTGCTTAAATCTGCAGCCTGCATTTGTCATTATCACCTACAGTGGATTCCCTACATGGCAACCAGAGCTAGCTGTTACATTGTGTCAGATAATACCCTCCACCTGGTAACTAGGCCATGCCTTCCTTTTGGATTTCCCTGTCACATTTTCCCTCAGGCTGTTTCTGATTTTGAGCCTTTAATATGTTCCAGCTTGCCTTTTGCCCATATTCTCTACAAGTGTTACTATATGGCATTATTTTTCTTTTATTTCATTATTTGGTCTGATTAATGTATGTTGGATTCACAGACTGAGAGATTACTCTTTCTTTCCATTTAGCATCTTTTGCTTTTAGATCAATGCTTGGTACAGTGTTAATGGCTATGTGGTTAGTAAAAACACCCACTCAAAACAAGAGTCTTGATATTGCTCTCATGTTATAAAATGATAGGTTTAAATTGGAACAGTATAAAATATTTTACAATTTCCTCGCTGTAATTAAGGTAAATGTATTGGATAAAATTTATCTTTTTTTTAATTTTTTTAAATTTTATTTAATTTTTTTTACACTCCAGATTTTATCCCCCTCCTTGTCCACCTTCTGACTGTTCCCCATCCCATACTTCTTCCCCACACCCCTTTTTCCATGAGGATGTCCCCATGCCCCCCATACCCCCCCAGACCTCTAAACTCCCTGAGGCCTTCAATCTCTTGAGGGTTAGGCGCATCTTCTCTAACTGAACCCAGACCCAGCAGTCCTTTGCTGTGTATGTTTTGGGGGCCTCATATCAACTGGTATATACTGCCTGATTGGTGGCTCAGTGTCTGAAAGATCTTGGGGGTTCCAGGTAAATGGAGACTGCTGGTTCTCCTACAGGGTCACCTTCCTCCTCAACTTCTTCCAGCTTTTCCCTAATTTAACTACAGGGTTCAGCAGCTTCTGCCCATTGGTTGGGTGTAAATATAGTCTATAGTTAAATTTTAGTAGAAAATGATGGCAAAGGCTGTCATAATTTTCTTGATTCATCTAGAGATGTTTATTAACTAAGGTTTTTTTCATGAATGACTAAAACAACATAAATAATTAACAGTAATACAAAAATGAGGAATTTCAAAATACATTGTTAATGTCATTGCTAAGAGATATTTGGAACATCAAAACATAACACATTGCACAAAAATAATTTTAAGAAAATGGTGAATCCATAGCATTTAGCTCATATTATTGGCTCCTATACTTAACAATGCCAGAAGCTTGTCTGCTGCTAAGTCACTTCTTCAAGAAAAAAGCAAGGGTGTATAGCACTGTGAGTGATAGATAGTCCAGTGTCTTCCCATTCTGTTCTCCTTGATCTTCATTCAAGAGAGATGGAGGTTATTTTATTCTTCTGTTTACACTTTCCTCCCAAGAGAATCTTTCCAAATGTCTCATAAAAATAAAGTACTAACATCCCTCCAATGGTCCACATATGACCTACTGCTACTGAACAGTAGAGATGACATTAGAATTAGAATTCCTTAAATAGTGTGTCTTTAAATACTTTTTTAAAATTTCTGAAAAATTTTAAAACTGGAGATAGTGCTAATTTAAATACGTCTTGCAAATTATAGCCAGTGTGTTAGTTTGTTAATTTTATCTGCTCTAAAATGGTTATGGATTTTTTTTACAGAGACTTCTGGCATTTTTGTTTGTTTGTTTGTTTTGTTTTTTGTTTTTTTCAAAATTTTACATTTATATCACTAACAGATCTTGCTTCTTTTCTTCTACCTCTTACCAGTTATCCCCCTTTTCTTCCAAACTTACTCCTTGCTGCTTAGTTCTCTTTTTGCTTTAGTTCTATGGTATAGAATGATACAGCTAGCAGCTTATGAACAATTAACTCAGATATATCAGAATGTAATTAGAAAGCTGAGCAATTTTTAATTGCCCAATACATCTTATTTCTAAAACAGGATACTGTCATTTACCCGTTATAGTATAAGAAACACTGAAATATTTATTTTTCCCACTAATAGATATAGCTTAAGAGTTTTGTGAAGTTTATGTTTTTACATATATGAAATAAAATAGCATTAGTTAAATTTTAAAAATGAATAAAACATAAGCCTTAAGTCAGTATAACAATAAATTAAGACTTAATATCCCTTCAATTTATTTTATTGAAAATAGATAGTTCTCTCAAATAATAAAACCTGACCAACATTTTCTCCTCTCTTCATACCTACGATCCCTTCCCTATCTCCACTCTCCCAGATCCACACTTTCTCTGCTTTTACTTCAGAAAAGCACAGGCCTATAAGAGACATCAACCAGACAAGAAAAACAAGATAAGACAAGTCAAAAGCCTTTTTATCAAAGTTATAAAAAGAAACTAAAAAATTATTGAAAAGCTTATTTCCAGTTTAAAATTCTATGGCCTTTTTATTTGACATAACACTAGTGCATATTTATGGGTATAATGGGCTATTTTGAGAGGTGTATGCATTGTAGAATAGTATATCGGGCTAACTGGCATATCAACAGACAATGTACTATTATAGGTATGAAATATTCATGTAGTATACATACATATTAGAACAATACAATAAATACTGATAATAATTTCTACATAAATCCCCCTTTCATTATTTTTAACTACTTGTGCTTTTTTAAGTATATTAAGCTTGATCTGTAAGAATCTCCAAAATTTGTTAATATTAACAACTATTTAAATTCAGTTTTAAACCTAATTGATCAACAAATATCTCCCTTCTCCATCAACCCACTAACCACAGGGACTATCTTTATAAGTTTAGTTGTTATATAACAGATTTTATTGTGTATATTTAACTAAATTATGCCTATATTAACATTTAAGTATATTAATGTGTAAGAAAAAAACATTTTATTGTTAAACTATGTATTGGCAATATACTCATTGTAAATCCATACAATGACTGAGAAGGTACTTATGGAGGGCTTAACAATATGTGGAGCTGGGACCCTCCTAGAAAACATAATATTTATGTGTCTATGTTGAACGGTGGATACAGAACTGGCAAATAGAAGGGGAAATGATAATCTATGAAGTGTATTTGGTTGACTATGAAGACTGATGGAGAGTGTGAAGACAAGATGCTGGTTCATGTCCTCAGGCAGTTCCAGACCATGGCCTGATACAGCTTACTGCCCTAAATGGTAGCGACTTGTTTGTTTCCTTTCCTTTTTTACTCAGACAAGTAAAAAGGTTAGCATGCATACTAACATTAATATCATGGCTATATATAAAAATATATTAAAAATGGAAAACACTATAAATATTCTTTGTGCCAAATGTTCTTTTCTGAATTGACCAGAGTATACTAGGTGGTTGCTCAAGAGGAAATCCTGTCTGGAATTGATTTATCAATCAATAGGGGAGGGCCTTTGTGGAGAAGTCTTTGTTTTATAGATAGAAGGTCTTTGAAAAACTTACTTGTCCTTACTTAATCTTTCACTCTGTTCTCATGTAACAATATTAATTTTATTTTTAATTAAGTTTGTATGTGCTCCCCCTCTCTGTACTTGTACATGTGTATATTTGTGTGTGTGTGTGTGCATGTACATACATGGGTGCAGGTACAAGTGCCTGTCGAGAGAAGCAGTTTCAGAATCCAGGATGTAAAATTACATGTACTTATAAACTACCCCACGGGGCTATTTGGAATCAAAGAAGGATCACAAGGAAGAATAATATGCCCTCTAAGGACTCAACCATCTTTCCAGCTTATGTTCTGTCATCACGACTTTGTCATTTCTGCTGCTTGGAAGCCACCAAAACCAGTACTGCATGGGAGAAATTTACCTCTTGGGCAAGTTTGTTTGACAGCTTGAAGAGCAATGGTCGCCCTCTGTGGGAAATATCCCCTACGAGTTGACCCCGAGGAAGGACTTCCCAGAAGATTTCATCATGAGGATACTGGTCTCTAATCACGGGTGGTTTTTTGAGTCCAAGCATCTATTGACCCAGGAAAGTAAAGGCTTCATTTTCACACTCTCCCCATTTAAATACAAATGGCTCTGATAAATTCTGGAAGGAATCCCAAATTTCCCTCTAAAACTTCATATGCCAGGTCTCCAATGTCTCGAGTAGACATATATGACACTCTACACTCTAGGAGTTGGGGATTTAGATCAATGGTAGAGCACTTGCCTAGTTACTACCTCAAACAAATCAAAAAAAAACAAAATCAACAACATAAAAAAGAACATTCTAGTTGAACTCATCAAATACCATGTTCATTTTTTTTTAAAAAAATTGTTATGTTTACTTGTGTCAAATTACATGTTCATGTCTTTTGCAATAATAGGAATATCTGAAGAGTTATGAAAAATCTTTGATTCAGTGTGACTTCAAGCTAGGGTCTGAGACAACGTTATTACTTCTGTGATATACTCAGTATGGAGTCTTCCCTTACTTGGTTTCCGGGATTTCCTCACATATCAACAGTCATTGATGCTCAGGCTTTTATATCAAATGAGTATGATGTTCACAAAGATACCATGCACTTCCTCTCATTTACTTTGATCCATCATTCAGTTACTTTAAATAACTAATGCAGGACAAATGAGATGTAAATAATTGCATTAGCTTTCAGAGAATAAAGATACAACAAAAATTCTGCCATGTATACTAGAAATGGACAGTATGAAGGCTCTTTTTCTCTAATTCTTAATCTATGAGTAATTAAATCTGCACTGAAGACTCCATAAAAGTAGAAGGATGAATATTTGTTGAAGAAAGTGCATATAAGCAGGAAAGCACTACATATATATATATATATATATATATATATATATATATATATATATATATATATGTAGTGTGTGTGTGTGTGTGTGTGTGTGTGTGTGTGTGTTATATTATATTTAGAAGAGCTAATGAAATCTCTTCCATTTAATGTGCCCAATGCTTCCACCACATGGAAAGGTCATCATGATAGTCGTGGCATTTATGGAACAATTATGTCCTCTAAGTGCTCTACACTGTTGACCTTTGAAGCTTTAACAGAAATATCATCATGCAATAAATACGCCTTAGAGAAATTTACCCAGGAATGCCAAATAAACTTTCTCATTCTCTTAAGATTTTTCCATGTGCAAATTTCTCAAACTCCAAACCATTAGAGTATCATGTTCTATTAGTGTATTTTGAAGGTGAATAATCTCTGTTGATCTGCTAAGATTTAAGGGAGCAATCTGATCTACCCATCATTACAGTGTGAGATGTTCAAGAACCTGGTATTCTCTTTTCAAGAGATTCATTTTGAACTGTCTGTGCATCTGTCATTGTTATTTCTTTTTGTTAAAGAAGTGTTGAACTTCTGTTTTCATTCTCTTTTCAATTTGTGTTAATCAGGAATTAATTAAGAATTGTGCTGCTTGTGGCCATTTATCTTTCCCATCATGTGCTTTTAGAGCTTCTGAAATGAACATTTAAAATTATTTCATGTTTGAAGGCTTTTAACTTTGCAATTGTTTGATTTTGTTTCCATTATTTGATTTTGAAACCCATAATCTAATGTAATTAGTAATTTTTTCTAGCAAGTGTTTGATAAATTGCTTTCTTGATGAGTTATTTATTTGTCTATACAGGTTTACGCATCACTGAAAACATTTATTACCCGCTTGTCATGAACGTCACTGAACGAAACAGTTACAATCTGAACTTAATCAGAATTCAAATCTAAGCCAATACAGTGGTGCTAAATCTACTCTAAATATGTGAAGACTGCAAAACTCCAAATTATTTTTAATTAATTTTACATTTTTGTTTAGTTTTCTGTTTTTTAAGCTGTACTTCAAGTAAAATTTTTATACAACTTACTAGTACTGTTTTGGTATTGTTTATAATCATATTTCTTCAGATGTATCTATTTTTTAAATTTCTAGGGTGCATGTTTAGAGAAATTGATATACATACTAGTGCTTAACTTTTGACAGATAGGCATATTTGATATCTGTTGAAGGATTACTATAATATATAAATGTTTTATGATAGAAGAATCATATACTTACAAATGAATATATAATAAATAATATATTGATTTTAACGTAATTCATATTGATCAGCTCATTTTCACATTAAAATTAAGAAATATTAATAAACTACAAATTTCCTGCAAAGTCCCTCACACCTTGCCTTTGGAGACAATTTTATATAACTCAAACTGGCCTAAAGTTGCAATGTTTCTGAAGCTGACTTTGAATGTTTGAATCCTTTCTTTACCTTCAGTTCATAAGTGCTAGGATTATGGGAGAGCCTGTCATAGTGTTTGATGTAGTGCTGGGCATCAAACATAGCCTCTCATGCCTTTGAAGCAAGCCTATGAGATGCTTTACATCCCAGAAACAGTAATAGATATGATCAACAAAGATAAGCATTTAGATGATTGGATTCAGTGTCTAGAGAGCTAACTGTTTCACTCAGAATCTGTTCCACTATTTCTCAATTAATAACTAAAAATTAATTTAAAGTGAAATCTTAAGTAAATAGGGTTTTATTCATCTCACTACTGAAATATTACTTGCTTATTTAAGAAATTCTGATAAATTTTAAAGCAAATTTTCAACTTATTACCCCATTTTCTAAACTAAAAATTTATGATAGAAATTAACAGATGTTGCTGTTCTTTTCTGTGTTAACCCTGGCTTTGATGCTTTTAGGGCCATGTTCTTTCTTCTTTTCTAAAACTAGCAAGTAGCAGTTCTTACCAGTTATCAAGCCTGTTTAAGTGTTTACATTATGTGCTCCTCTGAGGAGTGTTATAACATCTTAAAATTTGATCATTTATGGTCAACTTATCTTTATTCTATTTTCTTCTGTATGTATGATAACAATTTTCCCAATGTTCACTGATAATTTCTGGATCAAAAATTGCCAATTTTTAACAAACAGGTTGAACTGGCTGTTGTTTTTTTTTTTTTTTTCCTAACGATTTCATTTTCAAAATGATACTGTTGACAGTCTTTCAGGGATGTCTGTCCAATTTTAGGAGTTCTGGGACATATGAGAAAAATATAGTTATGCAAACAATGATAGTATGAATAGTTTATTTAAAAAAGACAACAGATGGCAAAGGCAGTCACAACTTTCATTTCTTGCATATGAAAACTTTGCTATCATCAATGTAAATGTTGGCAAACCAGCAATGAATCAAACTTCAAGTACAATATGCTGAATTTCAGATACATACACTTGGTTCAGTTAGAAAGCTTTACCTTGTTCGTTTATTAGTTCATGATTGATTTCTTATAAGAAATAGTAAAGAGGAGAATGTTAAAGTTTCCAGTTTGGGAGTTTGTATTTCTGATTTATTTATTTATCCATTCATTTATTCATTCATTCATTTGTTTATTTATCATTCCATTCATTTACATCTCAAATGATCTCCCAATTCCTGCTTACCCCTCCACAACCTCCCACCCCATCCCACATCTGCCTTCTCTCCCCTCCCCTTTGCCTCTATGACGGTGATCCCTACCTACCAACCCTCCCCACCCCACCGCTCCAGCATCCCCCTACCCTATGCTGTGGCATCAAACCTCCACAGGATCAAGGGCTTCTCCTCCCATTGATGTCAGACAAGAGTATCCTCTGCTATATAATATCTGGAGCTATGGATCCCTCCCTGTACACTCCATCTTTAGTGGTCTAGTTCTTGGGAGCACCGGGTGGTCCAGCCATCCCACATTGTTCTTCCTATGGGATTGCAATCCCCCTCAGCTCCTCCTGTCCTTTCTCCAGCTCCCCACCAGAGTCCCTGAGCTCAGTCTCATAGTAGGCTCCAAGCATCCCCATCTGCATTGGTCAGTTGCTAACTGAACCTTCTAAGGAGAAGCCACACCAGGTTCCTGTCAGCAAGTGCCTCTTGGTAATAGCAACAGTGTTTGGTTTTGGTACCAACAGACAGGATGGAGTCCCAGGTGGGGCGGTCCCCTGATGTCCCTTCCTTCAATCTCTTCTCTATTTTTGTCCCTGCCTTTCCTTTGGACAGGAACATTTCTGGTCTAAAAGTTTTTGATGGGTGGGTAGCCCTATCCCATGACCGGGGTCTGTGCTGGTCTACTGGAGGTGGTTTCTACAGGTTCTATCTCCCCTTCACTGCAAATTTCAGCTCAAGTTATCCCTGTTGTGTTTTGGGAACCTCTCACTTCTTTGCCACCTGGGACCTTCCAGAGGCTATCCTCAGTTCCTCTTCCCCCACTGCTACATATATTTTATTTGATTACCTGACTCTCTGTACCTCTCTCTGGTGCCTTTCAGTACCTGATACTGCCCTGCATTGTTTCCTCTCCCTCCTCTCTCCCTTCCAGGCTCTCCTCCCTCCTTCTCCTGCTATCATCATGTTTCCCCCTCAATGTGAGACTGAAGCATCCACACACTGGTCTTCCTACCTCCTAAGCTCGATATGGTCAGTGGGTTATATCATGGGTATTGTGAGCTTTTGGGCTAATATCCACTTATCAGTGGGTACATATCCTGTGTGTTCTTTTGTGTTTGGGTTACCTCACTCAGGAATATTCTCACAACAAGCCCAAAAGAAGGGAACACACAAGTATTTCTTTCTTTGTATATATAACAGTGACTTAGGACAATGGGTTAATTAATGTGATGCTCAGTTATTCTTTAGAAGATTCTTGAAAACTGAGTGAAAGGAAAAGGCTATTAGTAAACACTCAGAGAAAATTGCCGGGACATTTACGGAGCAGTCAGGAGCTTTCCATTCTTTGTTTTTGTGGATCTTCTTATTCATTTCTTCTACCTTCGCTTCAGAACCTGAAATTATTTCTCCCACTTTATTTAATCTGTTGTTAAGACTTTCCTTGAGATTTTTGCATTATTTCTTGAGTGTTTTATTTTAACTTTTATTTCAATTTGACATTTAGTAATTCTGTTTCTTTATGAGATTATATTTTCATATCTTGAATAATTTTCCTTAATTCATTTTATAATGTCTTCTTTGAAGTGCTTATTCATAACCTTTTGAAGTCCTTGACTTCATTCACAATTCCTATTTTTAAATTCTTGTCTTATATTTCAGCTAAGCTAGTTTTGAAGACAATATTAAAATAGGAGTTCTGGTTTCTGGCAAAGGCATGTTATCTCCTTTATTTCTATGGTTTTGAGCTTGTATCTTTGTATCTAGAGTCAAAAATGTATAGGATGTTTCTTGATGCTGTGTGGCATTCAGGTCTTCGATTGCTATTGTCCAATATGAAATCTTATGTATTAGTAGCACAGTTATGTTTTTCAGTTTTGGGGTCACTTGAGTTTTAGGGTTCAGATTCCAACTGGTCTCAGATCTGAAGTGCTGGCTGGAAATCTTGGTGCATACTCCGAGCAGTCACAGATTAGTTAAGTGTGTGCTAGTGGTAGGGAAACTGGACTGACTCTTGAGGTTTATACAGGAGTGTTTGGCATCCAGCTCCATGGAGCATTGAAAGGTCTAACCTATGCTCTACTAGAGAATGCAGTGAGTCTCAAGGGAATGGAATGATCTGGGAGGACAGGCTGATGTGGGTAGCAAAGGCAAGATTAATGGTATCCTCAGGGAATCAGAATGGAGGAATTGAAGGAGGGCACAGTTAGTAGCACTGGTCTCTACCATAGTTATAGCTGTGGGGTCCATAGAGGACAGTGTGTCTGAGTAGAGGTGGGTCGGTTGTCAGAAAAGAATGGGGAGAATGGCTGAAGAAGGGAGCAGATGAAGAACTATGAGAAGTCTCTTTCTGTACAAGGATTGGCAGCCCAGTCCCAAGGTGATAGGTATAGGCTGGAAGGATGGAGTGAGGCATTTTCAAATGAGAAGTATTAAAAAATATATGGAGGTCAGAATAGAGGAATGGAAGGAAAGTATCTGGGTCCATGCCAAGGGTGGTAGCTGTCATTAATGTAAACATGTTAACAGTACTGAAATGTTGGTCATAATTGAATAACTATTCTGTGCATGATCTTTCATGCATTTTTATTTAATTGTTTTTTAAAAATCCATAATTATGAATCAATCAACCAAACAGAAAACATTTTCTCATATGATCATCATATATTACACCAATCTCCTAAACCTACTGAAGAAAAATAATCACGTTGTAATAGGTGATCTTAATATGTGTTTTCAAGGATTTTTAATAAGTAATTGTAAGGAGTAAGTGGTGAAAAGAATTTTGAACTCTGAAAACTGCTACTAACAAAAGGTCAAGAAGTACTATGATGGATTGAGGTATTAGGGATAAACTGTTAGCTAGAGTAATTTCACAACTTAAATAAATCAAACCAAAATACATTTGAAAATGTGTTATTCTCAGTAATTAGAGATAAAATTATGTTAAACCTAATATATTATGCACATTGTATGTTTTTTAGTATACCTTTATTCTGTTGAAAATTGTTGTAAAATCTTTTACCATAAATTCATTAATGCAATCATGTAAGTGACTTGTCTCATAACAGGTCTGTGTACCATAAATTCTTAATGTATGAGACAAATTCATGTTGTACAGCACCTGCCTCTCAATAAATGATTTTGCTTGGCTTTAATACTTCATACTTTCTACTCAATATTCTCTTGTTTTCTGAAGACAGTAACCAATATTTTGAAAAGATGAAAATTTAAAAGATTTTAATATATTATTTTTAGAGGAATATATTGATTGGACTTAGAGTACTATAACTGTATGTAAATAAAAATTTTCAAATGTAGCATTAATAACTCATATTAGTTGTTAAAGTAGAATTTAAAAGTTATTTAAATATATAAATTTACTGATATTTTGACAATGTCACTAAGTTTCTTAAATATTTGTTTAGCAGAAATTATCATGTTTTTCTCATAATTGTCTTTCCTTCTCTCAGGTAACACAAATGTCAACTATTCAGGATGTGAAACAGAAGTTCCACAAAGCATGTGAGTTTGATTTATTTATTAAAATATATGCTAACATAAATTTTTTTTGATTTTTGAGACAGGGTTTCTCTGTGTAGCCCTGGATGTCCTGGAACTTACTCTGCAGACCAGACTGGCCTTGAACTCAGAAATCCACCTGCCTCTTTCATATTTTCAAATTAGCTCAAATTTTTCTTTAAGAACAAGCACACAAAAGCTATATTTTAAAATCAATTGCTTTGATAATTTAGTATTTAACAATTCTTAAATATAGTGATTCAGAAGTAGAGGATCACAGCCATTCATTTGACTGAGTACAGGGTCCCCAATGAAGGAGTTAGAAAAAGGTCCCAAGGAGCTGAAGGGATTTACAGACCCTTAGGAGGAACAATATGAACTAACTAGTACCCTCAGAGCTCCCAGGGACTCAATCACCAACCAAAGAGTACACATGGTGGGACTGATTGCTCCAGCTGCATATATAGCAGAGGATGGCCTAGTCGGTCATCAATGGGAGGAGAGGCCCTGGGCCCTGTGAAGGTTCTTTGCTCCAGTGGAGGGAAATGCCAGGGCCAGGAAGCAGGGAAGGCTGTGTTGGTGAGCAGGGGAATGAGGGAGGGAACAGGTTTTTTTTGTTTGTTTGTTTTGTTTTTCCAAAGGTGAAACCAGGAAAGGAGATATCATTTGATAAGTAAATAAAAAAAAATCTAAAAATAAATAAATTAAAAAATAAATATAGTGATTCTCACATTTGATACACTTTTTGATGCTTTAATACTCAACAGGTTTTTATGAGTACTGGGCGTAAAAATTCATGCCAGTATTCAAGAGACAGTTGCTTATCCAGTTAACAATATCCCAAGAGGCTGGGCAGTGGTGGCACAGGCATTTAATCCCAGCACTTGAGAGGCAGAGGTGGGCAGGTTTCTGAGTTCAAGGTCAGCCTGGTCTACAGAGTGAGTTCCAGGACAGCCAGGGCTACCCAGAGAAATCCTGTCTTGAAAAAAACAAAACAAAACAAAACAAAAAATTCCCAAGAAAAAGCTTCAGTTTTTCAATGAAAGTATATATGAAATTGTTTTAATGCATAGTTCAATTTTCTTTCATATGAATATATTTTACTATGTAAAGACATTAACTGAGAAAAATATTTCTTTTATGTTAGCACAAAACATTAAATGATGATTTTATTCCAACTATTTAAATAAGTTAAATTCATTCCATATAAAAATTATTTTATAAAACCTGTACATGATATTGCTTAAACTTATTGATGGGTAACATTGTTCTGTAAAAAAAAAATCAAACAAAACTCAATATTGCTTGAAAGTATTCATATTTATATATTTATGAACTTTATATCTAGTTTTAATAATTAAATTCATTCTAATTTTCAAACAATGAAAATAAAATTACTGGAAATTATTATTTTTACTGTTTTCTAAAGGTAAGCTTAATTGTATAGTTACTAAAATCAAGTCAATGTTAGAGACATTTTACTAATGGATATTTCTCCATTTGCATAGCTTCCTTCTATTATGAAAGTTCTTTTCCAGTGTGGTGTATTTATTATTTATAAATCTATGTTGATATATCATAATGTGCCAGTCCCTTGAGGATCAAGATATATCATTAGGTTATGTACTTATATCATTTTAAAGATCCATTTTAACATGTCTTATTTAACAGAATATGTGTTCGGGGGGATATGTTTAAATTCATAATCTTATATATTGATTCATTGTATGAAAATTGAAGATAAACTCAGGAAATAAATTATTCCTTTTAAAAGAACTAGAAACTATTGATCTGTATCTAGATTTATATATAGCTATCCCTGTGATATGACTAATTCAGTTATAGTTCAAATATTAACATTATTCCTATTAAAAGAAGGATGATTATCTAGGATTCAATATACATTTTAAGAAACCAAAAATATAACAAGGGATTACAATTAATAGAGCTTAAATGGATAAATATTTTAGGAATATTTGTCTTTAATTGCTACGGACTGGGGTTTCTTAAGGGGTCCCTTGTTCGGCAGGACAATGGGTTCTGGCCAGGTGTGCACGGGATTCGGCTTTGACAAACAGACTAGACACGAGTTGGGTAAGGTCTGAGTGTATTTTTCAAATATGGAGTCAGGTTTATATAGTCAATACAGAAGGGTTTGAAAGAGTCAGGTGGTACAAAGGTCAAGATGCATCAAAACAAGGTGCAGGTACATAGCCCTTCCTTAGGAACACAATAAGTCAGCAGCAAAGTATGTACATGTTAATTTAGAAGGAACTAAACAGGGATTACAATCTGAAAGAAAGCTAGCTCTGACTAAGGTGACCTTGGCTTAGAAGCCAGGTGCAGATAGTTCCTCTTCAGTTTGTTGTTTTGGTTACTGACTGGGTGGGCCTAAGTAAGTTCCTCAACATTGCTATTTTTCTGGACTAGCGGAGGTTAGCCCTAGGGAACACTTGTTAAGCTAGTTCCTAGGAGTGATTCAGCTGCAAATCTAGTATGGCCTGCCTTATGTTGACTAAGAATGAGGATTTCACCTGATCTTGCCCTGGGATAGTCCTCTCATTCTGTAAGCTTTAATGTCCTACCCACAGTGCTGGAGGCAATTAGTTTGAAAGGCTTAACATTCCAAGCCAGGGTTTGACTAGGACCTTGGAACATTGGTGAAGGTCAGAGAGCAATGTCCGAATTTTCTTACTAGCTGTAAAGAAATGATATCTTGGTGAGCTCCTAGCACACAAGTATGAGGACATATCTGGGCTACCTCTGAGTTTGGGGTGCCAGGCGACAATGTGGGAGCAGGAGACTGACTTTCCTGAAGTTTACGCCTCAAATACCACCATCACGCAAAGTGTGCGTGGCATTTAATGTATTGTTAAGAAACATACAATGAAGAATATAGTTACTGGAAAACGGCTTATATTTCAAGTTGCTTTGTGAAGGTGTGTTTTGATATTTTACCTTAAAGGCATGTAGGTTTTTAATACACTAAAAATAAGAGATCAAGCCATTACAACAAATATCCAAAATGAAGTAAGGGTTATCTACATAGCTTTCCTCAATTTGTTTTTCTAGCACTAACTTTGTTATTAAATTCTCTGTAATTTTGTGCCAGTATTATCTGAAGTATGGGATGCCTTAAGTTTTAAGTTATAAAAACACAACTTTATTTTTGTCACATCAGATGGGGTAGTACATGTCTTTAAGCCTTTTAATGCAGGTTGAAAGACATGTGGCTATGGAGTTGCAAACCACCCTGGGCTAAGTATTAAGAAACTAGAGATAAATTAAATTATTATCTAATCACATAATCTATGTAGGTAATTATCCTAGTTAATCACACAACCGTCTCTACTTCTTTATACTCCTTGAACATTGATTCAGGTGCAAAACAATCTGAGCATAAAGCACATATCACAATAAAACAATAATTGCAATGCTAAACTATAAAATATCAGAAATTCAGCCAGAGGAAATTGTAGTATTCAAGTGAACAGACATTTGAATATGACTTAAAAAAGTAAAAATAATTTGTACAAAAGTTGAGAAATATCCAATTGACAAAATGTAATCAGATTTAATACCTATACATAATAAGATGAGATTTATTAGCTACCATTAATTCTTTTTCAAAGGCATAGTTCTAATATTTAGCATGCTTATTAAAGTTATTAAAATAAATATGCACTTAACCCTAGAGCAACTTGAGGCTCCAGGGAGAAGGAAGGCCAGGTTGTGGTAGGGGGAACATCCTCTTGGAGACAGGGAGAAGTAGGAATGGGATGAGGATCTGTGTGGGGAGGAGCAGGAGGGAAGTAATGGCTGGATTGTACAAAAGGTAAAAGTAATAAAAATAATTCAAAGAAACAAAATAAAAACCAAAAAAATAACTTCTATTAAACAATTAATTATAATTTAAGTATAGGAATTATTATATTCTAACATTTTTCATTGTATACTATATTGTAAAATTTTGATTGTCTTCAGTTTTTATGAATTTTTCTATTATTAACTATTAAGGAATAATACCAATTCTGCTTTGTTTAATATGCTTGCAAAAATTAAAACAAATCAAAATGGTACTCATGAAAGATCCCTGGGGGAGACGCCCACTCAAATCTCGGGAGGACGTACACCTAAGGAATCACGAGAGACCATCTTGATGTAATTACAAGAGGTATTTTTTAATTTCGGGGCACTCCGGTTTGGCACCACACCTATCTCACACAGGAGATAGTGGAGCCAACCACGAGGCTTGAAAGTTAGGGGTTTATATAGGGAAAAGGTCTGAGGTAACAAAGGGATCAGTGTGGTCATACATGATTGGCTAGTTCAAATATTAACTATTACGTGCAGAACAGAGTGGAAAATTCCTAAGGTTGGTGTTAATCTGAGTCAACAAAGCATCTGACCTTAAACCATATCTGAGAGGACCAGATGATCCATTACTTAGTATCCGCCAGGCAAGTCTTTGCAGGCCTGGGCCTTGGACATGTCCTCGTTTGCCTAGACATGTTTTCCTCTATGGTTATAGTTTTATGTCTTCTTGACTGCCAGCTCTTTATGATATCTAACTCCTTCCTTCCCAGGCCTATGTGGGCCAGCTTGTGATGGATTCTTAGGCCCATAACTTTTCTTCCTAGTCAGTACAGGTCTAAAGCTTTAATTTTTCCTTTCACTAACACAGTGCATCTGCAAAAATTTTTTCATTCTATTTTTATTTTACATTATTTGTATTACATACTGCTTTTATTATGATTTCCATTGCTGTGTGGAAACACCCTGATCATGGAAAACTTATAAAGGAAAACATTTATTTGGGGCTGGCTTACAGTTGCAGAGGCTTTGTTCATTATCTTCATGACAGTATATAGGCATATAGTTCTGGAGAAGGAGCTGGGAGTTCTCCATCTTTATTTATAAGCAGCAGGAGATTGTTAGCAACACTGGGCATAGTTTAAGCATATGAGACCTCAAAGACCACCTCCAAAGTGACACACTTCCTCCAACAAGGCTGTGTATTCCAGCAAGCACATATCTCATAATAGTTCAACTACCTAAAGGAGAAATATTAAAAAACACATTAGTCTACGGGGGCCATACCTATTCAAACTACCACACATATATTTATAGGAATCCATAAATAGATGTACTATAGAAAAGTTTTTATGCATGAAAATCCACAAACTAGGGCTTAAAAACTTTATGTTCTGATACTCAATTAACTACTTGTCATGTCTTTTTCATATTATTTGTCTTCAGGTCTTGGAGCTTAAAAATAGAATTATTAATAATGTCTTTAAACACTAATGACTAAATGAAACATTCCCAACAGCAAATTTTGTTTCTTACAAGGAAAAAAATTTTGTTAACATAATTCATTAACATGTTCAATTTACAACAGCTTTTCATTATGATATCTCCATATACTCATATAATGCATTTTAATAATACTTTCTCTATTGGTATATATTTCAGTTTTTCTTTTCCCTTATCTTCTCTTTTTCCATCTCTAAATCTGTGAGTCCCTCTTTTAGTTCTCTGTCTTTCTCTCTGCCTCTCTCTCTGTCTCTCTATCTCTCTCTTTCTCTCTCTGGCTCTCTGTCACTGTCTCTGTCTCTGTCTCTCTGGCTCTAAGTCTGTCTGTCTGTCTGTCTGTCTCTGTCTCTGTCTGTCTCTGTCTGTCTGTCTGTCTCTCTCTCTCTCTTTCTCTCTCTCTTTCCTCAAATACATAAGAAACACACACACCTTATAAGACACATGTATGCATATAAGGTAGCACACATGTTGTCTCTATTTGTGGAATTGACTTATTTCATGGATATATTGATCCTTAATTCTACCTGTTTTTTTTTTTTTACAAATGGAGTATTTCCTTTTGTGTGGCCAAGTAAAAATCTCACTGTGTGTACACCACATTTTCTTCATTGTTGTAATGACAATTTGAAACCTAGAGTAATTCCATTACTTGTTTATTGAGAATAATGTCTCAATAAATGTAAGTATTCAGGTATATCTGACCTTGACTTGTTGCAGTATCTACCTTAGGGTTTTATTGTGGTGAATAGGCACTGTAACCAAGGCAACTTTATATAGAAACACATTTAACTGGGATTGGCTTAACCTTTAGTGGTTTATTCTTTTATCTCATGGCAGGAAGCATGGTGGCATACAGGCAGATATTGAGCTAGAGAATTAGCAAGAATCTGCCTTCAGATCTGCAGTCAGCAGGAAATGACAGTGACACACTAGTCAGGATTGATCTTCTGAGACCTCAAAGACCAACCCATAGTGATACACCACCTCCAACAACATGGTCACACATCTTAATAAGCCTATGAGAGGCATTTTTATTCAGACCACCACAGTAGCCACAAATAGGAAATATAAATGTTATGAATTATGGATTTGTTTGTTTGTTTTTCTTTATTTTATTTTATTTTTTTATTTTTCACAGTGACTGAACCAAATTACATTGCAAGGAGTAGAATATATGGTTTTCTTCCCTTCTTACATAAAGTGGTAACAATTTCTTTCTGTTGTTGAACTTAATGATGGCCATAGTGGAAAAAGCTTCAATGTAGTTTTTTTTTCAAGGACTAAAAAGATGTACTTTAGTAACAGTTCTTTTTAAATTTTTTTATTTATTTTTTATTAGATATTTTCTTTTTTATTAGATGTTTTCTTTATTTACATGTCATACAATATCTCCTTTCCCAGGTTCCCTTCCAAAAAAAAAATAAAAATTAAATTAAATTAAATTAAAACAAAAACAAAAACAAACTCCTGTTACTTCCCCCTCCCCCTCCGTCTCTTCCTCAGTGGCCCTGGCATTCCCCTACACTGGGTCATAGAACCTGAACAGGGCCAAGAGCCTCTACTCCCATTGATGACCGACTTGGCCATTCTCTGCTATACACATGCTGCTGGAGCCATTAGTCTCACCATGTGTATTCTTTGGTTGGTGGTTTATTTTATGGGAACTCTGAGGGTACTAGTTAGTTCATATTGTTGTTCCTCCTAAGGGGCCACAAATCCTTCAGCTCCTTGGGTCCTTTCTCTAGATCCTTCATTGGGGACCCTGTACTCAGTCCAATGGATGGCTGTGAGCCTCTACTTCTGTATTAGTCAGGTACTGTCAGAGCCTCTCAGAAGACAGCTATACCAGGCTCGGAATTCCTTGGTAGATATTGATGAGAATTAGGTAATTGATGAATGTTTCCTTCCTAATTTTAAGACTTGCCAGATAGTGGTGGTGCACGCCTTTAATCCCAGCACTTGGGAGGCAGAGGCAGGCAGATTTCTGAGTTTGAGGCCAGCCTGGTCGACCAAGTGAGTTCTAGGACAGCCAGGGCTACTCAGAGAAACCCTATCTCAAAAAAACACAAAAACAAAACAAAACAAAATAAGACTTAATTCTTTGTCATCTTTCTGATATTGTTTTCTAATTTCTTATTTTTATTCCAGTGTGCTCTTCAGTTTCAAGCTATAAACTGTACAGTGGCTCAATATAATTTAAAAAAATGAAATCTGCCTTGTCCCCCTCCATATTTTCTGCTGCATTTTAAAATTTCATCTCAATATTTTATATACCATCTTTATATTCTGTAGCAAGCTATGTTTAGCATGCTCAATTTCCAGCTTATTAGATAATCTACTATTTAATTCCTAGTTACTTAATTAGGAATTAAATTCAATTACTCAATCTTGATATTGTGGATCACAACAAACGATTTCCTTTCATCTTCTATGTCAAATTTGCATCATAGTCACTAATGTTGAACCTTTAGAATGTCCTGATTTTAAAGCTCATATCTCCATATCTGACAAATGTATCCAACATTCGTAAAAGATAGCTAAATTTACACACTTCCATAGCTATTTTTATGCCTTGATCATTCCCTTTTTATTTCTAGCACATTTTCATAGATTTTGTGGTACAAATGTCCTAATGCTGTCCTCATATTATGGGTTATTTTTACTCTTTCTGACTTTTACTGTAAGATTGTGTAATCAATGCTCTTCAAGTACACCTTATAATATTTGGCTATCATATCCTTAACTACTGATATTCCTCACACAAACATTCAGTTCCTGAAAAAAAATTCATGCATTATTCATATGTATTTTTCACATGCTTAGGTCTGGTCCTTCAAAACAACAAGTTCCGTATATAAAAGCTTATGATTTACAAACAAATTATTGAAACAAATTATACTGCTCCTTGAGAGCATCCTGTCATTTGTCTTTGGCAAAAGCATCACAGAGGGCCGTAACCAAGTTTGCCTCTAATATTTAAGTCCATGCATAAACACAAGGACAGGCTTGATGAGGGGCTTTGAATGTGAAAGCAATGGCATGCATGAGCTTGTCTAAGATAAGGAAGAACGATTTATGTCACTGTAGTTCTTTGTGAATATTCCTTGCATTTCCTAAGATGAAGTGATAAGTTGAGAGCCACATCCTAGCTATGTGTCTGCAGGGCTGGGGCTGTTGCCAGAGCATTTCCTTCTCTGTTCTAATTGTCATCCTAGACCTGGAAGCTTCCAAACTGACTGACTCAACTCAGCGTCTCTCGGCTTCTGACTGACTTGCTCTGCCTGGTCTCACACTAACTTTGACAATGTAGCCTTCCTGCTCCTTCTCATTCTCTAGCTCATTCTGTCTTTACTGTGTGTAGCTTGTTTTCACTACAACCTCTTCGTGAAAAACTGTTTCTGTAAAATTCCCATCATACTCCACACCTGTGTCTAGCTTGTTATCTTTCCTTGCATGTTTCTTTAGTAGACTCACTTTGCTGTGCTGCTTTTATGAGAGTTCTCTGACTCATTCTGTCAAATCTTTCTTTGATTCATCACTTTTTCTGCCCCTCAACTAGAAATCACTTTCAAAGATGGCTGCTTCCTTCTATAAATTAAACTTACTTAATTGTTAGGGTCAATTCTAAATAAGATGTATAATAAACACATGTCTCTATTTCAGGCAAAACTGACTATAATCCTGAGCATATTTGCATTCCAGCCTGATCACATTAACCTAAAAGGTCTTTAGATATGATCCCTTGCCTGAGCATCCATGCTGCTGGATTATAAATTCCCCTACAATTCTTAACTCCTTTTTAGACAGACTCTATTACTTTTAGAATTTCATTCTTAAAGTTTTCTTACTTTTTTAAATCCTCATAGATAAAAATGTTGATAAATTTGTGTTATATAAACACTTTAAACACTGGAACTATCGTTATGCTTCACTATTCTCCACCAAGACATAGTCTTTCCTAGATCAGAGATAATGGGATGCTGGCCTGACATTTCTCAGCCATTTTGCTTTTTCATCATCCTGAGTGAGGTAACCCAATCACAAAAGAACACACATGGTATGCATTCTCTGATAAGTGGATATTAGCCTAGAAGATCAGAATACACAAATTACAACCCACAAACCACAAGAAACTCAAGAAGGAAGACCAAAGTGTGGATATTTCGTTCCTTCTTAAAAGGGGGAACAAAATACCCATGGAAGGATTTTCAGAGACAAACTATGGAGCAGAGATTGAAGGAAGGACAATCCAGAGATTGCTCCACTTGGGAATCCTTCCCATATTCAATCATCAAATCCAGACACTATAGTGGATATCAGCAAGTGCTGGCTGACAGGAACCTGATATAGCAGTCTCCAGATAGGTTCTGACAGCACCTGACTAATACAGAAGTAGAGGCTGAAAGAGGTTCTAACCTGCTGAATCCTTATGCTAGTCCCTGAATGGGAATGTCATATATACTCTTCTCCAGAAAGGACAGAATTCTTACTTTAGAATTATAATATGCTGAACAATTTAATTTGACTTTTGAGGTTTATTGTTTCTTATTTATATAAGAGAAAAATTTTGATCATTTCTGTATTTGGAAATAAGTATATGTTATTTGAAAGTAACAGACATATAGAATTTTTTTTTTACTAAAATGATAAGAAGAATATTTCCCTGTTTTACTTTCTTGAATATAAATTTTTCCAGCACAGAATTTAATGCATATGGTTAATTTCCTTTTAATGCTTTTTTAATAACTGAAAAAGAACACTAAAACATCAAATATTTTTACTGCTATTCCTGTTTCTGAACTACCAAGGGAACAAAGGGAGAAAAGGTAGGTTTTATAAAGTCACTTGGAGCAATAACCATTAAGTTCTGGACTTTTACAGAGCAAGAAAGGAAAGGGAGTTAGAGACTCTAACATTGTATCAGTAAACTTCTTAAAGTTGAAATCTATTCACTGGTTATTTCTCTCCCAAATATCTGCTTTATTTACATTTTGTTTCCATAATTCAGTATGCAGTCTCAAAAACATTGCATAACTCAAAGCACAGAAGGAAGACAATATGTATTAATCCATCCACTACAGACTAAATTTCAAGAAATAATTTGAAAACTGACATCCTCCTTAATTGAGTAGCTTATTATATATTAAAGAACTCATATAAACATATCTCTAGAAAGCATTGGCTTTTCTTGAATTTTTTTCTGGAATTTATTCAAGGAATAATTAGTAAGTCATTTAAAAATTAATGAGATGTATGCAAGTTTTACAGAAGAAATACCTCTAAACGTTTAGTCCTACTTGGAAGTATGTAAATTTCAATTATTTTAGGAAATATGTGACTAAAATTAAAATGCTTCCAATATTCTAAAGGGAATGTAGTTTTCTTTTTAAAAAACTATTTAAAATGTAAATATGTACAATGTTGACATAAAACACTTAACATAGTGTCTTTTAAACTTATTTTTTTTTTCTTGTAAGAATCCTTATCTTGTGCTGGACAGTGGTGGCGCATGCCTTTAATCCCAGCACTTAGGAGGCAGAGGCAGGTAGATTTCTGAGTTCTAGGCCAACCTGGGCTACAGAATGAGGTCCAGGACAGCCAGGGCTATACATAGAAACCCTATCTCAAAAAAAAAAAAAAAAAATCCTTACCTTATGGTTTGCAATTGCTTCAGTGTTTCTGGATCATTTAATTGCCACCTAAACATTTGTTATAACATTTAGAGTTGAGAGATTAGATGACTGGAAACAGGATGTTCTCATAAGTAAGGAGAAATATGAAAATTGATGAATAGAGTATAGGTGCTCAGAGACACTACCTCTGATGGACATATGAACCTGATGGTGTTGATCCTGTTATTACTGCAGAAGTACAATATATCAATAAAGAAATTGCAGGAAAAAAATCCTTACCTTTATTTTTAAATAATTTTATATTAATGAAATTTAATATAAATGAATTATATTGAATGTACCTGACTTTGTTCATGTTATACATTAATTTAAACACTCTTATAATACATGTGCATATATATATACATATGTATGTATGTATATATATATATTTATAATATTGTTTCAGAATTTGCTTTCTCATGTTTCAGAGAACTTCCCTAGCTTCTTTGTCACTAACTCCAAAAGGAAATTGAAATGAGCTGGTGCACTTTTTCTGAGGTCTCTAAGAAATTGTCTTAAGCTCATGCTCAATGCTTCATGGGATTCATGCTTAGTTTTTGTCTCTGTTTGCTTAGAATTCCTCACAGTTACATCATACTCGAGAGGGAATCTAGACTTTTTATTATATTGAAGTAAACCTATTTTCTGAATCCCAGTTGGTTAAAGCTGCAAGTGAATATATAGAACTCCTGCAGTGGTGGTATTATGTGGTAGGCTTTAGAGGATGTGACCTTACTGGAGGAAGCATGTCAATGGAGGATGTACATGGAGGAGCATGTCAGCTTCTGTCTCAAGCTTCACATTGAAGGTATGACCTGCCAGCTTCCCACTCCTGCCATCATGCCATCTGCTTGGTACCAAGCCTCCCCACTGTGATGGAATCCTAACCCTCTGGAAACATGAGCAAAAACAAACACTTTTACCATATGCTGCTGTTTTATCAGAATAACAGAGAAGTAGTTAAAACAATTACTTTTCTTAAATTTATATCATATAATAACAGCGATATTTCTGCAAATTGTATGGTTTTAACTTTTTCTATCTCATAGGTATTCTATTGAAGGTATGCATCACATTTTCATTATCTAATATTGGTTGATGGACACTGGCTGACATTACTTGTTTACATTGTGAAGGGAACAGGGTGATAAATATGAGCCTGGGCATACCTACATCCTAGAGTGTGGCATTCCTTGATTATATGACCAAGATAGGTATAAGTGGGCCATAAGAAAATCCTATTTTCAGTGTTTTAGAAAGCATCCAGCTAATTCACATAAAAGCTGTGATTTAATCTCCCCCAACTATATATGGGTTTGTCATTCCACATATTTTCTTCAGTGATATTTTTAATCCTGTTTTCCTGATAGTGCCTGGTTTCACTTGAATGAGATGATATCTCAAAGTAATTTTAATTGGCCATAATTCACAAGTCTCAGATTTCTAGTATTCTTTAACACATTAATTTAGATATGCTTTTACCATAGTTGTTTCTATGTAGTCCTGGCTGCCCTGTAATTCACTATAAAGATCAGATTGGCCTCGAAGTTACAGAGACCTGAATTCTTCTGCCTC
This sequence comes from Mastomys coucha, assembly GCF_008632895.1. Classification (NCBI taxonomy): domain Eukaryota; kingdom Metazoa; phylum Chordata; class Mammalia; order Rodentia; family Muridae; genus Mastomys; species Mastomys coucha. The sequence goes on along the minus strand of NW_022196905.1, from coordinate 75,827,689 downwards.
CTGAGTACTTTATCAAAACCATACCTGGCTGTGCTTTTACATTTTTGTAATGATTATTTGTAGCTCTTTTCTGACAATTGCCTAATTTTTCCATTGTTCCATTTATGGATTGGCAGCTTTGTTCCTTTAATGATTAATGTTTTCCATTCTTCAAATACTATAGATATTTCCTCTTTGTATAAAGGTAATAATTTTATCTCATTATATGGGCTGTCGACTTATTCTGTTGATGATTTCTTTTCTCTAAGGATGTTTTTATTTCATGTATTTCATTTTGTCAAGCTTTGTGGCCATATACATTACTATTGTGATTCTATTCATACATTTTTTTCCTGCAACTAGGTCTCAAAGTGTTTTCTCTTTTTTCTTTTAGTAATTGCACTGTTTTTTGTTTTAAATTAAGTTCTATGATCTAGTTTTAATTGATATTTTTTACAACAGAGAAATGGATCTAATTTTATCCTTTTGATTGTATGTATGGTTTATTGCTAACATGAATACCTGAAAAGGCTCTATTTTTTCCAGATGTATACTTTGTTAAAGTTTAGTTTTCTATAGCTGAATAGATTTTTCTCTGAGCCTTCTATTATAGTTCATTAGTCCTTATGCACATCTATGTTTTGTGCCAGTATCACAATATCATGATATTTTTATCACTATGGTTATATTGTATCATTTCAATACAGGTAATGTGATATCTCTGATTTTCATTACTCTTGGAATTTTTTGCACACTCATAGTTCCCACCCCTGTGTGTGTGTATTTGTGTGTGTGTGTATCTGTATCTAAGTGTCTCTTTGTGCATTTCCATACTTGTAAGACTGATTATTTTTTTACTTCTGTGAATGATGTACTGGAATTTTATGAAGATTTTATTGAAGCTGTAGTTCTATTTTAGTAGTATCATGTTTTACAACATCTGGCAATCCAGGACCATGAGAGAAATATATATATTTATATGTGTGTGTGTGATAGATGTATATATATATATGTATATATATATATATATGTATATATATATATATATATATATATATCATCTCCATACATATATGAAGAAAGCAAGAGAGAAAGAGAGAGAGAGTGAGATTTCTAAAATTTTCATTGTAACAAACTTTCACCTCATTGGTTAGTTTTATTACTGGGTATTGTTTATAAAGAAACATTGAAAAGTATTCTTATGGAGAAGCCTGATGCAGAATTATTTTGAGGTAGGAAAGCAGTCATAAACACACTTGGACAGATAGACTTATACCACAATGTATGTTAGACCAAAAGAGTAACCCTAGAGAGAAGATATGTGACCAGATGCAGCACTGAGCAATGTGATAAAGATTAAAAAGAAGATTCCCGTTTGCTAATAAGTGTGAAATATAACCAAATATAAAAGGCGTTCCAACTTTCGCTTTTGAGTTTAGTTTCAAAAGAATGGTGGGAACTAAATCACACAAAAAAGAAACTTCTAAGGACTCCATGTTCTTGAATACAGGTGATGTATAAGCATTTGGACAAACTCAGTAGTTTATGGATTCTAGGAAAGTCTGAGTGGTCTTTGAAGATAGAGTCAAGTGCTATTTACAGAAGTGTGAGTTACTCAATATGCATCACAGATTCCTGTTCTGTCTCAGGACACTAGAGGAGGTTGCTGGCCTCTGCATTGTTGCAGTAAAGGTATGGCACTGCAGCTAACGTCTTTGTGAACAAGAAGATTTTATAAGACTTTTACAAGGCAGGATTGTGAAAACTGATGCATGAACTTACAGGCCTTTTATTTCGTGTTGAAAGATATTTTACAGCTGATTGAGTATCAAGGAATGTACTCCTAGAAAGAGAAATGAGCAACAATAAGTGGACTGAAGAGGACTGAAGCCCTATTAACTTTACCAAGCATGAGAATCTGTTCAGGAGAGATAGCTCTCAAAAGGAACATAGTTGGGTAATAATTTGTGAAATTGTGAATATTTGGCTGTTATTCTGCCTGGAGCCTGGTTGTGTAAAAGAAACAAGTGCTGTTATACAGGGACTTTTGGTATAAAGATAGTCACTGAGAATAAGCCATGTATGGAGATCGTTTATGTGGGGAAAACCACTGAAATCGAAGAGAAAGTAGAAAATAAGCTGCACATGTTAAGCTGTTCCAAATCAGGGCATCCTCCCTGATGTGTTGTAAGTGCAGACATCATGGAAGGTACCTAGCCCCTTCTCCAAACAACTCAAGCAGCAGCCATTTCATATTGGATGAGGTTGTGTGGGGTAACAATACACAGTCTTCCGAGTCAATGCAATGGTTCCTATTAAAGAATGATGCTGCATTTGAGTAGACAAAAAATGAATGGAAGTTGAAGCTCATCAGCCTCAGCAAGATTCCCAATAATATCAGTTTTGTCAGACACTTTAAGAAACCTTGACAATCTTTCAGTAACTTGGGGATTTAATTGCTACTAGTGCCCAGCAGTTTACAGACACATAATATGTATATTAGTCCTGCTTTCCCACATGACAAATGCTACATGGAGAGATCTACATATGTATAAGTGCTTAGAAAGAGAAAGAGACTGATAGAAAGACATTGATCTGAAGAGATTTCTTCAGGTGATTCTTTAACTTGAACTATGTCAACATCTGTTGTCTTCCACTTAAAGACCAAACCAAGCCCCGTGGATATCACTGTCAATGGCTGTATCCCCACATGTATCCTTCAGTTTTCCAAAACAAGAAGTGCTTAGCTTGAGAAAGGAAGATTGGTGTGCTAGCTCAAGCAGAGAACAAAGTTCTCTATTCTCTGCCCTTTGTTTCACCCAAACACTCCACAGGGTGAATGTCAGGCTACATAGTATTGGGAGCTAGTTTCTTTGCTCAACTTCCAAAGGTCTCAGTTGGGATTTACTGGCTACTCTGAGAATCATAGTAGGGCTTTATTAGTGTCATATCACTTTTGCTGGGTTCAGCTAATGTTCATTTCACCCAATTAAAAATTGCTTGTTGTCCATTGATTCCAGGTAGGAATTATCAACCATTAATTTTCAAGACAATTAAAAAATTGAAAAGTAGAAGTCCTTTGTGGGAATTTTCAGTCCCAGTACTTCTTTTCTCTGATTTCTCATGCCTCTCAGACTAATTGATTTTTGCTCTGGGCTGTTTGTATTAGTATTTAATATCTTTATTCAAACCTCAAAGTCATTAGGTTTCATTTAAAGGATGTGCTTATAATAAATGCACTTTAAACTGTGAACACCTTTTCAACACTGACTAAACATAAGCTTCCTGTCTTTAATCTCAAGTTTTTACACAATCAGACATCTTTCTGCTACTTGTTTTCTCCTTGTTACCTGTGTGTGTTTGTGTGTGTGTGTGTGTGTGTGTGTGTGTGTGTGTGTGTGTGTCAGGGGGAAGGTCCTTATATCAGGTGGCACTTCAACTATCTATGTAGCTCGGGGTGATTTTGAACTCCTGATTCTTCATTACTTTACACCCCCAAGATTGCAAACATGTCTCACCCTGACTGTTTGTCGTTGTTAGTTTTATTTGTTTGTTGTTGTTGTTGTTTAGGTATTTGTTTGTATCTTATTGATACAAGACATTACACACTGAAGTATGTTATGTATACAGAGTTTCTCATATTGAGCAGTTCATTTCAGATTTCATATTCTTATTTCAAAATCAGAACAAACAACCACCTAAAAATTATAGTGATATATATAGAAACAAAAAAAAACAGAGAAAGTAAAGTCTCTGATATAAATTATTCACAGATTTGTGAGTCTACGTATAGGTTAATTGACTATAATAGTTTTCTCTATATGTGAATTTTTTTTTCTTTTTGGTTTTTCGAGACAAGGTTTCTCTGTGTAGAACAGGCTGGCCTTGAACTAAGAAATCTGCCTGCCTCTGCTTCCCAAATGCTTCCCAAATACCACTGCCCGGCCTATATGTGAATTTTTTTAAGACTAGTTTGACTATATCTTTCCAACTCAACAGCAAGAGTCGATAGTCATAGCTACCATCTGAGTGAATTGTCTTGGTGGTCGGCACTTCATTTATTCATTCTGAGCACAAATTCTTATATATAGCACTCTGTTCACAAAGCTGTGGTGCTTCTTCTCTGAAATGAGTGTCAAGGAATAAACACATATTTTCTTCAAAGTTTACATCCATAAGTTAAAAAAATAAATCTTCAAATCTAGTATAATGGCAGTATAAAATCCTCTTTTGAGTCCTGGCAGTTTGCACACCCTCCTTTTCTTCCATGCATCCATAAACATTATAAGAGTTGATTATCTCTCAGCAAATGTTTATGACAACAACCGTCAAAGAAAATTTTGTAAGCAAAGTGTACTTGTCTGAACTTGAAGCATGATTATTGAGTTGACTATGACAAGAAGACATATTTCCAGTAACATCTAAAATAAAGTATCTTTGTTCTTAAACATTTGATTTCTTGAAACTTCATTGAATTGTGTATGTCCATGCATATTTCTAATCACTGTACATATAATTATGATCAAGTAATAGCTAACACTTGTTTTCATGGAAGTTGGATGGATTACACTGACAAAGAGAAGCATCCCCATATGTACATAAAGTAGTAAGATGGGAAGATGAAAACAGGGTGAGGGTGAAAACCTGTACTCCGAAGCTCTGGTTTTCTCCTCAGCATCATATATTCAAATTTAATGCTGGACCTGGTGCCAAATACCTTTAACTGCAGTCTTTGGAGGGCAGAGGCAGATGAATCTGTGGGAGTTTGAAGGCAACTTGGTCTACATAGCTAGTTTTCTGTTTCATAGTATGCCTTGGGGTTTCCATTTCTGGAAACGAATGAACAAACAAACAATAACAAAAAGAAATACTACCAACGATAAAAAACACCATTGCCAAAACCAACCTGGAAGGAAAGTAAGGTTGTCTGGTTTTGAGCCTACATCTGATAGTCTTCTGTTGAAGGAAGTAACAGCAAAGATTCAAGTGAGGAACCTTGAGGCAGTGACTGATTTATAGACCATGGAGAAACGTCACTTGTTGTATTGTTCCTTATGACTTGGCAAGCCTATTATAGTATAGTAAACCCAGTATGGCATCACACAACGTGAGCTAAAATTTCCCATATCAATCATCTATCCAGAAAATGCATCTCCTGTTTCCTACAGGCTAGTCTGGTAGGGTCATTTTCTCAGTTAAAGTTCCCTCTTGAAGAATGATACCTTTTACAGTCATTCTGATATAAAAATTAGACACTATACTGTTATCCTGGAACTTAGAGGAAGGACCACTAGAAAAATATGGATCGTTCATTAATTATCAAGATGATGTAAAGTAGGAAGGGTAACTGAGGAAAAGGTTTTTGTATTAAAAAATGTGATATTAGGTACAATTTAGTATAGTACAAAAATTTAGATGAACGATTTACCTTAGAATAGATAGGTTGACAATTTCTAGAAATCCTTGTAGAGAAGAAACATGTTGGAGATTTGGAGTTGGTTTATTTTTTTTAGGTCATCTTCCTATTTCATAATTCAGAGTGTTTGCTTATTCAGCTAAAAATTTTTATTTATTTGAGTTCTTTTTTACTTAAACCATTTCTCTATCTTCCTCCATCACTCTGCAATATTGATAAAATGCTACTATGCTATCCAGTTTCTCTTACCCAAGCACTGAAATATCAACATTACATTCTAGCCAGTACTTTTTTTTTTTGGTGAGCAAAAGCATTCCTGTCTTATTGTTGCTGATTTGAATGGGATAGTTTCAGTTGTTGAGGAGGAGAAAGCAAACACTTTTTTCTTTCTTACAGATTCATAAACACTGTTCCACCTCTCCTCCTAAAACCCTAAGTGTTTGCCTGGAATCATGGTCCAGTTTAGCTTGATTACTTCATTATGTCTGTTGTATTTACAAGATTGCAAGGACTTGGTTTGCCACTGTTTTATTTGTGTCTAGTTATACTGAAAGTATGTACTAAATGAATCACTCCAAACCAATGAAACAATTATTTTAGCAAACTAACACAGAAGCAACTATCATTTTATTTTTAACAAATAAAATAGTTAGCAAACTAACATAGAGGTTGTAGCACATCCAGGAGTCATTTCAGGTGATGTGTTATGTTAGTTTTGATGAAAAGGCACCAGAACTTATGCACTTTTGGTGCTGACTCATAAAATACTATAGTAACCGCATATTGCAATATACAAAAGACATCCTGCCTTTGTGCTTTCTTTATTGCTTTGTTATCTCTTTGTAGGGAGTTTATTTTGTGAAAATAAAAACTTCACATTGCAATAGGGCTTTCGGCTACAAGAAAGCCAAGCTGTGTGCTGCTATAAATACCAGAAAGAGAAAACGATGGTGGTTATTCGGGAAATATTTGTTAAAATAAAATGATAGTTTGGGGAAAGTATGCTGCTTTTGAATAAAATAGCTTCAGTTTTTAAAGTATGAAGTCAATCAATATTTCAAGGTTCATCTTAAATAAGTCATGGAATTATTAGTAAAAATAATAATTCACAGATTTTGTATTATTATTTTAAACCTTATTTGCACTCTACAAGGATAATAACTACTATCAATATTATCTTCCATAATCAAAATAACAACTATTCTATAATTTTATGGAATTTTTATGTATGAGACTTTATTTGTTCAATATCCTCTTATTAATGTCTCCTCTAATGTCCTCTTATTAATGTCATCCTCTATGATGTTTTAGCTCATTTGTTGGCAGGAAGAAATTATTTTCTAAACTCAAAGATGGTTTAAAAACCATTTAAGGACTTATAAAGTAGTAATCTATAAATTGGAAGTCTATATAGACAAAAACAACCAGAAAAACATGAAGAGGAGAGAAGACTCTGTTATGTGTGTGATGCAATGTAAAAATGCAATTGCTGAAACACAAGAAACAACAAGTAGAAAAAAGCGCACAGCTCGGTTGAAAACTTGTTCAAAGTTTTTCAAACCTTGCAAAACATGCCAACAGTCATTAAAGAAACACCTTGTTAGTAAATGATATAATAATCATACATTTATACATATATTTATAACATACAATTAATTAAAATATGTTACATATATTATATATATTTAAATATAATTATATAATTAAATATTATTCTTTATATATGTTCATATACAAATGTTATACACAAACATAGGTTTTAATATATATTATATATTATTTATAATATTTTATAATAAATAATGCTATGTATTATATATAAACTTTATATAGAAACAACATTTTAAAAATTATAAAGTGGAGAAAGTAAACAATTTATGATCAAAATATAGATAAATTATCAACTAAAACTAACTGGCAAATGTAGTGAAAATACTGTTTTATTTCACAGTCCCTACATTAACTGAATTCCATACTTATTTTACTGATATCCTACCACGTGGATGAAACCAACTTTTTCCTAATGTTTATGTTTTTATATCCATTCAAAAGTGCTGAACTTTGCAAGCATATATCCCTTTCTTTAATCAAAACTGTGCTTTTTCCTTCTTTCTTTTTCTTTCTTCCTTCCTTTACTTATTTATTTATAATTTACTTATTTACTTATTTACATATTTTAAACTCCATATTTTATTTTCACCCCAGTCCACCCTCTGAATGATCTACATCCCATACCTCCTCCCTGCTTTCCTGTCTCCACAAGGATGGCCCCACCTGCCAACCCTACCCCACCTAACCTCTAAACTCCCTGAGGCCTCCAGTCTCTTGAAAATTAGTTGCATCTTCTCTGACTAAACCTAGACTTGGCAGTCCTCTGCTGTATATGTGTCATCATATCAGCCTGGTTGGTGGTCCACTGAGAGATCTCAGGGGTCCAGGTTAATTGCTACTGCTGATCGATCCTCCTACAGGGTCACCCTCCTCATCAGCTTCTTCTACCTTTCCCCTAATTCAACCACAGGGGTCAGCAGCTGCTGTCCATTGGTTGGACATCTGACTCTTCCAGCCGCTTGTTGGGTCTTCCAGAGGCCAGTCATGATAGGTGCCTTTTTTGTGAGCACTCCATAGTCTCAGTAGTAGTGTCAGGTCTTGGGACTTCCCCTTGAGCTAGATCCCACTTTGGGCCAGATCTTCAGCTTGACTAGGGGTAAAGCCTCCTTATTATGTACTGCACTCACAGCTTTGCCTAGTTTTCCAGTTCTGATCTTTTTCACCCAAATGCAAAGAGGAAACCTAAGGCTCTGGCTGTTGGGTTAAGCCTCCTAGATGCCTTTAACCTAAACCTTGTCTTTTCTACTCATCCATCACTTAATCTCTCTCAGGAGAACTTCTGCTCTAACGATTGCTTCATGATTTTATAGCTTTTATAGCTATTAGCAACAGAATTTATGGATGAGACAGTAGATTATCTTTAAAATCACAAATAATTTTGTGTATGTCTGGATGTCTGATATTAACTTACATCATCCTACATGTCTTACTATTTTTTTTCATATTTGTATTGTTTTCCAGATTAGTTTTTATTCTTACATGTGTGTGCCAGTGGTGTGTATGTGTGTGTGTGTGTGTGTGTGTGTGTGTGTGTGTGTGTGTAAATGTGTTCCAACAGAGGTGGGAAAAGGTTGTTAGATACCCTGGAGCTGAAGTTACAGGTATTTATGGACCACTTGACCTGGGTGTTGGGATCTGAACTCTGGTGTTTGATAATAGCAAACACTCTTAACCTCTGAACAGTCCCATTCCTTTTACCTCACTCCTTTATTATTATCTTCTTCCATTCTTCAAGCTGACTATTTCGCCTACCAGATTTCTGTTCTTGCTAAACTCTCCAAATATTCTACCATTAGGTCTTATTTTCATCACAGGAGCTTGTGACTTGCATAAGACAAGGCCACTGTTCCCTTTTCTTGATTTTTAATGTTCAACATTCTACTTCAGTTTATATGGATCCAAGTGATATAACACTCAGTGTATCACGGGTAGTTTTCTTTTTATCATATGTGATCTAAAAAGACATATGGCCTCCAGTCCTAAAGGCAGTGTTACAATTTGTTCAATTTTCTATTCCTGTTATACAGACTATTTCCCTCAAATTTCATTTCATAGCAAATAGTCTTGTTGTTTACTTAGCATGCATAGTACTCCCTTCCAATAGTCGTCTTATTTTTCTACAATGTTGTGTTTTAAAAGACAAGCTTTTATTATTTATTTTTATTTATGTACACTGGTATTTTGCCTGCATGTGTATTTGTGTGAAGGTGTCAGAACTCCTGGAATTAGCATTAAAGACAGTGGTGAACTGCTCTGTGGGTACTGGGAATGGAGTCCTGGTCATCTGGACGTTTGCCAGTGATCTTAACTCTTAACCACTGAGCTGTCTCTCCAGCCCTCAAAGCACTTTTTGTTTTGTTTTTGTTTATCCAGACAGGGTTTTTCTGTGTAGCCCTAGCTGTCCTAGCACTCACTTCTTTCTTGACTGGGTTGTCCTCGAACTCAGAGATCCATCTGCTTCTGATTCCTTACCATGTCAACTTTAATATGAATTAAGATATATTCCCCTTGTAAATTCATCTATAATGGCAAATCCTCTCAAACATTGTTGAGAACAGTTTTGCCATTTTGATTGGAGGGAACACATCAAGACTGAGGCTGTGGATTTTTTTTTTCTGATCACATATCCTGTTATATTCTATATGAGATTTGTTAATCTCTTTGCTTTTTTTTCCCCTTGGATATTTTTTTTTATTTACATTTCAAATGCTTTCCCCTTTCCAGGACTCACCTTGGGAAACCCTCATCCCATCCCATCTCACCCCGCTTCTATGAGGGTGCTCCCCCCCCACACACTCCTATCCTCCTGTCCTGGCATTCCCCTACATAGGGGCAATGGACACTCTCAGGACAGAGGGCCTCTCCTCCCACTGATGACCAACAGCCCATCTTCTGCCACATACGTGGCCAGTGCCATGGGTCAATCCATGTGTTCTTTGGTTGGTGGTCCATTTTCCAAGTGCTCCAAGGATTCTGTCCTGATGACACTGTAGCTCCCTCCATGGGGTTGCAAGTCCCCTCAGCTCCTTCAGTCCCTTCTCCATCTCCTCCATCTGGCACCCTAGAGCTCAATCCAGTGGTTGGCTGTGAGATTCTACCTCTGTATTTGTCAGGATCTGGCAGAGCCTCTCAGGAGACAGCCATATCAGTGTCCAATCAGCAAGCACTTCCTGGTATCCTCAATAACTTCTGGGTTTGGTGACTGTATATGGAATGGATCCCCAGGCAGGGCAGTCTCTGGATGGCCTTACCTTTAGTCTCTGCTCCACAATTTTTCCCCATATTTCCTCCTGTGAGTATTACCCATCTAAAAGCACTGAAGCATCCACATTTTGGTCTTCCTTCTTAGGCTTCATGTGGTTTGTGAATTGATTCTTGGGTATTCTGAACTTTTGGGCTAAAATTCACTTATGAGTACATACTGTGTTTGTTCCTTTGTGACTGAGTTAAGTCACTCAGGATAATATTCTCAAGTTCCACCTACCAATTCCATGAAGTCCATGGTTTTTTTATTTTGCTTGTTTGTTTCTTTGTTTTTGGTTTTTTTTTGGGGGGGGGGTTCTGTTTTTTGGTTTCTCAAGACAGGGTTTCTCTGTGTAGCCCCGGCTGTCCTGAAACTCACTCTGTAGACCAGGCTGGCCTCTAACTCAGAAATCCACCTGCCTCTGCCTCCCATGTACTGGGATTAAAGGCATGTGCCACCACTGCACGGCGAAGTCATTGTTTTTAATAGCTGAGTAGTACTCCATTGTATAAATGTACCACATTTTCTGTATCCATTCCTCTGTTGAGGGACATCTGGGTTGCTTCCAGCTTCTGGCTATTATAAATAAGGCTTCTATGAACATAGTGAGCATGTGTCCTTATTACATGTTGAAGCATCTTCTGGATATGTACCCATGAGTGGTATAGCTGGATCCTTAGGTAGTACTATGTTCAATTTCCTGAGGAACCACCAGAGTGATTTCCAGAATGGTTGTACCAGCTTACACTTTTTATACTGTTACCTGAAACAGAATATAATGACAATTCCCTGGATTGATACTATTGTAGTTACCATGATATAATAATGTTTGCAAGATACACAGGGCACACAAGATTAATGTCTAAGATTAATTGTCCTGTAAAGCTTTCATGCTACCTTGACTTCTAAAGGTCATACAGAGAAACACACAGGAGCCTGAGTACTTCACTGCCTGAGAGAGTATATCAGTCTCTCAGGAACTGGAAGGTACAGTGTACCTCCGAAGCCATAGACTATAACCTGAAAAATCTAAGACAAATGTCTTTTAAGGCAGCTAGGCCAGGCCAACTCCATAGTTTCCTATAGTTGACAACCAAGAATATATGCATATACTTACACATACACACAAATGTATATACCACATTTTCTGTATCCATTCCTCTGTTGAGGGACATCTGGGTTGCATATACATATGTGTGTATGTGTATATGATGTATACATATGCTCATATATACATATGCTCATATATATGTATGTATATGATGCACACATACACTTAAATTTGAGAAGAATATGTTTATTTTCACTTACATCTAGGACACATATTCCTTTAGCCTGCTGAAGTTCTGCTAACACACTTGTTCTATGCTCTCCATTCACTTGGTTATCTTTGAAAGATTATCTTGAGTAGGGTGTCATCTGAAATGTACTTGTCAACTGTCAGGTTAAAAGTGACTTTTCAATCATATTTTCAATTATTTTGATTTAATCTAGAAAGTTGCTGCACATTAAATCAAATGGGTGTGTGATACACACATCAATGATAAAAATCTAATTGCTACTATTTTCAGTATAAAGACATGCTTACAATGTATAAAAACCCACATTCCTCCAATTAAGCTACTAGCTATTCTCTTAAGTAACCACCAGGTTTATTTAACATTTTGGGAGGTGGGTTAATCATTGCTTTCATTTCTAAACACTCCTCTTTCATATGAACACATGCTCCATTTCAGAAAAATCTCGTACAATCCATAGCTAATTATCATGTTTTATGTTTCTTATGAATGGTCTCATTTTTACCTTTCTGTAAATTCTGAAATCTAGAAGTAGGTGCGGGGCTCATATATACTTTTATTCAATATGATCACAATATGTCTATTTTGACGTGTTTTTAGAAAATTCTCTCTCCTTTATCATGCCGAGGCTCTGCTAGCACACTTGCTTTAAGCTCTCAATTTACTTGGTTGACTTAGAAAGTTTACCTTTAATAGGATATCATTTGAAATGCACCTGGCAACTGTCAAGTTCACAGTGGGTTTTCAATCTTATTTCCAATTATTTTGATTCAATCTAGAAAGTTACTGTACATTAAGTCAAGTTTATTTTATAAATTGAAAAGATATGTAAAAATATTTCCATTTGATTTTAATAGTATTCTGCATTATTTACTTCTAACATTATATTATTAATTATAATTCTTTTTACAGCATAAAAGACACATCAGGATGGTGACCCATTGTTTCACTCAAATGTTTTGCAAACAAACAGCATTTAAGAACAGCTGGTGCTCTCCTACCTTTGATCATTTCCTAGTTGGGAATGGTGAATTAATCTGTTATTGGACACATGCTGTATCAGGCTATATTATTTCTGGTTCAATTTCAAAATAAAATGGGTATTTTATATCATTATTATTATTTGTCTACTTATCCAGTTTGATTTTCCATATGCATTGCCTTTTTAAAAAGATGTTACAGTGTTATGAGTATATTGACAGTGTTACTGCTTATCTTTACTTGCCTAGTGAATAATCAGTAATAAGTATTGTAATGAAATATATTTTTCTTGTGGCAAGATTTCATTTCTTCACAGTGTTGCAAGTTGTTATGGAAAGTGATGTCTTCAATGAATATTATTAAAATATGCTGAACCTGATTACATTTGTACAATTATAGGGGCTCATTTGCTGTCAGTGAAATGATAATCAAAAGGCTTGTACTTGGTTCAATATAAATTGTCCTCACATGCTCAATTAAAACTGTTGACTTTCCTGTGGCATTTTATTACATCATATTTTATTTGTCTGAAGGTCACAATGCAGTATGACGACCTTTAAACTTTTGAAATAAATAGTGGTAGCTTACAAATGAAAACTTTAAAGGGATATATCAGTTGTCAAGTGTGGTACGCCACAAGAATTGGTACATGCTCATAACCTGAGCACATCTTCATTGTCAAGTCACAATTTCATCCTGTAACCACCCACCACTGCAAGTTAGCACCCTTCCAATGGGAACTACTGTGTCTACTTTATACTGAGTATGTGTCTTATTTCCTTTCCAATAAGGATCCTGTCTTCCCTCTATGTTTTAAAGCCAAGTCTCTGCTTTTACTAATGATTAAATGTTACTTTTCACTTTATAGGTCCACAGTGGTACCCTTCTCGAATTGGCCTACAACTGGAATATGGTAAGACCAATTTTATCCAATCAGTTCACTTAATTTGGAATCTGTCCACAGAACTCAATAACTCTAAGTGTAGGGGAATGCCAGGGCCAATAAGTGGGAGAGTGTTGGGTGGCAAGCATGGGAAAGGGGAGGCAGCAGGGGTTTCTTCTTGTTGTTTTTGTTTGTTTGGTTGGTTGGTTTTGGAGGGGAAACTGGGAAAGGAGAAATCATATGACATGTAAATAAAGAAAATATCTAATTAAAAAAATAAGTCTCATTTATTAGTGTATGCATGTAAAAAAAACTATTTCATGTGAATCTAACACTACAGTGCTAGTCCCTTATATCAATGAATACAATTTTTTGAAAATTCCATTTTGATTCCATAAGTAGAATACTATGATAAAGGAGAGAAAATTAATGAAATTGAGAAAAATGCAACATTCTCTAATAGAAATAAAAAAAACAGAATTTCAACAGATAATTATATAATTGTTAAAATAAGTCTTACTTAAGAACTAATACTATTGATATTGTACCACCTGTACCTAATATTTGAAACCTTCTGTTTATAAGAGAGCTGTAGATTGGATTGGATTTTTCTAAGGTTTGTAGAACGCATATTTAAAAATTTTTAGTAGTGTTTTGTAGGAAGTACCTATTAAGAAGTTGCCACTTCAGATATATTGGATTTTTTCTTCATTTGATAATATTCATCAGTCTAAAATTTCACTAAAATCTAAGCCAAATTTCTATTTTTAAAAAAAAATTGAAAGATACTCCATTTTATAGATAGATAGATATAGAGATAGAGATAGATACTTTCAAACTTGTATGTTAAATTGATAAGGATCTATTATATTTTTATAATTCATGTAATTTTAGTATAAACTGGATCATCATCAGATTTTCAAGTTGAATTCTTCCTCACTGAGCCAAGGGAAAAAAAGCATTGTCTTTTTTCTATGGACCTCCATGATGTATGGTTTGTACTTAATGAAATTATTGCATTATTTGAACAAATTTCTAACACAAAAATGTCTGTGTGAAAGTGCCACCGGCATTAGTGTCACATGCCATTTCCATTTGAGGCATCCTCCAAGGGACTAAAGGATTTATTTGCTAGTACAAAGCTTCTGGTGCCTGATATATTTGGGTCCAGGAAGTAGTCCGAGCTAAATCAAACTTCAAAGTACATGTTTGGACAGAAATTTGAGTATCTCCTTTTTGGGGGAAAAGAGTGAATTATTTCATTGAAGCTAGCAGCGTATTGTAAAAATAAGTTGATCTTACCTCAGGTTTTAGTTGACTTCTCTACTTAACCTATTTATGGTACATTGAGTGTTATGTATAGCCAAAATACAATAAAAGACAACAAATTCAGTAAATGTTTATTTTCATCGTGTGTGTGTGTGTGTGTGTGTGTGTGTGTGTGTGTGTGTGTGTGTGTGATGTTTATACAGAAATCTGTAGAAGCCAAATAAGGGAATAGGATTTCCTGGAGCTAAAATTATAGATGGTTTTACTCAGCATGAGTGCTGGATCCAAACTAGAGTCTTCAAAAAAAGCTGGCAGCTTTTGTTATGGCTGAGGCATCACTGTGTCCCATTAGTTATCAATTTTTAAAAGTGTTAAATCAGATTATGTTATAGATTCAATATTTAACTTATGTATCAATAATAGCTACAAGCAGCACCACAGGCGAGGGGAAGGATGAGTCCAAGCAAATCTGTCCCACGGCTACTGAGAAGTGCTCCTTCAATGCATTCAACAGCAAACTTAATGAGCAATTTGCCTCATGAAATCATAATTTTAATTTCCTCATCCAAAAGATACTGTTAAAAACAGAACTCAGCATAATTTTTGTGTCCTAAATAGCAAACATTCATTTACCTAGTGGTTCTGTGAACTAGTTGTAGTTTGTTGACCATGGCTAGACTCATACATTCTTCTGCAATCGTCCATTAACAAATGATTGATCTTGTATGCATAGGATCACAAGCACTCCACTTGAGCCAAGCAATCTCCTTCCCTTTAGTAGAACAAACAGACCATATGAAGAAGGAAAGAGAAAATCAACAACTTTGAGGCCTAACTTTAGAACTGCCAAGCTCTCTCCCTCAAATAATCTGTTGACTAAAGCAATCAGGAAACCATCTGTCCTCTGAGAGTCAGAAAGGAGATATCAATGTCATACTTACAATGACACAGAAATAAATGTATTTTGTTTCTTTTATCCATATCTGTTTTACTGTGTTACTGCTTCTCAGTGTTCTAGTTGGTACACTTGAATTTCTAGTAATTAAAGTCATTGAAATGCCATATTGGAAAGCTGAAACATGGATATATGTAGGTTTTGATTTTATAGCTACCAATATGGAAAAGCTTAGTGCACATCCTACATAAAAAATCCATGCCAAACATCTATATGTAAGGTGTGTTCTTGAATCTAGCCCATTGTTTAGAGCAATTATCTGAAGACTGGCTTGGTTTGAGCTTGTTTGGGCAGGAAATCATGGGCTTCTAAATAGAAAAACAGTTATCTACAAGGATGGCAGGTCCATTGTCTTGGCTCACACATTGTCTCTGTATACTTTTCTTCCTCTGGGAAGGCAAAGGACAAACTCTTTATCCCCAAGTTAGAGTGTGGAATGAAGGATTAAAGGGAAAATTACTCAGAGCCAAAAGGATTTGTTATGCAAATTTATATCCTAAGTACTCACTGAAAAGGTCGACTTGGGCCAAATGAGGACTGGCTAAGAGTGATATTGTCAGGAGGATCCTGGGAGTTTAAAAAGAGATGAAAAATAAAAGGAGAATACTGAGGAAAACTTCTGTCTTCCACCCACACATGTCCAAGAGAATGCACAAACATGTATATCTCCCTAGGCACTAACACAGGTAGAGAAAGAAATGGGGGGGGGGTGGGGAGAAAGAGAAAGAGAGAGAGAGAGAGAGAGAGATTGGTAAGATTTATTATGTATCTTGTTTCTTTACAGAATGTCTTGTTGCTGAGAATATATTAAAAATAAATGCTTCAGTGTTTTATTACTATGTTTTCAAAAATAATAAAATACAATTTACTTCCCTTCTAAAGAACTCAATAAATATACAAATCCAAAAAGATACAAAAACATCCAAATATTTGACCTTACAATCATTCTATGATCTTAGGTGTGATTGTCATAGTAATATTGACCATTTTGATTTCAAATTGCTTTCCCTGTCATGTTCACTCCTTGTTGTTATATAATAAGTTAGCCAAAAAATGAAACATAAGAGCAATCTTCATTTACTCTCTCCATATAAAAAAGTTTATAATGTATATATGTATATATGTACATACACACGTATATATATCAATATATATATATTCCAATATACATGTGTACATATACATATATATACATACACATATATAAATATACATGTATATACATATATACATATTCCAATAGATATTGTCTGGGTTTTCTATCCAGTATATACTAAAGCTTAAATCAAGTGCTGGTTGGATTGAATTTTCGTGGAAAAATTCTTGAGTCATTTCCTTTCTTTCTACAAGTACTAAAGACTGTCTATGTTTTGCTCTGAAAGCTTTTGGAAAACTGTGTATCAGGAAAGTTGATACAGAAATTACTCAAATAAAATGGTTCAAGTCTAATAATATTCAGAGATGATCTATAATACCATGACTGCTTAAAACTAACTCTAAGTAGTTACCAACTTCATATTAAGAAACTCCTTATCACTGTGTCATGAAATGAAATTTAAATATTATTTCCTCATTGCTCTTACTTTAGGTGGCCCATATTTGAAGGACTACATCACAGTTCAAAGTGTCGCAGCTTCTTCGATTATCACACTCTATTTTACAGATTTGGGTCAGCAGGTCGGGTGGACCACAGTAAGTGTCCATTAGAGTTTAGGACCTATAATCGACTGTTTTAAATTTCATGTTTATATTTTAGGCTTTATTTTTTTTTAAGTGATAGAAATTGAACCCAGTACCCTACTCAGGTTAAATTAAAGTCTGACCATTTCTGTCAAATACATTGATAATTGAAATTCAACACCACAAATGTGCCTGTTAAAAATTGTTGTTGAATTCCCTTGCACTCAAACTGAAGATATTTTTGCATAATTAGGAGAAATTAATTTCAACAATATACTCAGGAAGGAACTGTGTGAAGATTTTATAAAGAGCTATAAACATTGGGGGTCCAAAATAATGAAATAATTATGTACACATGATAATATATAATAATAAATCAGATGATCACTATATTTCAAAAAAACTTCCTCAACGATATGTAAAATTCTACTATAGTTATACCAAAATCATTGGACAAAGTTTTATTGAATCACTAGGTTTTTTGGTTAAAGAAAAATGAATATTTTTGTCTCATTCTTCTTTAAAAATAGGGGTCCATCTGTTTACTTTAGTCTTTATCTTTTGAGTGACATTGCTCCAGCTTTGGGCTTAAGGGTACATTCTCTTGCCTTCTCCTTTTTGAAGTGATAACCATTGTAGTTCTTAAATTGTTATCTCTGAATTTAATGATATAGAAGCAGGAGGACTACACCCAAGGAAATGAAGGGGAAAACGTCTTGAAACCACTTCAGGAGATCGAGTTACTCATGATTAAGTCAATCAATTAATAGAAAAGTTTCAGCAGCCAGAGTAAACTCCACAGGTCTCTTACTGCAAAGAAAATTCAAGGGTGATAAGTAATTCTTGCAATGATAGGCAGAGAATGTGGCTTTCTCTGTCATTTTTATTTCACAATAATCATCTTTTATGTATTCTCTTCACAAATGAACACTTTTTGTATGCTTTGTGTAATAATATAATGTATATTTGTAATGCTTTTATTTCCAGGTTTTTTCATTTAAATGGATTTAGTTTTATCATTCATGAAGTTCCCTTATACAATCAATTTTAAAATTGATAAGTGTTACTGGGACTGGCTCTGGCTTAATTCTCAGTACCCACCTGACTTCTCATTATTCTTAGTCCCATGACAGTCTTCGGGTCTTCACAGGCACTGCATGCATATGCTCTAAAGACATGCATGTAGACAAAACACCTATGGACATTAAATAAACAAATGAGTATTTTAAAAACTAATAAATATGCATGCTCAGTTATATGTTAAGAACCTTCTCTAAGTCATATGTTAATATTTATATTTATTAATTTATTACCTGCCCAAGTTAATTTTTAAGATATATGCCCCTTCCATATTTAGTAATGAGGTCCTTTATAGTGGGGTTATTATAGTGGGGTCTTTGGTATTATAAATTTGTTTTAGTTTCCAAACACTGTGGAGCCTTTGAGTACTTAATTGTTAGACTAAAAGTTAATTTGAAATAATATTAATTCTTCTGAAACATAGGAATGTTAAGGTAAAAATATTGATGCATACATTTATTTATAAAAATATAATATTTAATATGATTCCTAAGCATGCTTAGTTAAAGATATTTCAAATAGGTAGATCTGACCTACAAAGATTCAAGTATTCTAAGATTCTTTGAGCAAACTTATGATGAAGAGCAAATTTTCTTCCTAGGGATTGTATCAAAGTGAGAGACATCAGACATAAGTTCATTAGAAGCTTCCAGCTGCACTAGCAGGATAAGCAATGAAGAGGAGAAGCAGTAAAGGAGATTTTTTTTTTGATAACTGTACTAGAGAATTATACTTCTTTGAGAAAAAGTCATCTAATCAACAAAGAGGGCTCTGGAAATTAGTTAGCACTTTGAAATCAGCTTTATGATTCACACACTCTTTTGCCCTAAGTGGGTCAATCTGCTAAATGCTTAAAAAGACATTGCAACCACATTTTGTGTCCACTAAATTGTACAATAGATGTCTTTTATACAATATAACATAAATATACATTTATAAAATATTAAAATGTATATGAACAATAAATCATTTTGTAGAATCAATAGAAATTGTTAGATATAGCAAAATAAAATTATAGTTTGACTTGCATCTTATAGGAAATATTGGTGGTCAACAAGTAATAAAGACATTTCTTCTTCACTATAAATGATTTTAATGTATGTTTAAAAATATTAGCCTATTTCACCACACAAGCACTGTTTCTAAACCTATGAATTTTCATCATTTTTGCATTAGTCTCTTTGTGTGTATGTGTTCATAGCTCTAAGCTATTTATTTCCAGCATATATTCTAGATTGGGCTATACAACTCAAGATATAAAATTATTTAATCACCACGAAGGTGCTGCTCTGTCATACTAATTCTGAGTGGTCAGCTGTTTCTATATTATAAAGCAACTGATCTTTCTTGTGCAATTTATTTCTTACATATTAGAGAATGCTTTCTATGGGATCACATAGGTGTGGAGAAAGTATTTACTTTTCTCTAAGTCTTGTTCCCTTGGGAGTTACCCTGTTTGAGTCGTGAGGAATACTAGGTTTAGTTAATTGTTATCAATTAGCCTACATATCTATAATGGAGGTCACTGTAAATCCTGTGTCCTTCTGGTATGGTAAAACATCTTTCAAGTATATTCCCAGGAGTGGTATAGCTGGATCTTCAGATAGAACTATTTCCAATTTTCTAAGTAACCACCAGATTGATTTCCACAGTGGTCGTGCCAATTTGCTATGCCACCAGCAATGGAAGAGTGTTCCTCTTTCTCCACATCCCTAATTAGCATGTGCTGTCACTTAAGTTTTGATCTTAACCATTCTGATAGATGGAAGGTTCTCAGGGTTCTTTTGATTTGTATTTTCCTGATGACTAAGGCTGCTGAACATTTCTTTAAGTGCTTCTCAGTCATTTGAGATTCCTTTGTTGAGAATTCTCTGTTTAGCTCTAGACCCCATTTTTGAACTGGTTATTTTGGTTTCTGGAGGTTTACTTCTTGAGTTCTTTATATACTTTGGATATGATAAAACGGGCCTCATGAAACTTAGAAGCTTGTGTAAGACAAAGAACACCATCAATATGACAAATCGGCAACTCACAGATTGGGGAAAAAATCTTCAGTAACACTATATTCAATATTTTTCAATATCTAAATTGTCTATCTTTCCCTTTTTTTCCTTGAGCACAAAGATAAGCACAAGTATGTTAGTCATATCATTTGAATCTCATAAGTTCATATTTTAAGATATGCTGTTACTCTTGATAGGATCACAATATCCCCAGATCTATTATAAATATATTTTGGATAAATGTGAGGATTTTTATATAAAAATATTAATAATTTTTGGAAATCAAGATGAAATTGAACTTTAAAACCGTTTAACTTATTTCAGATGAATAGGGGCACTTATGACTTTGAGAATTCTTCTTGAAAACAATAACCAAAACAATTTCTATTTAGATTTTTTTGTCCATGAGACAAATATTTTTAAGGCCACCTTTAGTCTTGATAGATAGCATCTATGGCTTTAAATATTCATTTCCAAAAAGGTTGAAAAATTGTGCTGTGGTTATTTTTTATGATCTCCAAAGCTTCATAATCACAATCAATCTCTTTTACACAGAATATTTTCACAACAACAACAACAACAACAACATAACAAATTAACCTAGATGTGTAATGACTCAAGAGCTTCTAATTCCTGGAACTATCTTAAAACAGTGCTTTAACTAGTTTTTTGTTTTTAACTCATTATCATGATTTTTTGGAATTGCTTAGTGATATGCATGATTTACATAGTAGACTATTCACATGAGAGTTAGATTTAAAACAAGGAAAAGAAAGCAATACTTGTCTAATATGATACCATAGTAAATTGTATTCACTAATGCAAAGTGATCTTACTATTGGGAAACTACAAACAATTCAATTCGCAGCTGTCCTTTGTGTAACAGCTGTTTAATGCTACAGTGTTTTTATTGTGGATTTCCAATTATTCTGAGGAATGTTATTTAATTTGTTCTGAGAAGTAAAGTCAAATATAGAATACGAAAGCAAACTATCAACTTCATAATCATGATAAAAATAAAGGTAATTTTCAAAGATAATCTTAAATATACTAAAGAAAGTTTAAGCACAAAAAAAACCTACCTAATTTATAACTGATGATTTGTTGTTTTTTCTGGAAACATAATCTCTGTCTCTTTATTGTTTCACATGTTCTTATATATACTTGCTGGTACTCAGTCAACACATTTGAACATCTATCAACTTTATACTTTCTAGCAAGAACTAATATGGCTGCATATAACCTGACTACATACTAATGTGCTTTCTCTCTTATTTTAAAGAATACAAGATGGATGCAAGGATTCCTATGGCATGTAGATGGTATCACCTAATATAAATAACCTAGATGCTAGAGGGTACAGAAGGTGTTTACTTTCTACACAAATACTGGACAGTTTTATATGTGGAACTTAGCTATATAGGTTTTAGTAGCATGGGGTCCTAGATTCAATAGTCTATAGATACCAAAAGAAAACAATTCACCAAGATGAAGATGCCATAGAAGTTCCAAAGGCTCAAAAGGACCTCCATTGTTTACTTAAAGGAATACAACTTCAAAAAATAAATAAACAAGAAATGACGAAAACCTAATTAATATATGTAATGCAGAGAAACCCGAAGGAAAATGCATATTAACAAGGTATAAAGTAAACTAATTAGAACTTAAGTATAATATGTTAATCCAAAATAAAATCAAATCCTTACTGTTTACAATGGAGTTTCTAGACATTGTGAGTACTTATCACTTGCTTGGCTTCTACATGCATAAGCATTTGTCTCATCTCTTTTTATTTTTCATAAGAATACAAATTCCATTTTGTGAGCTACCACAGTAATATATCTATGCAGTTTTTGCTTTTATGTCATAAAACAATTTTGATAACTTTTCAGTTTAATAACGTATCTTTTATCTTTTCTTTTCTTTGTCCTCAAATGAATATTTTGAGATATTGTCCAAAAGTTGGTACCATTCTCTAGTGTGTTCAATATTTATAATTCATGTCTAGTTCTCATTTGAACTGTTGTGTTTCAGCATGTGAACTATTGGTGATAAGATATTGGCCTTTAAATTGTATTTATGTCTGTGAGCATATCACTCTGAATTTTACTTAAGAGATGACAAAGGGAAAAAACATAGTTTAATTTCCTCTGACTCTGAAGAACTTCATTCATAATATCTGATAAAATTTTATTAGCTTAAATTATAGTGGCTTTTCATCAAATTTTACTATTATCCATAACCTTTTTCATACTGGATATACCATATAGAATTTGCTAACATTTGACTTTGTTAAATCAGGTGGCATTGGAATAAACATTTAAAACATTTTTTATATAAAGCAAAGAACCTTATTATTACAATGTTTCATTATCTGAAACATATTATGAGACATTCACAATAGTTAATAATCTCACTGTCTCTTTCTCTATTCATTTCCCCCTCCCTCCCTTCCTCCCTCCCTGACCCTTTCTTGCTTAAACAGGGTCTCATACTAACTTCAAACTCATGGCAATTTCAGTGACCAGTCCTCCTGAATGCTGACATAGAGATGAAAGCCAACATGCTAAGCAGAATTATCTGTTTGCTTTTCAATAAGGAGGCACCTCATAAGCCATAAATTAATATAAATTATTATGTAGAAATTATTTTAGAAAAATAACCATGTTTTAAAGTTTTTCTTTTGCTAGAATTTTTGCTCTGATATATGCATTTCCATATTAAGAATTATAACTAAAAACACAAAAATATAAATATCTAATTATATTACATATTCTATATATAAATTATAGAATATAATAGCGTCTGGGTTTGGTGGCTGCATATGGGATGGATCCCCAGGTAGGGCAGTGTTTGGATGGCTGTTCCTTCAGAGCAGAGACTGAAGGAAAGGACATCTTGATCAATTAAGTTAAATAAGATAATCCTCAACAGACATGACAACAGAACAATATAACAGAAAATTTCTTCATTAAGTCTCTTGCCAAGTAAATGCAGATTATGGGTAGTTGAAATTTAAAATTAAGTATTGTAAGGAATAACATTTCAAATAGACAAGGCTTAACATTTTGTTTTTAATGATGGTAAAATTAGTGATTTCATAAAGGAAATTTGTGGGGGGAAAAGAATGCAGCAAAAAGGAAAAGGTAAATGCTGTCACTATGCTCTTTTCAGTGCATAGGGCACTTCATATAGGATATAGGTTGGGCGGGGCAAAACTAAACGCAATTAAGTGCATTTACATAACATAGGATATTTTTGCACTATTTGTTACTAAGTGCAAAATCAGAGGATATAACACTATTGCTCTTCTAGTTTCAGCTTTTTTTATGATGGATAAGTGCCTAAAAGTGCCAATGTGAAACCTTAAATGAAATGTACTAGTGACTTTTACAATGATAGAGAAGTGCAAGGTGATGCACAGAGTTTGGTACTGGGCAAATGATTGTGTAAGTAGCCACATTAATCTAACATTAGATATTTTAATTTGCAATTTCATTACAATAAAATAGTTGTTTAAAATCATTTTTAAAATTATGTCTAAATTATCCATTCTTCTTAGCTCTAAGTGGATTCCTCTGAGCAAGATTTATTTGCAGCAATATCTAGCCTGTTTTTAAAAAGTCAGAATCTGTTAATATTTCACCAGATCATGCATTTGATCAATGTTCATGAATGCTCATGAACTTTAAAATATTTATAATACTATTTTTTAATACAAATATACTTTCTATTTCCAGGTCTTTTTGGCTGAATATTCAGGACCTCTGTTAATATACCTTCTTTTTTACTTGAGGAGCTCATACATATATGATGTCAAGGAGAGCTGTAGATGGCCCCGGCACCCTGTGGTACAGTAAGTAACACATGGGAGACACAAAGGTGACAGATGCAGCCTTAATAAAGAAGAGACTACTTCTCTATAATTACATTATCAGTTAAGGGCACCAGGAGTTAGAGTAAATCTAACTTTTGGTCAATGCATGTTAGCTCTTATCACAGTATAAGGGATCAGCTATTCGCCTTCGGATCACACACATGGCTGAGTCACAGCTGCCTCCAAACATCAGGAAGACTGGAACCATACAGAATAGCACAGGAAAAAATAAAAAAAAATTCTAGGTTCATAGTGTAATATTACTAAGTCATATAGATTTTATATAGTGAAGTTGAAGAGCCTCCCATAGCGGAGCAAAACTTTAATCCCAGCACTGTGAGTTTGAGGACAGCCTGATCTATGTAAGTATCCTCACTGCCAAAGCTACACAGAGGATCTTGTCTCAAAAACAAAACGATTTTCTTTCTGGAAAACAATCAATTTGGATAACTGTGGTGCATTGGGAAGGCAAGCAGACTCAGGAGCTTCTGTGCCCCTCTAGGAGGATTCTGCAGCAATTTATGCAACCATGGTCAAATTTGAGGGGCTATTGGAGGTAAACATCAAGACAAGAAGTTCACTCCTATGGCCATGCTGGGCCACCTGTTCAGGGATATGAAAGTCAAATCCCTAGAGAAGATCTCCATGTTCTCCATGCCTCTTAAGGAGTCCAAGATTATTGACCTTTTCCTGGAAGCATCCTTGAAAATGAGGTTCTAAAGATCATGCCAGTGCAGAAAGCCCTAGCCAGGGGAGCAGGTACAAGGCTTTCGATGCTACTCGGAACTACAGCAGCCATGTTGGTCTTGGTAATAAGTGGTTCACCAATGGCAGATAGTCACTGTCATCTGAGGGGTTACTGTCTTGGTAAAGCTTTCCATCATCCCTGTGTGGAGAAGCTGCTTTAGAAGTAAGATTGGGAAACCCTACCCGATCCTATGCAGAATGACAAGCGGCTGGGCTTGTGTGCTGATCACTATTCCCAGAGATGTTGGATCCATCTCTGCTTCTGTGCCCAACATGCTGCTACTGATTGCCAGTATTAATGTTGTTACACATCAACTTCTAGGCCTTTGGTTAAGGTCAAGTGTAAAAATGTGTTTAAGAAAAAAAAAATCAAACTTAAAATTCTATGACTTGAAAGTATCTCAAGTGAATTAAGAAAGAACATTGAGGTCCTGTGGATGCTATAGTAGATATCAAATCCCATCCTTACATTTACATCTCATTATAGGCACTGAGCCTCAGCCAGGCTGGGGACTTCTTGTCCTGACTCCCCATTGCATTTCTTCACATAAGTTGTTCAACAATGACATTCCCAATTCTCATAGCTTCCCCTCTATTATCTAGATTTCAAGAATGATGTCAATATTGCTCCCTCAAAATATCCATTTCAATTACTTTCCTAAACCTTACTAGGTTGGCTTATTTGTGAACAGTTTCTTATTTTTTTAACTATGTTTCTGTGATTATTTTTGATATTTTTTTCTTAAATCTAATTTAACTCCTGCAATACATGCAATTAGTTGTTGACATGGCATAGTTTGTACAAAATACTCATTGAAATAATTTAAATGGTTTGATAGGTGAACTCGTTACATACCTCTTTACTTCACTTTGGGTATTTACTGGGTTAGATTGCAACTGGTCAAACTGACAACTGTTCATATTAAAGAGATCTATGTTATAAAGCTGTTTAGTACACTATAGGAATAGAAGAGAGGTTACTGTAGTCCTTCACAAAGGGAAAACAGGAAATTGATGCTTGATAATGATAGGCTTGTCAAGGAAGCTTTGAAATATAAACTTCTTCATTTTTTCAGTTAAGTTAGATGTCTATTTAAGTTAGAGCATAAGTTTAGAACCTAGGAAGGAGAACACAACAACACTTGGATTTTAAGAATGAATTCTAACATATATTGAATATACAATACATACTGGAAGATGAACAATTTTGATTTCAAATGAACTGACTGACTGATTCCTACTCTTAAACACAAACAGCATGTTTGATAACATATCAGTAACAAGTCCATCTGTACCACATGTTTTTCATAGCACCAAATATGTTAAGCTTCCAAAATTAATTCCATTGTAGTAACATGAGCCCTTTTTAAAAAAATTAGCCTTGAGTGGTTAGCAGAGATTTATGAAATCTCTGTGCAAGTTTCTAAGGCATGTAATCTCAAAATGGCACCAATAAAGATGAGGAACATGCTTATGTCAAGTTGCTAATCAGAAGTAAGGTAACTACATCATTAATATAGGCTGCTGTGATTGTTTTTGGACACTTCAAAGAACTTAAATAAAGGCCATTTTATGTAATATACCACAGACATTGGACATACCCCTTGGAGAAGTCTAGTTGAAACTGCCCTGGAAAACTTCCCCTGAGGACCAGTTAACATAGTAATATAAGGATAGATGGAAGCTGACTAAGGAGAAGAACCATCAATAGTTTATCTAGTAAAATTTACAAACTACTTCAAAGATCAACTTAGCAAAATATCCTCAAGGGTGTAGTATTTGCATCTTGTTGGTTACCAAGATGCCCCTAACTGGACTGAAGGCCCATCAGATAATAGGGATTTTTTTTTTGTCTTCTATTATAAACCAGTGCTTAGAAGTATGTGGTGATTATTGAATATTTTATTTTCTTCACTGTCACTACTACTCTTAGTATACTTATTTAAGTAAAATAAACTCTTGATATGATAAACTAAACATCTTTTTTTAAAATAAAATAAGTGATATGTTTAAATTTTTACTCTACTGAACTGCTTAAAGTATATTATCTTTGACCCATGTTTATTTGAAATATATTTCATTATTATTTTCTTTATTTACAATCCAATAGTTCACCCTCCTCAGTTCCCCCTCCCACTGTTCTTCATCCTATTACTCCTCCACAGTCTCTGGAAACTCCCTGGCGTTTGGGTTAGTTGAGACTGCTGGGGTTCCTATGAGGTTGCTCTCCCGTTCAGATTCTTCAGTCCTGTCCCTAATTCAATGATAGGGGTCCCTGACTTTAGTCCAATAGTTGGGTGTAATTATTTATGTCTGTCTCGGTAAGCTTCTGGTAGGATCTCTCAGAGGACATCAGATACCAGGGCGTCCTTTGGAAGCATATACTTTTGGGTCCCAGTTGCCTCAGTCAGGATGATATTTTCTAGTTCCATCCATTTGCCAGGAAAATTCATCATGTCCTTATTTGTAATAGCTGATTAGTATTCCATTATGTAAATGTATGCCATTTACTGTATCCATTTTTTTTGGTTGGGTTGAGGGACATCTAGTTTGTTCCTGCTTCTGGATATTACACATAAGGCTGCTAAGAACAAGGTGGGTCACCCGTCCTTGTGGTATGGTCAGGCACCTTGGGTTTATGCCCAAAAGTGGTATAGCTGGATCTTCAAGTAGAACTATTTCCAGTTTTCTGACAAACTGCCAGATTGATTTCAGAGTGGTTGCTTCAGTTTGCAATTCCACTAGCAATGGAGAAGTGTTCCTTTTTCTCCACATCCCCACCAGCAACTGCTGTCACCTAAGTTTTTGATCTTAGCCATTCTGACTGGTGTGAGGTCGAATCTCAGGGTTGTTTTGTTTTGCATTTCCATGATGATTAAGGACATTTAAGATTTCTTTAAGTGTTTCTTGGCCACTCGAGATTCTTCTGTTGTGAATTCTCTGTTTAGCTCTGTACCTCATTTTTATTGGAGCTTTTGGTTTTTTTTGCAGGTTAACTTCTTGAGTTCCTTATATATTTTGGATATCAGCCTTCTAGCTAGAGCAATTAGACAACAAAAGTAGATCAAGAGGATACAAATTGGAAAGGAAGTAGTCAAAGTTTCACTATTTCCAGATGATAGCATAGTATAATGAGCAATCCCTAAAATTCCACCAGGGAATTCCTACAGCTGATATGTGTAAGGATACAAATTAACTCAAACAAATCAGTAGCCTTCCTTTACAAAAATGACAAACAGGTTGAGAAGGAAATTAGAGAGACAAAACCCTTCATAATAGCCACAAATAATATAAAATATCTTGATGTAACTCTTACCAATCAAGTGAAAGTTCTGTAAAACAAGAACTTCAAATCTCTGAAAAAAGAAATTGAAGACTTCAGAAGATGGAAAGATCTGCCATGCTCTTGCATTGGTAGGATTAACATAGTGAAAATAGCCATCTTATCAAAAGCAACCTACAGATCCAATTCAATCCCCATCAAAATTTCAATGTAATTCTTCACAAACATGGAAAGAACAATAATCAACTTCATATGGGAAATCAAAAGACAAAGGATAGACAAGGAAAATTGTCAACAAAAAGAACTTCTGTGGGAATCACCATCCCTGACTTCAAGCACTACTGCAGAGAAATAGTGATGAAAACTGCTTAGTATTGGTGGAGAGACTGACAGGTAGATCAATGGAAAATAATCAAAGACCCAGAAGTAAACCCACACTCCTATGGACACTTGATCTTTGACAAAGAAGCCAAAAACATAAGTGGAAAAAAGAAAGCATCTTCAATAAATAGTTCCGGTCTAACTGTATGTAGGAAATGAAAACAGATCCATGTTCTTCACCTTGAAGCAAGATTAATTCCAAGTGGATCAAGGATCTCAACAGAATATCAGATACATTGAATCTAATAGAAGAGAAAGTAGGAAAGGACCTCAAAATTATTGATTGGTACAGGGGGAAGTTTCCTGAGCAGAACACCAGTGGTTCAGGCTTTAAGATCAACAATAGATACATTAGACCTCATGAAACTGAAAAGCTTCCTCAAGGCAAAAGATACCACCAAATACTTTACAGATTTTTAAATGTTTTACCTTTCACTTACAATGAAATATCTAAATATGTTAATAAAATGTCTGTCCAAGGAAATTGGCCATCCTAAAAGACATTTAGCATTTACTTTTGAAATAGGAGTTATATAAAAGTGGCAAGAGGAGGAGCCTTAAGTACAGGAAAGCAAGTAATAAAGAGACAAATGTGGTAATGGGTCAGGTAGTCAGAATCTATCGAATACTACAGGCTGCAGTAAGACAGCATAGAAGATGAAATTCAAACTTTTTCAATGTTATAGTACTTGCAAAAGAAAAACCAGACAATTAAAAAGTAATTTTGAATGTTGCAAAATGTCAACTAATTTCAACATAGGCATTGGTTATTTTTAAACTTGTTCATTATCTGCTTCAATCTCCAGGCAATTTCTTATGAACACATTGTTAATTATTATATTTATGCCACTTCCTAGGGCATATTGATATGAAAAAGTTCATTGTTGATATTATGTGATATTTCTGGTATCATCAGAAGCGATTTTGATATATTTGTATTAGTTATTTTGCTATTAAATAAAATTTTAAATTGTTTAGAAAAAATTTAAGTAAACATTTATGGCTAATTAGCATTAAATAAAATTTCTTCCTAATGAGACATTCTGATATATTTTACAAATTAAAACATTTGCTAAGATTTGTCAAGATTTGTAATATACATACACACATATATACACATACATATATATATAACATGAAAGCAGAAGTAAGACTGCAGAGCCCAAGAATTTACTGTGGCAGAGCAGAGCAAGAGAATAGAGGGTCCCAAGTGCTCAGTATATAATATATGCTTGTCAGAAAACTTAAAAACTAAATAACCTTTTAAAAATCACATAATATGGCAAGGGGGGTTCTGGAAAAGTACTTAATTGTCTATTAATTTGTTCATTTTCCAGCTTGGCTTGCTTCTGCCATTGTATCCACTACATCCGACACCTTCTGGAAACTTTGTTTGTTCACAAAGTTTCTACAGGACATAGTCCTATGAAAAACTTGATAACGGTGAGAATTAAGATATGTTATGGGTTTAATTTATATTTCAAAATATATAATTTACATTGCATCATTGTGTTAGCTATGGTTTCAGTATCTGTGAAGAAAGAAAAAAGGAAAGACAGACAGACAGACAGAAAGGAAGGAAGAAAAAAGAAAGAAAGAAAGAAGGGGTGAAAGAAAGAAAGAAAGAAAGAAAGAAAGAAAGAAAGAAAGAAAGAAAGAAAGAAAGGAAGGAAGGAAGAAAGGAAGGAAGGAAGGAAGGAAGGAGGGAAGGAAGAACCACAATGACCAATAGCAACTAGGGAAGCAAAGGTTTATTTTACCTTCAATTGCTAAATGTCTCATTGAAGGAAGCAAGGCAGGGCTTTCTTATGCACACCTGCACAGGAGAGCCATGACCCATTATGACCTGAGCTCCTGCACATCAGTGATTAATCAAGGAACTACCACAAAGGCTTGCCTACTTACAAATCTTAGAGAGGCATTCCCAAGTTTGGTTCCTTCTACACTACTAGCTTTTGTCAGTTTGAAAACAAACAGCAAAGCAGATGCATGGTCTATATGATACTCACTTTTTCTTAGAACTAGGCTTTCATTCCTTAGTGTGATTATATATATGTATACATATGTACATATATATACATATAAATACACACATACATATATATATTCATACACATGTGCCTATATATTATATGTATACAATTATATATACAAATACATGTTCATATGCACACACACATATATACATGCATATGTATACATATATACATATATATTAACCATTTTCTTTGTGTTTTGTGACTTAATCTTAATTAATAAACTCTCTAGGAACATAGAATATAAAGTAGATCATGCATGGAAATTTATTAATTTGAGCATTGAATCAGATTCCTTAAACCCTTTGAAATGGAAGAAAGCCACATAGGAAGAAGAATCTAAAGATATCAAAGGTCAAGAAGCTACCAAAAAATTCAAGAAAATTTTCAGACATTGCATTGAAAACATAAATTAGGAAACTCTACAATTCAAGTTTTCAATTCAAAAGCAATATAATTTATCTTCTATTTGAGTTATTATATTAACAGTATGCTCTTCACAAAAATTTTTCTTTGTACAAATATATACTAAAAAACATAGTGTATTCTAGAATGCTTAGAGAACCACCGCTTTAAACTACCAATTTGAAACCATGGAAGGTGAGTACTTTAGCCTCTATGATCAAGTCTGACAATGTCTTCCATAATTAATCAGCAAATATTAGAGGTAATGATTATGTTGACATTGTTCTATGTAGTGTCAATACTTTGCTATTGATCATTTCTTTTCAGTAAATTAATGTGTTATATTTATATTATAAAAATAGTTGTTTTTAATAAATAATTATATAATATAAAATACTGAAATTTGTCTTAAATACCCATGAATATGTAAAGCCTCCAACAAAGTTATATTTTCTTAATGATACCAAAATTTAGTGTTAAATGTTGCTATATATTGGGCAGAAGCATTCCATGTATTCAGTTTGGATACTTTACCAAAAAAAAAAAAAAAACAACTCTGCAATAACCAGTAGTTCAGTGGGGGAGACAAGGACCTGTGAACCTCTCGCTGTTATGTGGTGGACAGATGATGGCCCAGTATGGTTTACTTCCATTATAGGTGGTCCATGGTCTGGGAGAACATTCCTGTATTGTCTGTACCATGAACTGAAAGCAGCATTAGAAAGTCTGTATCATCCCGTCTTTACATTCTAAATGCTGTCAATTCAGTGATCTCCCAGAGGCCAAAGCTAAGTTATAAACATGGAGGGGGTGGCATATATATCCTGTTCAGAAATGTAAAGCCAACAATGCCCTTGAAGTCCTCAGCATTCCTGTCAGAGAAGTTTCTCTGAGTAAGGGTGGAAGTGACATCTGTCTGTGGGAAGAAACATAAGTGTTTATAATGTAGCTTCAGACCATGGCGATTTAACTTAACAACTATAGTAAATTCACCTGCAAATTTTAAAACCTCAGGCATTGTTTTTTGACCTGGAATATTCAAGCATGAATGCCTATGACTGTTGATGGATTCTGAGGAAAGGCATTCATTTTCTTCAGATTTGTGTCCACTGGGGAGACCATCATATTTAGGATGACTATCCTGATTAAACTAAGTGAGTCAAAAAAGAAAGAATGAAACAAGCCACCAGCCACAGGAACAGAATACACAATTGACACTGGAAGGAAAGGGAAGGGTACATGTAGGCCAAGTAGTAGGTATGTCAAGAAAAGTAATTTTAAGGTGCCACAGTATGCATGTACATGTATGGGTATTTAGATAATAATAATGTATTGTTTAATATATCATTTTGATAAGTTTTATTTTTGTCTTGTTTTATTTGTAGGGCTGTGCATTTTATTGGGGATTCACTTCTTGGATGGCTTATTATATTAATCACCCAAGATATACACCACCATGTATGTACAACTTCTTTTTAACTAAACCCATGCCAAAATCCAAGCTCAGCTCTTAGTTACATTAAAAAGAGAACATCTTATACTTAACAGAAATTAATGAAAATGCCAATTTTCAATTTCATCTATATCATATTTTTTTAAACTTTCATGTAGTCTTAAGAAACTAAATTTGGCAGACATGGATAATTTTTCTAGAAATTTTAAGAAAATTACTAGTTACTTGTCCAAAAAGAAAAAGTAAAGTGATAAATAAAAATTAAAAAGGAAGCTTAGCCGCAGCCACATAATGGTTGCTGAGAAAGGGAGAATAGTTTTCCCCATGAATGAGACCTTTGAGAGGTTATGTAATCCTAAGTGGTCAGCCTTAAAAACATGTTTATACAAGAAGCTCTACATGTATTCTAGGCTATGTGTGTGTGTAAACATATTTATATATACATATATTATAATATATTTTATTATGTTATATACACAATGTATAAATCTATAATATACAGTGTGTAGCATTTTATGTATGAATGTTATACAAACATATATTATATATTATGTATTACATAGAAATACATAG
The DNA here is from genome assembly GCF_008632895.1 of Mastomys coucha. NCBI lineage: Eukaryota > Metazoa > Chordata > Mammalia > Rodentia > Muridae > Mastomys > Mastomys coucha. Next base: position 75,794,535 of record NW_022196905.1, on the reverse strand, counting down.
GTAACCTTTACATGCACAGCATACAGTAGTAGCACACCTATCTACAAAAGATATATTTAAAATATAATAAAAATGTAAAAGCCATGTTTCTTGTACTTACTCCCTTGATAATTATGAAGCTCTTACAACAGTAAGACTACAAAGCACACTAGAAATTTACAAAATTAACCTAATAAATATAAAAGGTACAAAATAATAGAAATATGTCATTTTTTCATTACCTTGTTAAACAACAAAAAGAACACTGAGATGTGCTGTTATTTACTGGGCCATTTTATACATGTAGTTAAAATAAGACCTTAGCAAGATACACTCTACTTTCCAAAAGCTTATATAAAATAATTTTAGATTCCATTTGCTTTCTAAATAGTATTAGCATACCAAAAGGAAAGTACATTGTTGTACCAAGACCAGGGCCGCTTGGTGTTGAGGCTTGTACCTCTCCCTCTCCCTCTCCCTGGTGTTGAGGCCTGTGGGCAGGGCAGGCATTAGTTAAAATGGGGGCAATGTATAAGTGAAATATTTTATTGTAGGAAGGAGAAAACAGGCTGGTCAAGTAGAGAGAAGGAAAGGAGAGGAAGGAGAGAGAGAGACAGAAAGGAAAGAAAAGAAAGCAAGAGAGCAAGAAGGGGAGAGAAGAGAACAAGAGCAGGAAAGAGAAGAGTGGGAGAGCAGAAACAAGGAGCAAGAGAGTGAGGAGGAAGAGGAAGCAAGAGCACGAGAGAGCAAGAGAGAGAGGAGGGGGCAAACTGCCCCTTTTATTGTATGGGGCATGGCATGTCTGGCTTGTGATCAGATGACTGGGTGTAGGGTCCAGCTAGAATGCTGGGAGCTTGGGGCATTGTCTACCTGATATAGCACACATCTCCTGTGGGGTTAGCTGTGAGGGGTTGTGACTGAAACAAGAACCAAAGACTCAGGACTTATGGCCAAGCTCCTTCTGCCTCCTGCATGCTGAAATTACCCTCAGGGGCTCCAGGGCTCAAAGCCAAATATTCTACTGAGTCTTTGTTACCTGAGCAGACCACTGCCCCACACTGCCCCACAGTACATGAGTAACCAAAAATAATTTGAATATTTTGTAATTCAAAAGTATAATATTAAATATCCAGTTGTATATGGCAATACATTTTTTATTAGAGGATGGTTGGATCCTATAGATACAGCTGTGTTATGTCTTTTTTCAGTATAATGATCCTGAAAGGATAATTAGATTGCAGCTAATCTTCTTTTTCTTCTTTCCAGCATTTGGAAACAGGCAAATAATAGTGTCTGCTATCAATTTTTTGGTATGTATTATATAGTAAATCTTACTAATGTTCTAAATTTAGTGTGAATAAAAATACAAAATGCATCATATAGAGGAGAATATGTATGGAAAATATTTATTTAGCTATGTAAAAAATATTTATTTCAGGGCTGGAAAGATGGCTCGGCAGCTAAGAGCATCGAATGCTGTTTCAAAGGATCTGGTTTCAAAATGCATCAACTACATGACAGTTCACAAATGTCTAAGATCTGCCACCCTCACACAGACATAAATGCAGGAAAAACACCATTGCCCATGAAATAAAAATAAATAAATTTTAAAAAGAAAATATCTATTTTATATTGTATATATTTTGCACATATACATATAAAGTGGCATAGTATATAAATAACTTTATATAATTTACTCATTAGTTAAGTATCCCTTAAAAATTAGGTTGTCACTTATAACAGATAACCAGAATTATTTGAAATATAGTAAACAGTTAAAAATTAGGATCCATGATCCTTCTTATCATCCATATATTTATGAATTTACAAACTTCTAAGAGCAAATATTTACACAAATATAATAGATAAATATCGAAAAATATTCATTAGGTTATCACTTTATTGATAAAAGTTAGCCTTTGACTTATTTAGGGGTACTGAGTATTGAACCAGGAACTGGCTCTTTCTAAATTTTTCTCATAATATTTTTTTCTTCCCTACTATTTCATATAAGTAAATATGCTTTCTCATTGAATTTCATAAAAATTGATCTGAGTACATAAAATTCTTTTCCATTTAATAAATCACTCCAGGAGACAAGTATTTATGTGTTTATATTAACTTCGAAGTTGTGAAGTTCACCTTGATTTTAAAAATTAGCAAATGTGCACATAGTAGGATACAATTTTCTGTATTTATTTAATAAATATGACATATTATTTATTTTTAGAATTTCAAAAATATGATAAAGTACATTAGAACATTTAATTCTCATATGTATACATTGTTCATACAAGAATGGCCTCATAGCTTCATTTTTTATAAAGGCTTTGTAACTAATTTTCAGCTATGAACCACTCAGAAATATTTGGAATAGTGGGTTCACAAACCAAAGTAAGAACTTGTTTGCGACTGTCCTTACTTTGGGTTCTGTCTTATGCTGGTGTTCACCTCTGGTTATTGCTCAGATCTTTACCCTTTGTCAAACTGAAGTCCTCTGCGGTTTGCAACATGTTTATAATCTTATTTTTGTATTTTGTGGTTATTTACATTATTCCCTTGATGTACTATGGTTGATTTATTACATTTCCCCCAATTTGCTATAACCTATTAATTTTTTTCTTAAATGTGAAAGGCAAGTGCAAAAATAAACTTTTACATATAAATATAGCTTTTCAAAACAATTCTATTAGGAGCATCTTATACTCAATACAGAATTAGACATAAGCAAAATTCTAAAAGCTTGAAACAATCAACTGACTTGTTTTTCTCTTTATTTGTCTGCCGATCATAAACGTTTTCATAGACATTAATCAATTTTATCTTACACACAATCCTGTAGTAAATGGTGAAGTCTAGTAAGCTAATGTACATTAACTCAAAGCTTGCAATGGTAATTATAATCCAGTTATAATGTAGTGGAGAGATACATAGAAATGATATTGGAAAATTTTATACTTTTTCTTAAAGTTGAAAACAATGAATGTAATTTTACTCAACAGCAAATCAAAATTAGCAAATTAGAAGTCAATTTTCACTGAACCTCTTGACAACATAAATCATTATTATTATTAAAGGAGAATTGTTAGCTCAGGATATTCCTGTAAAATATTATTAATAAGTAATAAATAATATCTCATATTATTTATTGTTTATATGTGTTAATTATAAATATAGACTATATAATATATAATTACATATGTAGATTTAGTAATGAAGATATAAGTAAATATAATAATAATAGTAATAATAATAGTACATGTTTGCCAAACAGACTTAAATTGGCAAACATTTGTTACTCATTTTAGGTAATGGATTATATTATAGGACATAACACTTAATGACCTGAATAATTTTGAAAATATTATCTAAATTCAGAATGTGTGAATTTTTGCAAACAGACTGGATAATTCAAAGATGGCTTATTCATTCATAAAAATGAACAAACATGTATATGAGTATTTTATTATAATATGAATGCTGTATGTATATTTCATTTGTAAGGAAATTAATAACTCATTTTAAGTCTATAGCATTGTAAATTATCTCTAATTAAACTAACAAAAAATAGTATAGTCAGTTACTATGTAGGATGATCAAAGGGAAAATGATGACAAGTACTTACTAATGTGTATTTTAATTAAAATGAATACAATTGCAAATTTTCTAATAAAAATTTGTGTCCAAAATTTTATATTTTTTATCTTTATTTTTATGCACTAGTGAATATAAAAAAACATAAGATTCATTAAAAAGTCATTTTTGCTTTTGTTGATATATAGAATAGACAATTACCTGGTGAGACAATTCTCAAACCAATGTTTAATGCTATTACAATTGTTTCTTGATTTACTTGATTCCCTTTCCCAGGAAAGGATCCCATTGATTTACTATTTTCTATAATTAATCCTCCTGATCCATTTTACATCTCTCTACTGAATTTTTTTTACATAATACTTTAGGAAAAAATATCATAAGTTACACAAAATTGTCATAAAATATATTTAAAGGTCAGGACAAAGACTTCTGATAAAATATTTACTCCGATCTCACTAAATGAATGCTACAGTCTACAAAGTATTTTGTTGCTTGCTTTTTCAAACTTTAAATATAATGTTGACCCCTTAAATATGTATAAGAAACACACACTGAAAGGGAAATATAAGAGTAAGATCCAAGAAACAATATAGATTTTAGAATTATTCTTCCTTTAAAGTTCATGTATTTTTGTCTGCTAAATTTAATATACTGTTTATTAATATTTTCATGTATCTACAACCATTCTTGATTCTTTAAAATCAACCTGCTTCAACACTACAAAAAAGGAAAAAATCAAAATTCTAAAACAGACTGCTTTGCATAAATATTACATCTTTAAAATCCATTTCAACTCCCTTTACTTTATTTTGTAAAAGCAGTCATGCTTTGCCAATCTTCTGAATAGGGAACGTTTCACTGACAAAGGGTGTTCTTTTGCCTTTCTTAGACTCTTTAGTTATTAACAAACCAGAAAGAAAACAGAACTTCATGCAGGTTTGCAAAGTGTTCAGATAGATCTTTACTATAGGTTATTTCTTCTGTCTCTGGTATCAACATTTGTTATCTATTCAGTTTAATTTTCTCTGCTAGGTATGATAAAATGCAAGTATTCTTGGAAAAAGGAGCTGTTTGTATCTAGTGGTGTTTGTCTTGTAAAAGCATAGAAGTACCTCAAGCATAAAAGGGTGGACTTGATTAGGCAAGAGGATGCACGGAATTATATGTCACAGCTGTAATAAAGTCAGAGAGCTGGGGCTTGCTGTGATAATCCAGAAAGCACAGAAAGCAGCTTTTGAAAATTTTGTATGTACTGATGTAGCAAAAATGAAGAATTATCCTGTACCTTCATCTTCAGCATGGTAGTGATTGGAATCAATACATATAATTTTGCACTTTTTTAAAGAAAAGACCAAGTTGATATTCAAGAGTAGGTCATTTGTTGTTTTAGTCCCATCTCAAACCATCTGAAAAACTTATATAAGTAATAACTATATAGCCATATGTACATAATCAAGAAACCAGTGGTTACAATTAAATTTAGATTATCCTTGTAAATAAGGCAATTTTAAATAATCTGAAGTTGGAAAACTACAAAGTAAAACTAGTATAGAGTTTATATTATATTTGTTTTAATTAAAAGAAATTGTTTAACAAACCCTCCAAATAGACATAGTCATGATTTAAACTAAAATCAGTAACTGCTATGAGAACATCAATGTTTAAATATGTAAGCTACATAATATTAAAGCAATGTATTCCTGAAGAAACCAACTCTCATAAGTATGTTTCATTCATGCCAGTGCCTGTTCTCTGCCTTCTGGAATCTCTAAACTCAATGTATGGTGTTCAAAGTTCACAAAATAAGTTGTGATAATTCTATGAATTTGCGAACAATTGGCATATTGTATAAACCATGATAATGGGGTAGATTCTAGAAGCAAAAGTGAAAAATCTTCCTTTGTTTGAAATTTATTGACTAGAGTTTCTCCTCCTCCTTTCCCTCCTCCTCCTCCTTCTCCTCTTCCTCTTTCTTCTTCTCCCAAGTCTCCTCTTTTCTTTGATGAGAAAGGCATAATATTGAACAATAAAAAGTAAGCACATCCACTGTATTATACAATTCTGTATTATACAATAGTGATTGTCAATTTCCTATTCCATATTCATCCATATAGTAACTGAATAAAATAATAGGTTATTAAATAATTAATATCATGAAATTATTCAGTTGAATAATGAACCTAGCATTAACTTCCAATAATTAATTTGCCTAATAAGGATTTTATCAACTCACACAATAATTATTATATTTTCTTTAAAATTAATTCAAATTTAAACTCCATTAAAATTTCTACTCACTACTCATAATAGCTGCACTGATTCCATATGGAGAGCAAAATGTACTTTATTTTCCAAGACAATTTAAATTCTAATCACATAAAATAACCCTCATAAAAATGACATCACAATGTCACCACAATGACAATGTATAATGAACGGTTTGTTTTGGATGATGCTTTTTTCTTCAAGTTTGTTTTTACCCATTTTTTCATTTGTAATTACATTATCCGCTACTTACCCAACCAAACTGTTCATTATTTACCTGGATCGGATTCATTCACTGTGCTTTCAAACACTGAAAAACAGCTGATGACAATGAAGAATTACTATGCCACTGCCTAGATGCTGCTCTGTATTGGAATTAACTGAGAAACTGAGCTAAAACCAACAGGGTATCTAACTGTAATCATTGCATTAAAACCTATGCTCTTGTATGTTAATGAATCTATACTGTATATTGGTATTAAGTTAATTTTTTGCTACATATACAATAAGTTTATGGTAAGAAGACTACCCAGTGGACATGTTGAAAGCAGATAGTATTGACAGATTAATAAGGATCTTGGAATTTGGTTATCAACATAGTGAAGAATATTTTTGAAATTTCTATTTCACTGTTATTAATTATTAGTAGATATATGTTTTTGTAAAAACCTCTTCTTGTTAATTGAAAATCTTTAATATATTTTACAGTTTTGTGAAGCTGGAAATCACTTCATCAATACAGTGTTGGCTCATCCCAATCACACAGGTTAATTCTTTTATACTAACAAAGGTCTTTTAATTCATTTTATAAGTAGTACATTTACCCCCACTATAAACCTAGAAAAATGTCAAATAGATTTCGAACTGACACAATCCCTTTCTGGTGACAAAAGTTAGGAAGGAAGATGAAGATGATGAGTAAAAAAAAAAAAAAAAGCTTTAAAATTCTTATATTGTAGACCACGAAACTTTTCTCATATCATCCTTCATTCCACACATCTGACTACTTCCAGGATCCAAAAATCACATCTCCTTCCCAACTTCATGTCCTCCTTTTATAATTTTTATTGTATTTATTTCTTCGAAGATAATTTTCTTTAGTTGCATTTTAGAAAAGAGGATGCTAATGTTTATTAAAGATGAGTGGGCCACTTCTGTAGTCTCAAGGACTCAAGAAATTTAGAATTTAGAAACTATTTAGACAGTGATGCAGCTTAGCCATGCCAGCCTACATGGAGCAGTGTGGTCTTAGGGCTTTATTGCACTTCATAGTTAATGCTGGCCATAGTTTGGGTATTATCAGTCTGCTCATGGCAGGTCATCAGCATTCTTTACACATTCTCTGGGACATTTCTTAGAAGACATCATAGCCACTCGTTCATCCTAGATAGGGCATCATGACAACCAAAGAAATCATCCCACATGAGACTGTTTTGGGAAAGCAATGAGTTTTTTTTGGAGTAACAAGCAGGCACACAAGTGAGGGGTCTTTTAGGATCATCTGAGACTCAAGCAGATGAATCAATGAAAAACCCACTTCGGCATGTCTGACCTCACAAAACCTACAATCCCGGGTCTCACTGCAAAAGGTGACGAGTCTTCTCTCCGTAAAAATTGCTTGCTCTTTCTGTTACCTTAACAAGATGATTTGGGAATTTGAATACTTCTCAAATCTCTTTTTCATTTTTATTAGATATTTTCTTCATTTACATTTCAAATGTTATCCCCTTTCCTGGTTTCCCCTCCAAAAAGAAACCCTATTCCCTCCACCCTCCCCCTGCTCACCAACCCATCCTCTGTCTCTTCCTAGCCCTGGCATTCCCCTACACTGGCCTAGAGCCTTCATAGGACCAAGGGCCTCTCAAGTCTTATGGGCAGCCTTCTCTATTGAATACTTCTCAGAATTAATGAACATCCTTCTCAGTTGATCTTAGCTAAAAGGCCAAGAAGTAATGAGCAGCCTTCTCTACGTACAAAGATGACTTCAGTTCGGAGGAAAAAGCTATGCTACACTTGCTCTCAATGAAGTCTTAGAGCATGTGTATTTTACTTTTTATTTTCAGTTATCACCTGCAATTTTAACTATATTTTAACTATAGTAAGTATATTTACTTAAATTCAACTTAGTTCTATTCTGTTTGTTGAGCTTGATAAATTACCCCATCATTGTTAGGTACCAGCAGATCACTAGTGAGCATCTACACATTTAAAGTGCTGACTTATACAAGCAACATTATAATCCATGGTATCTAAGTACAATACTCTATTTACTAAAGGCTCTCCACAAAATTCTTCAACTCTAAAAGGTTATTCTAATATCTTGTCATTTAGAAATTCCTGGTGAAAAAGTTTTCTGAGTAGGTTTCTTGGGATGCAGATTCTGAGAAGGAGATGAACACTCAGAAATTCCTTTCCAGGAAGTGATGTCATATATATGGAGAAAAAGTGACACTAAAATTAGAGATTAATAAATGTATTAATAACTGCCTTCATTGACCATTTTAAATCTGATATGAGCAGAAAATGTTGACCTGCAATATATTATGAATTTAAAGTGATAAAAGTTTATGTTAAGACTAATAAAATCTAGACATAACCTGATTTAATTCTCTCCTTTGGGTCAAGAATGTCTCAGTAGACTTGTTCAGAGCTTAATGTTCTGGCAGCCATAATTGTTAACAGTAAGTGAAGTCTTGAAGTCTTAAAACCAATCTATACAGTATACCATTTCATATTAAAATATTTAATATTCAGGGACTGAAGAAAGAAAGACTAAGTCTCTAATGTGCTTACTATGTAAGAATGGGAAATGAGTTTTTATTCCTAGCACCCACACTAAATGTTATATGTGTTTGATGGATGTTGTTATCTCAGTCCTGGTGAGACCAAGGCAGAATTCCAGGTATTTTGGGGCCATAGAGTTGTTTTCAAATTGGCAATCTCTGTGTTCAGGGAAAGAATTTATCTCAAAAAATAAGATGGAGAATGGCAAAAGAATAAATCTGGCATAGACACAAACATGCAGATATACCCCAAACACAGAAAATTTGCCGTATTCCTTTAATAGAAACAACTATAATAATTGTAACTTGAGAAAGTGAAACTGTCCCGCAGTTTCACGAACTTGGGTTCTCTCAGGTGAAGGACTAAGGGACCTGAAATATAGGGTTCCAGAACAAGAGAAAACACAAAGCCTAGTTGCGTCCCCACCAAAGCTTTGTACTTAGGGTATTCAGCATATATAGTTACATGAGAAACCGAAACTGAATCTCTAGGTTACATGATATTTGCGTAACATAAACACTACAGAAGAAGCCAGACGCCAAGGTCCCACCAACTCAAAGGTCTCTAGGCGGTAGGCTTGTCCACATCTCAGTGTGAATTTCCAGGCAGCTGTTTCTAGGAAGAACTGACAGTGCAGAGGGCCTTTGTCTTAGCTCCCCAGGTGGTAGCCTCCCCAGACTGCCAGAGTCCGAAGGCTGAGCTGAAGGGGGGAGGTAATAAGAAGGCTACAATGGAGATTAATTATTAGACTAATTAGCAGGACCTAAACTTACATATTATAATCAACAGCAAATATATATATTTGTATATACATATATATATATATATATATGTATATACAAATATATATATTTGTATATATATATATATATATATGTGTGTGTGTGTGTGTATTGAAATATTATTGGTAATATAATTATGTATAGTTTATAAGATATAGTCATCATGAAATCTCCAAACAGCAAATTCAAAGGCAGGTTTTTGAGCACTTGATCAATGTTCCATGCTTATGAGCTAAACATTGATTACCTAGAAGCTTATCTCAGATTATCTCATGTGCATCTCTGAAATGCAATGATTTCTCACAGAATTAGCTTCCTCAATAAACTTTCTATGACTCTATGACTATATGGCTGTCATACAACATGTTTACATAAATTTTCTAAAAGATGAGCAGTTACCATCCTTGTTATAAAATGAACCATAAAGAAATCTGCGTGATATTTCATATATATCTCTCTTGGCATTTCAACCACAGTTATATTATTGAACACAGCATACTGACATTTTACAATGACTTTATACTTGTAACTAAATGAGATTAGGTGATTTGTTTTCTGATTAAGTTTTGCTACAGAAATAATACTGTGATTTTGTAATTCACATTTTCTTTTCCAAGTGTCATGGCTCAAAGTTCAACTTGAAATCATTGTAAATTTATTTTCCAAAATGTTCCCTGAGAAACATTTACTAAGAGAAAATTAATGAAAATCAAGTGATAGTGAGAGAAATATAATGAAAGTTGTAAATAATATTACTGCACCTTTAGCTGTAATAACTTGTGTGGCATTTCTGAGAACAAACTATACTGATTAGGATGATTTTCAAGATACTATCTGATTCATTGGATATAAATGATGTCCTTATAAAATTCCCTTTGGATTATCACTTCTTTAAGAGAGAGTTTTAAGGTGTTTGTAATTTCAAGCACATATAATTTGATACTGAGAGAATGAAAAAAGGCATGGAATTAGCAGTGCATGGTTTATAGTTTAAACAGAGAAGATTGTTTCATATTTTATCTAGCACAGAATAATTAAAATTACCATTTAATTTCTTAAAGAGTTAATTATACCCATTATTTTACAGCAACATAGATGTAGAAATACTAGAAAATGACAGTTATTCCCTCTGAGTCAAAAGGTCAAAACATTTGAAAGGGGCTTTTCTGAAAAATTTATAAAATAAACTGCTATGGATAGATGGCATTTCATGTGTGATGTGATTGTACTAAAAAATGTAGTATTACATAATAAGGTATTTGCAACATAATTGACATTTTTATCTTTCCTAAAGGGAGCAATGCCTGTTTCCCAAGTCCAAATTATAACCCCTTTACATGGATGTTTTTCCTGGTTTCCTGTCCTAACTATACCTATGAGGTATGGTATTTACATGTGCAAATAATGAAATGCATTCTATGCATAATAAGCTCACAACTTTATGCTTTGAATATATTATGTGTAATCCATAGATAAAGCTTTTCTAAAGATATTGCCAGATATAATATTTTACCTAAATATATGTATATTTAAGGAATTTGCAAGTTTTATGTGACAAAGATATTTTCAAATTTTAAGTTTGACAAATAATGTAAAATAGTATTCTTTTCTTTTTGTGGTCTTTATAGCTTTCATATGTAAAAGATATTATGTGCAACTGTTTTATATCCATAACATTTCTAAAGTTTTGAGCTTTCAAATTTCCTATTTAAGATCACAAGTGATGAAATATCTAGATGACCCAGAGGTGTCTTAACTTTGTGGTTTTATATTAACAGATCGGATCCTGGATTAGTTTCACAGTCATGACCCAGACACTTCCAGGTAATCTTTATATTTACTGATAATTAATCAACATTATTATATCTATAGAAAAATAGCTTTTGAAAACAAATTACTCTATCACTAATGTTGAAGTATTTTTATTATGTGTATAATTTTTATGTTGATATTGATTTTAGTCTTAAAATACTGAATTTTTTTATTATATGTACCTAAATAATTTAAATTTAACTCAAAGTGGGAAATACAATTGAAATGTACTTGTGGATTGTGTATATAATTAGAAACTACCACTTGTGTGCATATCTTCTAAATTTGACCTGGGAATGCTGATTTTGCAATACTGAAAACGATATTTTAACACAAAGAGGAATATTGTTCACCTGAGTGGTATGCTTAAAGAAATATATGTAATACCAATATCATTTATTGTTCCAATTATCAGTTATGATTTCCCATTAATTTGGTATATGTGCACATATAATATATGTAAATAGTTATATGCATATAGAAGCTTATTAAAACATGAATTCTTTTAGAAAATTTTGAGAAGGTAATATGTAAGTAGTTTTTATGGAAGTTTTTGTTTATATAATCTTCAAGTAGATTTTGTACATCTAATACTCTAAGCCATAGATAAAAGGATCTTAATAGGGAATCATGAAACATTTGAGAAATATTTTCTATTACAAATTATTTTTAGTTTAAAATATAATGCCTTCTTTCTGCAAAATTACAATAATGTGATTGTTTTGTTTTTTTTTTCAGTTGGTATTTTCACAATATTAATGACTATCCAGATGTCTTTATGGGCACGAAAGAAGCATAAGATATATCGGAAGAAATTCAACTCATATGTTCATAGGAAATCAGCCATAATTCCATTCATACTATAAGTAAATATACTTATTCTAATCTGAACCAGAAAGACAGAATATAAATTCACTCAAGAAAGGCTTAGGAGGTGATGATTACCTATTATAATGCAGCAATTGATTAATAACAATATTTTAATAAAATAGAAATGGAATTTAACTAAATTTCTGTTGTGAACTATAGGTCATAAAAGGCAGGAATTAATCTAAGCATGGTGACTCATGGCTGATTACCAGCACACTGAAAGTTGAGTCAGGAGGATTGCTGTGAGTGAGTATCCATACAAGTTTATGATGGGAGCGAATAGTACAGTGAAATGGGAGAAATAAAGCAGATGTTCTTAATACAAATATTAAAAAGCATTAAATTATTTGCAAGAGCTTGATCTTAAAATAGTCTGACTGCCTTAATATTTCATGGCACTATTTCATAAGGTAATTGAATTCTCAAGCTTACAGGCTGGCCACCTGGATTGGTGCTTAATATTTTCTTGTTCTTCTGAGAACCTTCCATACTCTATTTTTATCTTAGAAACATCCTTTATTATTCCTTAGGTTTGTGGCATTTATTTTGTTATTGAAATGTTCCCAGTTTTATATTATTTGACACTCAAAACAGCAATCCAAACACTATCACCTCCTTGCAGGAAACTGCAGACTCCAGACTTTCAAAAAATTGACAGTTTGTGTTGCTACATCTCAAATTCATTTATTTTTGAAAAATCTGAATGAAAGCATAATAGACAGGCACAACTTGGCTTAGATAAAGAAAAGATGTCCTAGTTCATAAGAATACAAAGAATTTAGGGGTAAGAATGAAAAGCAATTAGATGCATGTAATGTAAACAATGCTAAGTTTACTTCATTCATTGTTGTTTTATGCTATGGCTACATGGAATATATGGGATAAATATCCGATCTACAATACCCAGTAACTCACCCAAATTACAAGTATGTAAAATTGTGGTGAATTATTTATGTCTAATGACACTTTCAAGGACTAATTTATCTCTTAATTTGTTGATCTATAGTTGTATTTCATATATAGAAAAAAGAGTGAGTTTAGTCTGTATTTTTAAAGAAAAAATATTCTTTAAGACTACATCAGGTTGGTCCCTGATATCACAGCTAAACATGCTATTGCCTCATTCTTTCAAGGTCAATCCAAAGGAAAAAAAAAATAAACCTGATATATTCTCAAGTAGAAGCAGAAAAAAAAATACTTGAGCATATTTCAGTTTCCATATACATACCATTTAAAGAAATGCTTGGTATTGCTCTTACAAACCATAGCTTTTCAGATTATGTTTGAAGTTTGTTGAAATGGTAGTTTATGCATTAGAACTCAAACTTTTGACAACTGAGCTTATTAGACAACATAAAATAGGAAGGTAAGTCTAATGCGTATAGCTTAGGAACAGAATAGTTAACTTACTCTAACCATTAGGTTTTACACATATGTGCTTAGAATAAGATGTTATCCTGAAATTCTAAAAATGTACTGGTTTCAACATACCACAACTTAGGTCAAATATAATTATATAAAGTACCTAGGGAGATAAACATAAACACCAAGGTCTCGAAGCATCAGTTGACATACTATCCTTCATTGCCTTAGTTTATCAACTTTACCCGGTATCATTTAATACAAAAATTACACTTGGAGTATAATTGGTTTTGTTTGCTTGCTTTTCGTTATTTTTTTGATAAATAATTTTATTCAATATATTCCTCTCCAAACTCCTTCCAGACTTCTCTGCCTCTCTACCTATCTCTACCCACACTCTTTGCCTATTCTTTTACTTACCCATCTCTCAGCATTGTGAAATGATGACTAGTGAGTTCTGCCACATCTCTGTGAGCTCACATTATCAGCCTGATGAGTTTGAAGACACTGGTTCCTTGGAGTTCTCTATCACTTCTGGGCTCTTACAATCTTTCCACCTCCTCTTCAGCACTGATGTTTCTAAGTCTTAAGGAAAGGGATTTAGTTAGGTTAAAGCTTATATCTTTATTAAAATGCTGTCTCTAAAATGTAAGCCAAGTTATAAAATTCCTTATTGTGTTTGTGTATTGCCAGGAATGAATCAAAATTTCAAGATATTTCAGCTCAAATTAAAGTTACTGGTCTCAGTTCAGCTATTGGTTTATGTCAATTATAGAAATTTTGCTCCTGAAATAAAAATTTTCCTTGAATTAATAATGAAGATTGTTCTATTTATATTTTTGTTAAAGCATAAAAGCAAAGAAAACCCTGTTTTTCTCAAGCTATTTGAAGAGAATATACCAAATATGGCTTTATAGGTTCAATTCAAATTACTTGTACCTTAGATGACTTGTACCATCTGTGTATAACAATAAGAATTAAAAATCAAGTTTCTAAAGGCTACTTAAAAGTTAATTTTTGCCCAGATTCATATAGAACCTTATAATTTTCCCTTGTTTCAAGTAGATTCAGTGTAAAAAGTTGTAGATATATCCCCAAAGACAGTATTCCTTGCTCATAGGGACATTCATTTGAAATACTTTTCAGTGGAGATGCTTGTGAGATGGTGCTTGGAATTATTTACAAAATCAATGTGCAAGTACCTTAGAATTACTTTAGTGGGAACAAGGAATATCTACTCCTGAATTGACCAAGAAACAAAGTCCTCTAATATGATGCCAAAATACAGTAAAATTTGTTTAATATATTAAAAAAGAATCAAGCTAATCACGAAATTGATGTGGGGCCATTACATCATTCTACTAGCTTGGTAAGAAAATTTCAGAAGAATGCTGAAATTTTAATTTTTTTCTATAATTAATTCTCTACTTGCTATAACTTTTCCACATGGTATAATTTTCACAATAATTGACAAAAACATGTAAACATTTAGATAGACAAGGATTAGGTATCCCCATAGGCATCTATAAAATACAAGAGAGGGACACTGTGAGAATGCTTATCATGCTCTACACGAGCCTCATACACAATCAGGAGCTATCTACCTGAGTAGACTCACAGTGCCAACACTCAGAGTCTTGGCTACTTAAGATAGCTTATATGCCTACTGTTCCATTTGTGATAATAGGAAGAGACATTTTCTAAAAAAAAAAAAATTCATAAATATGCACAATACACAGAACTGTTTCACAGTTCACTAACTCAACTGCTTTCTTAAAATGTTTATTTTGTTCATGCTGTGCTGTCTTTTGATTTTACACTGACATATTTTAAAACATTATTAAGTTTTATTGTATGATTATTTGCAAGAATGAGTTATATAAATGAATTCACTGTAAACTTAGTCACCAATATACATTGGCATTGCAGTGAGGAAAAAAAATCAAAGCACATCCTATTTAAACCATGATCAAGCCCATGTTTTTATTCTCTACTTCTTACTTCTGGATCTTTGCTGTGTCTCCTGTCTGTGGATTGAGTCTACCTCATGTGTGTCTGTTGTATGTACATGAATCTGAGTCTGCCTGAAGGCTGTTTTCTCTTGAGGATCTATTGTCTATTCCTGTGTCTCTGTCCAGAGTGAAAGGTTGTTGTTGTACATTTATTGAACAGATCAGAAAGCATCACATGGGGAAGGAATGAAGAATACTCTCTATAAAAACTCAACAAATAAGTTTCAAAACTGTTAGCCAAGAAAAAAAAAAAGAAAAAAATGAAACTCAGGCATAATAACAGAATAATAAAACATCTATTTTTGTAATAAAATAAGAAATAAAATATGATTCTTAGTTTTTCTATATATTTGTTTCATGTTTTTATGTTGATCCCCAACATGTTATAAAGAAGAATATTAATCTTTTTGTATCATAGACCTTCAAAGAATAAAGTTTTATACTGTTTATATTTTAATTCAACAACTGCATACTTCTCTCATAGATTTCAACCATTATAATTTTATTATACTTTAAAATTCTAAAGAATTAGCTCAGTAAAAACATAAACAAAATAAAAATGAAGTGCAACTAAATTTTAAACAATTTATTTTGTTACTACTTATGAATAGATCCATGTATGTGCATGCTAAAATGAATGTGTCTTGGAGGGAAAAAAGAGTCTAAACAACTCTATGTTAGGCCCATTCAAAACAGGACAAAGGGATATAAATGTATGACACGCAAGGATATCAACAGCTCTCTGAAAACAAAATAATAGTTAACTTGTTCACATTTAACACATACAAAAGTAGACTAGCTTGCCTTTGCTTTTTGTGTGTTTGTGTGTGTGTGTGTGTGTGTATGTGTGTGTGTGTGTATGTGTGTGCGTGTGTGTGTTTTGGTATTGTTTTGTTTGAGAAGTTTGTTATCACATAGCTAAAACTGAATTCTGTCTGTACATGGCAGGTTGGTCTCAAACTCACGAAGCTTGCACCTTAAAATATACTTTTCCTTTGTTTCTGACTGCTATCTTCTCCAAGAAGATATAGGAATTAAATCTAGTAACTAAATTATCACTAATTTTTATACCTAACCTTACTATATTACTTATATATTCATTTAAAATACAAAATGGATCAATATTTGAAAATTCTACATATATTAATTACCATGTAATAGCATTTTATTATCTTTAATAGTCCCTTTTAAACAGCATAATATACTAAACTTAGGTTTTACCCTGTAATTTAGTATACTTGGAATTAAAGATTTTTGAAATTTTATTTAATGTATGAATGCATCAGAGTGTGTGTGTGTGTGTGTGTGTACATGAGAGAACATGTGAGCATTGGGTATTTTCTACTATGTGCACTTCAGGGCTAATCCCATGATCTCATATTTTTATGATTAGCTCTTTTAACACTGAAACACATCATTGACACAAATATGGATTGTAATTATGGCAACAGTGTTCAAAAATGGAAAACAAAGTAAACTACTTTGCATATATGAATTTATTTATACTGCATGCAAGAAAAATAGAACATTTATAATAATTTTAAATTAAAACATCTTCTTGATGCATATATGTCACGAGTAATCATATGAACATTTCTTTTAAATTTTCATGAGGAAAATATATTACTGATAGAAATTTTTTCCTTGAAAAATTTCCTAAAGAAAAGGATTCATAAACACTGTCAATATGATTGCTAATATTCAAATAAAATAATACTTTAGATTTTTATTACTGTGGAATTTTATTTTGGCTTTTATATAAGTAAGTTTTCTGGGAGTGTAACAAAATAGGTGAAAAAAAATCATGATGATTTGACCACATACTGCATCCATGATCATCATCATTGTCATCATGGAGGTGAGCTGTGACAGAGTAGAGGTGCTCATCTTAGATCATCTAAGAAGGAGAATATGGGAGATGCAGGACAACCCGTATCATCAACTATGTGCTCTCAAATGCCTGCAAGTTTCTGCAGCTCCAGTATCTCTATGAATCCATCAGTATTGTGGCACATTTCTTAGGTCAGAACCCTCATGACACAGTCACTTTCCCAAAGGCCATTAGATAGCAAACAAGTACTTAAAAAATAATGCAGAGGTCAATTGAAATCCAAACAAAAGATAAACTTGAGGAACAAAATGGGTTTCTATACCTGAATTCTGTACAATTCTCAGTCTCTTTTAGAGAACATTATAAATCATCTTACTGAATTTGATTTTGAAATATGTATTAGTAATGGTGAATACCATATACAGTTACCCAAGCCTGTTTTGATTCAAACAATGTCTAATGCTTACAGATTTAGTGTATTCCAATTGGTGCACACATAATCTCTATTGATGGGTCTGTGATGGTGAAAGATTTTTTTAAAGTTCTTTTTAGTTTATAAACATATTTGTTTACTACCTGAAATGTACTTTATCAGCTAACTTGCTGAAAATGGATAACTTTGTGGTTCAATTTGGGCTATACTCTCTTTTTTTTTCATTTATTGTTTATTTATTTACAGTACATCCTGAATGCAGCCCCACTCCATCCTCTCCTCACAGTACCACCCTCCCACCCACCTTCTCCCATTCCTCCATCTCCTTCTCCAGTTGGACTCTTCTTAAAAACTGATGACTGAGTCTAGCCACGGTGGCATCTGCCTTTAATACAAGCACATATGTTCCTCTACAGAAGCTCATGATCATCTAGTATTCCAAATGCAATTTTTATTCACCTACAATACTATTCTAACCAAGGCATTTCATAAAGGTAGGAACTAAGCCTTAATAATTTTTATGTGTAACAAAGGCAGTGACTGTAGAACAATGATGTGACTTCTACCTATAGACACCATATATAGAAGAGCTCAGGGTTTCATAGCTTCTTCATTTCCTTTATGTGTACTGGGATTGTGGGATCTAGAAATGATAATATGACATTAGCTTCAATTCTATAACAGTATAATACATTATTATTATTATTATCATTATTATTATAATTTTAAAATCTCATTATACAATTTGGGCAGACTTCCTTGAGATAGGATTACAAGTGTGCACTGTTAAATGTTAAAATTTGACAGTACCTCTGTCATGTGTCCTCAATCTTTATTTTGTAGCTCCTGACCTTAATCTATTGTTTCCTGTGCTGCCCAAAATAACTTATTGTTGTACTTGATCATAGAGCCTTGTGGGCTTTGAAGATTCTCTAACCTATTGGCCTCTAGACCTACTAGCTTAAAATCAGAGAGTCTGCTTTGTGTAGATATATTGCAAATACACCTTTATTATGTTTTTTGCCCAGATAAAACTGGGTTTTGCTGTGGTTAGCAGTTTTGGATCCTGACTCCTTGCTACATCCCTGATTAATCAGTCTTAGAATGTATGTTCAATACACCACCTATAATTGACTGCGATTGGAGTCTATGTGGTTTGTGCAGCTATTCCTGACCCCCAACACAAAGCACTACACAACACAGACAAATGCATTTTGTTCTGACAACTCCTTCTTTAGAATATTTCAAATAGAACTATCTTTTAATAGGAACTTGGTGACATGATCCCTTCCATCTGCCTGAATTCCATTCATACAAGAAACTCAATCTGGACAAGTACCACAGGCCCTTGAGAAATGCTGAGCGAAGCAAATGATTTTGTGTGCTGAAAGCTATAAAAATATATCATGGGAGAAATGTTAGAGTAAGTAGAAATGATCATCACATTTTTTATTTGTGAATAAGCCCTCATGGTTTCAGATGTTATCAATACAACTTTAGGGCATCCATCACACACACATTGGGTTCAATAACATTAACTGGAATGCATGTAGAAAAAAATCAGATAGTGACACTGAAAGCTAGAGAAGATAAGGAAGCCAGCATTTCACTTTTCTGGCTCCCTAGACTCTCAGGAGACCATTGTTTCTCCATCACTTAATTACTTCCTACTAGAGACATCATCTTTAATTTCTGTTGCCTCTTAATCCTATTGTAATGAGGACCATGCATTCAACACATGAACTAGTAGAGGAAACAATTAATCCATACCTACTGTGGATGTGTGAAATGACGTCTATAGGATGAAGTGTCTGAACTATGGTTTCCATGCTGTGCTATATGAGACAATTATGAAAGCTTTAGGAGAGGAAGCCTTGATAGAGGAAGTATGTCGCTGGGGTTTGGCTTGAAAATGTATATAGCCTGACCCCATCCCCTGTGTTTGCTTTCTATATTTTGTGTAGTGATGAAATCCAATCAGCTTCCTGGTTTCAGTGACTCCTCACACATAGTCATCACATCAAGCTTGTGCCTTAAGAGTTGACTTTTACTAGACTGTTGTATCACAATAAAAAAGTAATAACTACAATAATCAAGCCACTGAAATACCAAACTAAAATTAAGCTTCAAACATCCCAGAAGGAAAATATTTATTTTAAAAAGAAGCATTAAAAAATTTCTTAGTAACATTCTAAGAGATGAGAAAGAAAATATTAGAAACCATGAAGTTGATTATTATAGATTTTTCTATGTATTGAAACAAGCAGAAGTAAAAACTTCTCAATTTATTTATCTTTCTTTTTAATTTCATTCATCAGAATTAAAAAAACATCTTATGGAATTCTGTATTGTTGATATTTATGTAGTTTATTTCCTATAGCGTTTATGTGATTTGAATATTTAATTTATTATCAGATTACTCAGTTGATAAAAAAAGAGAAATTGATTTTTTTTATCTTTTAACCTTATAAATGTTTATTCATTCTGGTACAGATCATCTCTTAATCATATTTACAATTATTAGTAATCCTGGAATTAGGGCAAAATACTAAACTACAAGGCAAATAACTATGAAAGTTCAATAATAATGTTTTTCAAAAGACAAATTGTACTTCTTTCATGATATAAAATGGGATTTGAAATGAAACCAGTGTTTTGAAGATGAAACTCCTTTCCTTCCATTTTTCTTCAAACAAAAACATGTGATACTAAGTCGTTTGCATAAAACTATCTGATTATGGTAACAATTTTCCTTGGTTTTCTATCAGAAGCAAGTGTAAAATTAAACATCTAAAATGCTCTCCTAAGGTGATTAAAGTATTCTATTTTAATTTCCATTTCCCTACAAGGGCAGTAAAGAAACCATGGTCAGAATGACAATTTATGCTATTTCTGATTGAAAACTACTCACAAGGAAAAAAAATAGTTTCCTACAATAGAGTCTCTCACTGAATATACAAAGTTCACTTAAGGGCAGGCCCCATAAATACCAAAACAAAAGAAACTCAATAGTATTTTAAACGCTTTCTTTTTTAATCTAATAAAGCTTTGTCTGGTCATCTTTTAATACCTCTCTAATTTTGTGTATGTTTTCCCATGTTTATGCTTTTTATGGGTTTTATATGTAAGTATGTGTCTCTGCATGTGTGTCTGGTTATCTTCTTTACTGTTTCTGTCTCTCTCTCTCTGTATATCTTTGTGTCTCTCTCTCCACTAATTTTATTCTATTTTCTTTGCTTTGTTTTTGCTTACTTTTTCTTAAGAGAGAGACGAAGGCATGGGGTTGGATGAGTAAGATGGTAGAGAGGATCTGAGAAGAGATAAGGAAGAAAAAACCTTGATCAGAAATATATATATATATATATATATATATATTACATTGTTTATAATGTGTAATAAATATAATAGATATTTCATTTATATTGATTTATCTGTGTTTAATTTCAAATATACTTGGATGTGTTTAAGTATTATATTTGTATTCTTGGGGTTAATTTAAATGATAAAAATTATAGATATTCATTATTTCAAATTATGTGTAATTATTTTTGAATTTTAAACTGAGTGAGTCACATCTACTATAAATTGTGTGAGCAACATCACTATGAACATTTAAATATATGACATTTTTATACTAAGAATGCAAAATGCTTTACTACAGTTTGTGACATACTGTCTTGGTATTCATGTATCTATTTTCTACTGAAAAAAAATACATGACTGATATTCTATTGCTTTTATTTTTGGTCTTGTTTCATATCAGGAAACATATTGTTCTTTCAGTTATAATATTTATCAAGTACTGATGTAGGAGTAATTAAAAAAAGCTAGAGTAAATGTTTGACTATGTGTCTCATTAGAATGAAACATCATATCTGAAATAGTTAATTGTTTAATATCTGATTGTAGTACAGGGTCTGAACTTCTGTTAAAAGCATTGAACTAGTGGTTATCTTACAAATATCTAAAAAGAGCTGGAAGCTAAAATTGACCTTTGATGTTTAATAGTGTGGCCTGCATAAAAGAAGTTCACTAGGATATTTTACGTCTTCTTCAATTCACTGTCCTGATAACTGCAGTATTGGCTTTTATGGTTCATAGTCCACAGTTTCCTTCGCAACAGAAATCATTTTCATGTTGGAAGGTATTCTACAAATAATAAAAATGATATAGGTAGGTTAAAGACCTTTAACTCACATTTCTAAATCTGCATTTTTAAAGTTTTTTGAATTGATTCTATTATAAGTAGTTTTAGAAACTTAAATCTGCTTGGTAGCTGAACTTGTTGCAAATCCTTGAATTGTTGTTTAGAGCTAACAAATGAGAAAGCAACTTGAAGTACAGTCAATCTGGAGCTCAACAAAAGATCACTTGCACCATTACAATGGCATTGTGGCTATGGAGTAAGCCAGACTGGTACACACTTTGAGAAATTGTTAATGTTATTACAACCTTGTCTGAAATGTGAAGGGATATGGAATCTTTATAAGAAATGTGATGGAAATTTCTTTAAAATTGAAATACTATCTAATTATCACACAAAGATACCCATACTCTCATTAGAGAAATAGTTATCTGTTTACATTTTATACAATGTATTTCTGCTTTTGATATAGAAAGTGTCTAACTCTTAAGGACTTAATTCAGAAACAATATCTTTACAGTCTATATTACAAAAACTAGTATTAAAAATATTCATACATATAATGAATATAAAAATATTCATTTATTATTTTAGGTAAGAAAGGTTGTCATATTGTGAGCCTAGTATCACAATTTGCATGTATATATTAATGTTCATTTCTGTATCCCAATTCAATGTTTTAGTAAATATTCCTCAAAAGAAAATACAATTAGTCTTGATTTCTGTCCTCTTTCAGGAGATTTGAATGTGTATCAGGGCATCTTAGTAAACCCTGGATTTTAAAAATTCTGAATTAAACTAAAAGTTGAAAGGTCATTTGCTGAGACAGCTTCCACTCACTTTTATCTGTCAATTTTATGCTTAGTGTATTTGACATGGAACAACTGAGGCAGATAATGCTTCACAATTTTTCAAGCTGTCAAATTGCATGAAGAAAGAGATGACTCACTGTATCCTGTCACTGTTCAAGTGCAAGCTTAGCAAATTAAATGCTCAATAATATTTTCATTCAAGTATTACCAAAAGTGGGTTTCATAACTGTAAATGTAATTTTCCTTTCAGAGAACTGTATCACATTATTTAAAACTCACATTAGAGAGTAGGTTTAAGCCAAGTCATGATGTACTTGAAGCAGTTTGGATTTGGTATATGAAGGGAGCAGCTGTTTGTCAGTGCTGTTTACTGTAACTTTAGCAGACAAGAACTGCTATAGGATGCTAATCCTAAATGAAAGAGAAGCTCTAGGTCTGCCTGTGGATGGAATTACAAATGTTCTGGGAATGCCTCAGCAATTTTTTCTCCTGTAATAGCACCGAAATAAATCGGAGATTCCATTAGCCAAAAGAGATGAAGTCCACAAGATGCAAATGATAACAAATTCTGAAGGCTCTTGGAACACTAGTATTTCTTTTATTTGTTAGAGCTCACAATCCTTCAATAACATCTTAATAAAATGCAACAGGCCTTTATATTTGTTGAATAAGCTATGTTACTCTACTGTGGGTACAATCCAGAAGGATAAATATGAATGTGTGTTGTGTGTGTGTGTGTCTGTGCGTGTGTGCGTGTGTGTGTGTACATACAAATATGTTCAGATTTTATTTTGACAAAGTTCCAAACCACACCCTGGTGAAATTAATTACTATGTATTGGCACATTAAATTGCTGAAGAATGAGAACCAGCATCCCAAGTTCTATGACTTCTGTAAGCACTACAAAAAAGGGGGAGTGAGTGATGTCTAAGTCACTATTGTATTACTGAGAAGAAATGACCATGACCCAGGCAACCCTTTTAAGAAATACTTTAATTGGAGACGAATTTACAGTTTCAGAAGCTTATTCCATTATCATAATTGTGTAGAAGCTTAATCCAGGAGCCTAGTTTCTTAGGCAAGACCCTAAGACCTTTTAGTCTATGTAGTCCAGCTGGAAAGAAGCATTTTTTTATTATTATTAGATATTTTCTTTATTTACATTTCAAATGTTCTCCCCTTTCCTGGTTTCACCTCTGAAAAAAAAAAAAAACTATTCCCTCTCCCCTCCCTGTGCTCACCAACCCACCTTCTCATGATTCCTGGCCCTGGCATTTCCCTACACTGGGGAATTTAGCCTTCACAGGACCAAGGACCTTTCTTCTCATTGATGACCGACTAGGCCATCCTCTGCCACATATACAGCTGAAGCCATGAGTCCCACCATGTGTACTCTTTGGTTGGTGGTTTAGTCCCTGGGAGCTCTTGGGGTACTGGTTAATTCATATTGTTGTTCATACTATGGGGCTGCAAACCCCTTCAGTTCCTTGGGTCTTTTCTCTAGCTCCTTCATGGGGGACCCTGTGCTCAGTCCAATGGATGGCTGTGAGCCTCCACTTCTGTATTAGTCGAGCACTGGCAGAGCCTCTCAGGAGACAGCTATATCAGTTTCCTGTCAGCCAGCACTTGCTGGCATCCACAATAGTGTCTGGGTTTAATAATTGTATATGGGAAGGATCTTCAGGTGGGGCAGTCTCTGGATTGTCCTTCCTTCAGTCTCTGCTCCACACTGTCTCTGCAACTCCTTCCATGGATATTTTGCTCCCCCTTCTAAGAAAGAAGCATATTTAATCCCTTGGGCTGGAATATAGAAAAATCCTTAACACACATTTTTATTCTCAAGCAATGAATGTCGTTTTAGTTTGTAGAAGAAGGAGCCATGTTGGAAAGTGAATTCTAATTGGAGGAATGTTCAGCTGTTGGAGATCAGTTAGTCAGTGAGTAAAATGCAGTGGAGTTGAGTTCATTTCAGAATTCTTGCAGTTCAGTGAAGATTAGCAAAAGCAGCTGAAACCAGAGAGTAAGAAGGAGCCAGAATATTAGAACAGATTGCTGGAGTTAGTTTGAGACAAAGTACAGGAATTCAGTCAATAGCTAAGAGAAGACAATTTGAATTAGAATCATCTTGGAGAGGAGTTTGAGCCAGAACAGCTGAGTTGAACCTGCTAGCCAGAGTTCAGAAAAAGGTTAAAAGTTTGAGGTTATTCAGCAATAAGGCTCAGAGCAGACAGTTAATTCAGGTGAATAGAAGGTACTTTAATATCAGGCATGGTGCTGAAGAAGTAGATGAGATCTACATCCTGATCCACAGACAGAGAGGGCAACACCGGGATGATTTGGGCTTTTGAAACCTCAAAAACCCATCCCTAGTGACATAATTCTTCCAACAAGATCAAAACTTTGAATCTTTTTATCCATATAAAACAATTCAACTCCCTGGTGAATAATCATTTAAGTATATGTGCCTGTGGAGACCATTCATTTTCAAATCTCCACCAGTCATAATGAGGAAAATTGATGAGGAGGGGTGAACAAATTTAAACATCTGAAAATGAAAGTTATTTAAAACAAAACAGAACGATGAAAATGAATGGACAAGCAAACAAGCAGAATTAAGCATCAATAAGGTTTAAGTTAAAAAGTTACCTTGAAATCCTCAAATTAGGAAAAGAAGAAAAGTTTTGTCATAAGGCTACAAGATGTACTTATTTACATTTAAAATAATGGGTAAAATATAAAATAAAATAATAGGCAAGAGCATTGTCTCTCATCTCACACCAAAATCAAATCAAAATACATTATTGCTGTTTTAATAGATCCCCCAATATGAGTAACAAAACCGAAGTAGAGCAATGAATTCATGTCAACTCAAACACTGCATGTGTCCAGGAAAATGATCAACATAGCAAAGAACATGAAAAATGGGAGAAATATATATGTGAATTATTTATGTTCCTAAGAGTTAATATCTGGAATATCTGTGAAGGATAAAGTACTCAAAGTATTATAAAAAAGTCATATGATTAAAATGTTTGCAAAATCCAGAAAATAATATTGGTAAAGCATGACATGTAAATCAAGATGTATACATGAAAAAATAAAACAAAACAAAAAGCAAAAACTAAAAGTTCAATATGACTAATTACTAACAAAAAAATTTTAAGTTGTAAACAGCACACAAAATTATTTGCCAGTGTCAACGGGTCAGCCCTGAAAATGTATATGTAATTCACATTATATGGATTTAACAAGTTATATTTAGGAATATTTGTGTATATGTAAATGCATATATGTATGCAATAACAACTTGTAAAAAAATCATGAATTTGAAATAGAGTAGATATCAGCATATGGAGAAGTTTGGAGGGAAAAGAGAAAAGAAGAAATTTTGTAATTTAATTGTAATATGCACAATGAACAAAAACATATATATATATATAACATATATATATATAACATATATATGTGCTTATATATAGTCTTTAAAATGTCATTGTGCAGAACTATTTTGGATTAGAATTTTTCAAGAAATATATGCAAAACACTTTGAACATCCTATTACATGAAGTAAAATCAGAATATAAACAAAATATATACACAATCATAATTCATTGTAGGTTGAAATGCATTGGCAAAAATTGGTAAAAGATGAACAATAGTGATTAGTGGGTTAATGACATGTATGCAGAAGATTGTCATTTGGCCTTAAAACATAGAGAATGTCATATGTGACAAGGAATCCAATAGATATTATACAAAGTAAAATAGGCAAGGTACTATTATACTCATACATAAGTTTTTATAAAATTAATTTCATGTTATCAGTGTTAGGAGCTAGTAGGTGGATGATAAATATCTGTTCTATATGTTCCAATTAGATTCAATAACATGTTTGGTAGCATAACTTTTACTAATAGCAATGTATTACATATGTCACATTCAAAAGATTGGAGGATTTTAAATATTTTAGCAGAGAAGAAAAATATTTATAATAACAGATATGGAATATTTATGCACTTGATCCTTACACAGTGCCATACTACATAAAATCAGATAATGCATTTAGCTGCAGACTGACTGTTGACCCACAACACATGTCTCCTGTGCAAATCTAGTGAGCTCGTGTTAGAAGATGGTGAGGCTGCACACAAATTAGTTTCATATGATTCTTTGATCCCAATGTTAGACTCAAAATTCTGAAACTTTTAGAAGGAAAAAGTACAGAGTACACATTAAGATACAAGCATATGTAAGATTTTTTTGAATAGGACTCTGTTTGCACAGGAAAAGATACAAAAAAAAAAAAAATCCTAGTTGGACCTCACAAAATGTGACCTGGCCTGCAGGTCAAGTTATTCGGGGGAACAAGGAGGGTCACAAGCTGTGAATAAAGAATGGGCGAGAGAGACGACAGGACTCAAGGAAGCATTGCTTGTCAAGAGCCGTTTACTTAGTGGAGCAGAACATATTTAAAGCAAAAATCTTGGAGGGGAGGGGAAGAGGAAGGAGGGAGATGAAAGGTTACAAAATCTTCTGGGTTGAGCTCCGGGGTGATGGGTGGGGAGTGGGTGAATTTCCGTGAATGTTCTTTTCTCAGGGCCAAGCCGGATCCTTGTGATTGTCAGGCAGGATATTAATCTCAGGGTTCTCAATTATCTGGGGCAAGATGTTAATCTCAGGGCTCTCATGGTTCCCAAGAAAAATGAAAGTCTTCTGTTCTGCAGAGAAAATGTTAGCAGTCTGAACACACAGCATGCAAACTGGGTAAACAGTTTTGTAAGCAATACATCTGGCAGATTAGTGTCTAGAATATACAAGGAAAGGGGCGGCCCACTTCACTAGAACAACATTTTAGTTATTTTCTTTGTGTATTAAAAAGTAGTCATTTTTATTGCCCTAGATTCCTTATATCTGTAAGATCTTTATAAAAGCAGTTACAATTAACCTGTTAAGATTTACATATCTGCCAGGCAGTGGTGGCACATGCTTTTAACCCCAGCACTTCGAAGGCAGAGGCAGGTGGATTTCTGAGTTTGAGGCCAGCCTGGTCTACAGAGTGAGTTCTAGGACAGCCAGGGCTACACAGAGAAACCCTGTCTTGAAAAACAAAAAACAAACAAACAAAATACATATCAATATACATGAAATCAATCAACAAAAAAGGAATGTTTTATATGCTGGATAAAACTACTATAGATAGCTATTTTTAAAATAAAAATGAGAAAAACATATTTAAATGATTCAATTTCAAGGTTTTTATATTTTAACTTTAATGTTTTAAATCAATTTTAAAAGAAAATTCCAGATAAAAGGTAAAATTTAATCTATTGTATATGTAACAAATTCTCAATTATTTTAAGAAAATAAGTAGAATTCCTAAGATGATGTACTATGACAGCTCTAACCACAAATGTTTTGATAATATCAAATAATTTACTAAGAAAAAACATTTCAAGCAGTTTAAAAGTTATATATGATAAGAATAAATTAATAAAAACTCAGTAATCATAAAGTTTATATAGGTAATAACAAAAATGGAAAGAGGTATTTAGGGAACTGTTAAATTCAATATTGGCTCTGAAATTTTAATATAAATCTCCTTGTACCTTGAACAATGAATATCAATTCATCAATGCACTTAAGTATTATCATAAATATTTATGTTCTATACAGCTTTAAAAGTGATCTAAATATAGCAACATTCCTAACTTACTTAAATGTGCATGAAACATATTTAAAAGCACAGTTAAATACGATTGAGAATATCTAGAAGGAATCAAATGAATAAATTAATCCTGTGACAGCCATAAATTGGATATGAAATCATTAAAAGGACAATATAGGCTCTACTCAAAAGCTGGAAACAAAATCTGGCACTCCTGCATATAACACTGGTAAAAACAAATAAAAATGAAAGCAGGAAATTGTGTTGATTTGAACAGGTTTGGCTACTTTAGACTCAGGTGACCTATGGGGAGTGGGACTATTAAGAGGTGTGGTCTAAGGGGTTTGTAGCCCCTTAGGACGAACAACAATATGAACTAAGTAGTACCCTCAGAGCTCCCAGGGACTCAACCACCAACCAAGGACTATACATGGAGGGGTCTGATTGTTCTGGCAGCATGTGTATAGTAGAGGATAGCAATTTGATCAATAGGAGGAGAGGAGCTCAGCCCTGTGAAAGTTCTGTGCCCCAGTGTAGGGGAATGCCAGGGGCAATAAGTGGGAGAGGGTGGGGTGGCAGGCATGGTGAGGGGGTAGGCAACAGTGGTTTGTTTTTGTTGTTTTTGTTTGTTTCTTTGTTTTTTGGAGGGGAAACTGGGAATGGAGAAATTTACATGTAAATAAAGACAATATCTAAAAAAAAAAACAGATATTGAAGGAAATATGCAATTATAGATGACTAGTGTGTTAGTTGTGTTAAAGCCTGGGAAATTGGTGCTGTCTAGCCAGCTGTTTTGAGCTGTTAATAATATTACAAGGAAACTTTCTCATATGCTGTCACTTCTATTACTATTAGTAAAAAACCTTTCTCATGCCTGAGTTGACTAGATATTCTGTTATGTTCTGTGCTTTATTGTTCTTAGAAACCAATCAAAATAGAGGTCAGTTAGAACTGCTTTGTATAGTTAGCCACAATAAGCCTGGACCGGAAACAACTGCCCAGCATAGGTGTATGAGATTTTATGCTTTCTTGCCTTTATAAACTGCCCCTGGGATGAACCCCCATCTAACAGACACCAATATAAGAAGCCATTTGGAATAAGATTTCTATTTTGTGTAGTGGTGAATAAAGTTTAAGTTTTCAAGAAAAAAAAAGAGTAAACTGTTACTTGATTCTTGATTTATAAGAGTGGGCTTTGAGCTCATGCTCCGCCCAGTGTGGAATAGTAGTCTTCTCCTGACAGCCAGAGGACCAAGATGTAGAACTCTCAGCTAATTCTCCAGTACTATGTCTACCTAGAAGCTGCCCTGAGTCCTGGAATGATAATGGACTAAATAAACGTTTACACTGTAAGCCAGCCCCAAATAGATATTTTCCTTTTAAAAGAGTAGCTGTGGTTTGCCAGAGCCTGACAAATACAGAGGCAGATGATTGCAGTCAACCATTGGACTCAGCAAGGGGTCCACAATGGAGGAGTTAGAGAAAGGACTAAAGGAGCTGAAGGGGTTTGCAACACCATTAGAAGAACAATATCAACCAACTAGAACCCCCAGAGCTCTCAGGGACTAAACTGCCAACCAAAGGGTACACATGGAGGGACCCATGGCTCCAGCCGCATATATAGAAGAGGATGGCCTTGTTGGGCATCAATGGGAAGAGAGGCCCTTGGTCCTGTTAAGAATAGATGCCCCAGGCCAGGCCAGGGCTACACAGAAAAACCCTGTCTGGAAAAGACAAAAAAAAAAAAAAAAAAAAAAAAAAAAAAAAAAAAAAGATGCCCCAGTGTTGGAAAATGCCAGGGTGGGGACTTGGAAGTGAGTGGGTGGGTGGGGGAGTACCCTCATAAAAACAGGGGGAGGAGGGAAGGAATAAGAGGTTGGGTGGGGGAACTGGGAAATGGGATAACATTTGAAATATAAATAGAAAATATACAGTAAAAAATGATTAAGCTAGACACAAAAAATAAAAAAAAAAAAAATCAACGAAACATATTGGAAGTGTTAAAATGTGCCAGTTTAAAACTTCCCAAATGAATATAGTCATTATTTCAAGCTGAGTTCCATTTAAAAGCTATAGTTTCAGGAAAGGTTATTTGCTACTGTTCTTTGCCATAGATAGGAACAGACACAATTAATTTTAGAAATAATCTTCCACAGAAAATTTAGGAAACTGTTTAAATCATCAGAGACTGGTCACTGGAGATGTAATGAAGCCAAAAAGAAAAAATTACCATTACTACCATGTTTTTTTTTAGCACACATTTTTCAATGTTATTAGAAAGAAAGGAAATTTTAACTATATGTATTTCTTAAAATATATTATACTTAGCTTTATACAATTTAATTACAATATCTTAAAAGTTTTGAAATTCTCTCTTATCCAGAATTTGCTAAAGTTTTTAATGATTTGTTATGTAGGAAACTTTGTGTTTCTGGGTCTGAATATCTGTAGGCATGCTAAGTAGATATTCATTGTACATAATCGTCACATTTTCCCCATGCTTTTCCTTATACTTGACCCGTAGCTATTCTAAGATCTGTTTTGTAGTCATAAATAGAAGTAAGATTTACCCAACTACCCATGCCAACATTAGGGCGACTAGAATTATTTCCATTGTTTATTTGTGTGTGTGTGTGGGGTGGGGGGGGAAGATGTTAGCACATTTCCTTTTTGTGAATTAGCATTTGTGAACTTACTGGTGTTTTCCATTTCTTGTTATAATTAATTGCAACTGATACAAATGCCAATATCAAGATGTATATTACACTCTGATATCATAAATTTTAACAAACATAACTCAAATTCAAGATTTTTAAGGTATATTAAATCATGTAAATATAGTGAAAATGTATAATATTTTTCGAGTCTGCAGTCAATGAGCACACTATAATCAGTATGACCACAGAGGTCAGATGTGAAATAAGGGAGAATGGTGAGAGAAGAATCTTCTAATTCAGGGGAAATTTAATATCTAGTTATGAAGAGACCTGATGAAGACTAAGGAGAGGAAAGGGTAGAGAGGTGTGTTGAGGAAAACGGTAAGGTAGGCTATACTGGGAACAGCTTCTAACTTAAAGCTAGTGGAGAGGTCTACGGAAACATGTCAGTATAGAAGTTTCTTAAAACAAATACATATATGAAAGAAATATAAATAGAACAGCAAATAACTCAGGACACAGGGCCCCAGCTAAAATCCTTCCTGCTCCTAGTGAAACTTCACCTAGTTGAGTCACTGGCCAAAAATCCCAATAGAAAAAATCCCAAACAACTCAGGATATTGACAAGACGGTTGACTTTTCTCCGTAAATTATGGTAAGTCCTTATTTCTGAAGACAATGCTTGTGTAGTTTATTTAGCATTCAGAGGTTAATCTCACGCCTATAAGAACATTCATTTTTATTGAATAGTGTCCATGGTACTCTGCATACTGCTAGAGGAGAGAGGTAACCCCCAACCTAACTACAGACCCTTTCATCTGCCATGATGACTTGCTGACATGACTTTCTTGTACAATAGCAGAACAAACTTGTGTGAGAGTGTTTGTATGTGTGTGTGTGCTTGTACCTATGTGTGTGCATGTGTGTGCACATAAACATGTGTTTATGCATGTGTATCTCTGTGTGTTTTGTCCATGATGTATACACATCTGAGTATCTTAAATATCAGTGTGTTGATGTGCATGAACTTGTGTGTGAGTGTGGGTGTGGGTGTGCATGTGTGTCTATGTCTGTGCATCTCTATCTGTATTTGTGTCTGTATGTCTGTGATGTATATACATCTGAATATTTTAAACATGAATGTGTTGATATGCATGAACTTGTGTGTGTTTTCATGTGAGAACTAGAGATTAAATTTGGACTTTTCTCAACCCCTATTTTATGTTTTATTTCCTTGAGTGTTGGTTTACACTCAACATTTTTTAAAACAATTTAGCTATTATGGCTGGTCAATGAGGTCCAGGAATCCTCCTGCCCTCGTCCCTTCAAAACCACACTGAGATCACAGACACACATTGAGCTTCTGACTTGGAGATGTTAATCAAAACTTAGGTACTCATACTTGTGTGGCAAGCCCCATCCAAACTGAGTCAACTCTCCAGGATATAAAAATACATTTTTGAAATTGTTTTAAGTGCAAATATTTGTGATTAGAAGAATATAAATTGAGATTCATAATGTGTCTAAGAATTAACTTTTTGTTTTGTAAGAAAATAATCATGGTTTATTTGTATAGATACAAATATACCTATGATTTTAAATATGCTTCTGAAAGGAGAAGGTAAGTAAGTTTCTAAAAGGAAAAAGGATATCCTGAGAAGAGGAAAGGAAGGTCATGGTGAACAGCAAATGAGGCTGTCACTGCTAAGTCGCATCAATGGAGAAAATGCCATGGGACATTATTCACCTAATCATGGATAAAATGAATGTCCTCATTCTGTCAGAAAATATGTCTCAAATGACCTCTCCTGTTATCAGCAATACTGGGCTATAGTGGCTCAGCCATTATTTATATACAGATAAGAAGGGATTGTTTTTCTTTCTGTCTTTTGTGATGATGCATACTTATAGTTTTTCTTATCATCTTCAGTACTGAACGTTCTAAATAATGTTCTAATCGAAATGGCAAAAACATCTATTTTATCATACAATCTCTTTCACCTATTAGGTTTATATATGAGTATGTAAGACAATTAGATATCAGAAAGTTATGCAAAACTCCTTTTGAGTTTGAAAAACAAATATAAATACATACCCTTACACAGTCATAATAACAAGACTTCTCCTATTTATTATGGTTTTGATGGAGGGTTTTGTTCTGAAGAAATAGAGTGAAAAGCAACCAGTGTGTGCTAAATAGTCATCATTTTTCACAGATAATTTGTTATAGTAGAATGTATAAGACATACTTTTTCATAAAAATTAATCATGAATATTTAAGTGCTAAATGTATTTCAGGCCACATGATTAACATGCCTGTTTTAATTTTTAAAGCTATGTAGGTTGGGCACAATTTTCTTTGCAATGGTCTCTGTGTTGTTAACTTGACTGGATCTGGGAACAACTAAGAAACATGTCTCTATATGTACATACTTGTGAGAGATTTTCTACATTAATTGCAGTGCAGTATTAAGAGCCAGGACGAATACAGGTTGGTGTCTTCCAGTGACAGGTCAAGTTAAAGAGGACCCAGGGAAAACGCTGCTTTTTGTCTGATTGCTTTCATGTCTTAACAAATTCACTCATTCTGTTCAAGAGTCTGTCTGCTTTTTTGTTGCCGTAGGTGAATACTTTGCTGACATCAGAATCCATAGCCTTGGGACAGTCAAATTAAACTGTAAATCATTGCTTGTTGGGGAATTCTCTTGATATTTATTGCAAGATTGTGAATTCTGAAGCATCATACAGACAGTTACTGTTGGTCTAGCCATTCTAATAAACTCCATTTAATATATGTTAATTGTATTGGCTCTGATTCTCTTTCAAACTCTATTATAGTTTCTATCTCTTATGAACTCACATTTTGGTTGGAATTGTGTTGGATTGAAAATTTCTAAACCCAAGTCCTAGTCTATTTGCAGCTGCTCTCCTCAAATATTATGTGCTAAATGATTTATATGATTCTGATTTTATTCCTCACCCTTCTGGAAGCTATTATGTCCAGGAGGATGGCTGGTTTATGGTTCGAATAAAGTCGGCCTACCCTAACCTATACAGCTTCCAGCCCTCAACCTCCAGAGAGAAGACACACTGAGTTCTTCCATGGCAAACGTTAAAGGAATGAGGGACAGAAAGGTCTTTCTCCCAGTTCTCTTAAAAGAGCCCCCAATTCCATTCAAAATGCCAGCCCATCTGGACTGGCACTTCCTAAAATTCCATTACCACCCTGTCCTTATCAATGGCTGGGAAAAGGAATATCACTTGAAATGTAAACTAGTAAAATGATTGATAAAAATAATAAGAAGACACTTAAGTTCTATCCTGATTTTGAAAGCTTGGCTAGAAATGCTTCCTCAACTCAGAAAACAATGATAGATTCTATGTTGGTTTACCATTTTAGTAATCTTCCTTTCTGTATCTTCAATGTGCTCTATTATCTTGACACACTTTTCTCAGAAAAGCATTATTCTTTGAATTTTAACTTTTTTTCAAAGTAAAGTGAAAAGCGATAACATGTAAAATTTATCTAAGCAAAAAAAGAAAGAAAACTTAAGTATTCTTGATAGATTTAATACTGAAGAAACACCTATTTAAAATGAATACAAAGTTTTATGCAGAGAAAAATATTTTAGTCAACAATTTTCATAATTACTTTTCATGTATTAAATATTACCTACAACTGTATGACACTAGAGTAGTCTCACAAAAGATTGAATTTATTGTCTTGCAAACTCAAACTTGAACAAAAGCAGGTGCTGTGTCTTAATGACTGCTATAAGCCTATTGCTTTAATGAGTTTTTAGACATGTGAATCTGATTTATTGTTTCTCAATTTACATTCAGTGTTTTATCATAACTGTCTATTACTCAGTCTTCAAGAGAACTGGCTATTTTAATGTTTTAAATTTTAGAGATTTTCAATTTTAGAATTTTTAATTATGTGCTATTTATTTTGAGAAGACAGTGTGATTCTGCCACAATTATTACCCATTCACAAATGTCAATCGGGTCCATAATGACCAATTTCAGTATTATTCCATAAAGATATTGAAGGCCCTAATACACGGAAGTGTCTCAGTAGGTAGACTTTGCTGACAGGCACAAGCAGAGTGGATATTCATATAGAATCTTATAGAATCAAAGATCTGTGTTTTATGTCTAAGACTGTTTGCTGGGGCTGGAGTTACAGCTCTGTCAGTTGAGTGTTTGACTAATGTGGATGCATTCCTGGTTTTACTTGAACATTATCCATAAGAACTAACATGGTGATCCACTCTTCTAATCTCTAGAATCAGGAGGCAGAGGGAGCACAAGTTCCAGGTCATTCTGAAATACACAACACTTTGTCATCAAAGAAGAAAATAGAAGAAAACTAGAAAATGAGAGTTTGTAAGGCTAATTTATACAAATTTTTACATAATTTTACACAATTCTAATTGACAGTCCAACACTAAATTTTACACAATATGTTAATATTTAAATCTCACACATTTGAGTAACAGGACTTTCTTGGACCTGCCAGCATTATAAATAATGACTCAGAGTCTTCTATATAGTTTAACGTTTATGCCACCTTAGGCAGTCTCCTGGCTAACACACTTAATTTAATATGACTATCTAGCCAATGGACTGCCATATTGTCACATGGCTACTTCTATACCTCTGTACCTCTATACCTTTATACTTACCTCTATAACTACAATTACCTCCATACCTGTATATCTCTCTGCTTTGCTGGAGCTCTTTATTACAACCAATCACCAGTGAAACAACTTATGATACAATTCTAGACTGCCTTTAGGCAGGTAAGGAAGGATGTATTTTCACAAAATAGAAAGAAAACCCAGAGATGGCCCATAGAAAGGACAATAGCATGTTATCAACACTTAACTCTCTGTCAACACAGAATTAACAATGGAAAATACAGAGACATACATTCATACAGAGTTAAAGAAAAAGTTTAGACCCCCACATTGCTTTTTTCTTTATTTCTTGCCTGAAAGATGGTGGAATTAACAGTGAGTAGAAAAGTCGGCATCTATTGAAATTCAAAATACATTTCATATGTAGGAAGCCATGGAAAACCAGCTAGTATCTGAAAATTCAGAGTGAGAAAGGTGTCTTCCTAGGAGAGCTGGCAGAGAGGAGATGCAAGAAGAGCCCAAGCAAAAGGCTTGTTTGGGTAGGGATGGGTGTTAGGTAGAAGTCTTTGACAAAACTGAGTCAAATGACTGGGAAAGTTAGAGTCTCATACACCAAATGTTTGTACAACCAAAATTATGGAATTTACAGGGAATTAATAGTAAACATTTAAGTGAATTGCTTAATATAAATTCCAAGTCTCAAATGTAGGTAAATTGTGAAAACACAACACATATTTTTTACAAATAAATTTTCTCATGAAATAAATGGCAGCATAGTAAGTTTTTCAAATCAGTTATTGTTATCGGCATTGTGTTTTCATGGCCAAGAAAATTATAGTGGATACTCTGTCTCATCAGAATTATACATACAAGGCTTTCTTGATGACATTTTGGCTATAGCAGTGAATGCCACTTTTATGTAATTTTTATTTGATTTAATTATTATTTTCTGAAGAAAAAGTCTATTTCCTATCACACACACTTATATAGACATTGTGTGGAGGACTCTGACTAAATCTCTCCATGTTGTTTAGTTCTACATTGTAAAATGAGGTAGAAAATTTGCATTGGAATAACTTCTAAGATAATATAGGAGTGAATGCCAAAATGTGAGCATATTTATGGTTAAACTGTTAAATGCTAAAATCAAGACAGGGTACAAGAGGGAGCATATCAACCTGGGTTGTGACGTGGACTTTGACATCGCTGGGCCCTCAATCCGGGGTGCTCTGGTGCTTGGCTATGAGGGTTGGCTGGCTGGCTACCAGATGAATTTTGAGACCTCGAAGTCCTGAGTGACCCAGAGCAACTTTGCAGTTGGCTATAAGACGGACGAATTCCAGCTTCATACTCATGTCAATGATGGGACAGAGTTTGGTGGCTCCATTTACCAGAAGGTGAACAAGAAGTTGGAGACTGCCTTCAATCTTGCCTGGACTGTAGGAAACAGTAACACTCGCTTTGGAATAGCAGCCAAATATCAGGTCGATCCTGATGCCTGTTTTTCGGCCAAAGTGAACAACTCCAGCCTGATTGGCTTAGGGTACACCCAGACCCTAAAACCAGGTATCAAACTGACTCTGTCAGCCCTGCTGGATGGCAAGAACGTCAATGCGGGCGGCCACAAGCTTGGTCTAGGACTGGAATTTCAAGCATAAATGAATATTGTACAATCGTTTAATTTTAAACTATTTTGCAGCATAGCTACCTTCAGAATTTAGTGTACCTTTTAATGTTGTATGTTGGGGATGGGAGAGTTGATAAATACCACGTTAGACCTCCAGGCTAAAGATGACTAGGCTTTAAGGTGTTTACCATTTCAGAGGTACAGCCGAAACCTCATTCCAGAAAGGGGCCTTTTCTGCTGTAGGCGTGGGTTGGGGAGGAGCCCCTCTAGAGAT
>NW_022196905.1:75754222-75756215 GCF_008632895.1 Mastomys coucha | reverse complement strand
CTCCTCCCCTTCAAATGCTGTAATTAACATCACTTAAAATAAAACTTGAATAAAATACTGAAAAAAAATGCTGTAATAAAGAGAGAAAAACGACTAAACACTCGTGAGGGAGAGACAGAGACAGAGAGACAGAGAGAAAAAGAAACAGAGAGAAAGGAACACTCAGAGAGAATGTATGTTTAAGCTGTATTTAGTTGTTATTACCTTGGTGATAGATTGAGAAGTCCCTTGGGAATCAAGAGCTCCCATTAAACAAAGAAGTCAGGTTCATTATCAAACATTTTCAAGCAGAAGTTGCAGAACAGGGCATCTGATCACTGCTACAGTATTCATTGTCTCAGAGCATTTGTAATAGAGACATAGGCTTGAGTGGCAGCAGACCAACTTGTAAGTGAAGAGCAGTAGCACAGGTGTCAAAAAGAAGCCTACGGGAAAGTATAGGATCCAGACAGAGCTGGTGACCACACACTCCTGGTGGGTCACCTTTTAATTTTAGTCTAAGTTTGATGAACAAATGAAAACAAACTAATGCAAATAAAAGAAGCAAGGCAGAAATGAAGCTGAATCTAGATCATGTTGCTACATTCATATCTACATGCATTCTACATGCTTGGTTTAGAAATGTCAGCAGTTCCCAGGGAAGGTGTTAAGGTTATTTGGAGCATAGGCTGAGGGATATGCCTTTCAAAGTCTTCCGTTAACTGATGACAGTTACAATGGAAATGAATCAAACAATTAACATCTAATTTTGTATGGATTTCCATTTTTATAGGAAATATTTTTAAATAATGGATCACAATGAGTTATTTAATGCCAATGTTAATTCTTTTTTGTTTGTTTGTTTGGTTTGGTTTGGTTTTTTTCGAGACAGGGTTTCTTTGTGTAGCCCTGGCTGTCCTCAAACTCAGAAATCCACCTGCCTCTGCCAATGTTAATTCTTAATTGAAAACTTTGTATAGTTTATAAACGCAAAAGCCGATGTTGCTGGTGTTGTGTCAAAAAATGTTAACATTCAGATACTAATGATTGTGAGATGTGTCTGCCTTTAGCATTTATGATTATTTTAGGAATTATGTACTATTTAGTGAAACTATAACTAATCTCTTTGCTCTTGCATATTTCTAAAAGAGATATGACACCAGATGGTAGTAAACAATGCATTTTTTTGTAACGGTTTGGAAACTTTCATCAAATGCTAGACATAATCATTAAATTTGCCATATCTAAAACTATCAAAAAAATCAATATTCAGTGGTAATATAGGCAACTGCTTTGGTTCACCATAATATTGCCTGCTCTCTATGTGTTTCAAGTAGTAGAGGCTCGGTCTAAACTTAGCTATGCTTTTCAAAGGCTCAAAGTTACTAAGTAAAGCAGTTATAGTATTTCATAGAGAGAAGATAAATCTTTAATCAATTTTGTCATGTCTTGATTATTTGCAAAACAAGATGACAGACAGAAAAGAAGGACTAAAAACGGCCCAGCATAAGGTGGAATTTATTGCTGTAATTTTACAGAAGAGTCCCTTTGATGTCATAAACGGCAAGAATAAAGCATGAACAGTTTATTAAAAAGCAGAACAGTGAGATGAGATTGAGTCGTTATAGGCTCCTATTTTGTATTGGATAATTCATTCATTCTCCACTGTAGAAAACAGTAAATTGGTTTTGATTTCAAATATAGCTGTCCCATTAATTTTCAAGACATAACCTTATGAAGATCAAAATGGAGGAATCTGCTGACATCAGCTTCACAACTGAGCACGTACAGCTTCCTAAAGGGAAAGTGTAATATTACTAAGAAACACATCTGCAAATGCAGCTATTGTCCAGGCAGCATGTAAATTATGGTTGTGGCATAGTTGGTGATTACCCCATTTTACTAAGAGAGTTAAAAAAAAAAAACAGTTTAAAGCACACAAAATAAGAAACGTGTTTTCAATGAATCATCAGTTTTATGACACTTTTTAATTGGAGGTTTTTTTTTTTTTTTT
>NW_022196905.1:75739666-75754212 GCF_008632895.1 Mastomys coucha | reverse complement strand
TTTTTTTACTTTAAAATGCACAGTGCATTTTCACAATTTCTGAGCCAGCATACCTAGGGGCAAATGTAGTAATACATTATTGTGAAAAATCTCTTTTACTCTAAGAGGCTGGAGTGTTTGATGGACTTCACAGATCCATCCAATGGCCATTAAAAGTGAAGGCTCATGTCCCTCCTCCCCCTGATACACTCAGCCTACAGCTGACCAGCTGTTAGGCGAGAACGATATGATAAGCAACCTGACTTGCTAGTCTGGATATCTGATGAAATTCCATTTTACAAGGTATGTTAATGTAGAGTTGTAACCTTAAATTATGACTCTTTCATGACCTATCTCGACTGCCATAGGTATGTTTTGTGTGTTATGGTACTCATTTTCTGAAAACAACAAACTGGCAAAGAGTGGATATAAACAAAGAGCCATTCTAATGGCAGAGACTACTCTTGATAGTACTTCTTAGAAACAAAGGCTGATCAGCTGTTTTTTCCTTGTCTTGTTTGCTTTTCCAAGTGCTTTGCAGAAGCACTCAGAAAATTGGAGTCAGGGAGATTTCATATTCCGTAAGATTCTGTTCAATAATGGGATAACCCACTGGCCATTTGCACCCCATGTTATGCTTTTTGTGTTGTAAAAATAAATAGAGAAAAAGCCTTTTGTTAGGAATATAGAAACCAGGACAGAGAATGAGACTTTGGACAGTCACATAGAGAGAAATATACAACAGAGAGCTACAGACAAACCCAAAACCTAAAGTTATATGGACACATAAGACATTGGATGAAAAGTGGAGAATTCAAACTTGATTTTGTTTAAGCTACGCCAAGAGGAAGTCCTTGATTTTTTTTCTGATACGTTGTGAATATTCTATGAACCCTCTTAGGTTATTTTTAAAGCATTCAACCACGGCAGGAGAGGGTTATGTTGGTATAATTCACACAGATTTATGGTTGGACTGAAATTCTTTGATTTCATAATAAAATAATCCCTCTATTAGTAATATTTTCGATCATTAAGTACATCCTGAATTATTTGGAAATAATGCTAGTTTTGAGAAACTTTAGTCTCCTTTGTCATAAGCTTAACTAAAAATAATCACTCAGATATTTTATTAACCTCGTAGCCAAGATCACAGGTTGTTTTACTAGTTGGCCAGAGTGTTAGTTTCCTTTCCATTTAGATTTATGACCTAACCCTGCACTTGATGGAAGTTAGAAACAGTTTAATATTTCAGTCAAGTGATTTAGTTTCGTGTAGAGTCAGGAAAGTTATTCTGAGTCTCAAGGACTCACTAAAAACTTGTAGTAAGCCTGAAGAATTGAATACTTATAATTATATGTATGCATTTTCCGAGGTTGTAAAAGTTGATTATATAGAAATCCAAGGCGAGTAAGGGTTATGGTTGCATGGTTCTCCTAAAGTCAGGTTAAATAAACAGGCTAAGTATATAATAGGAAAGCAACAGCCTTAAACTTTAATTGATGGCAAGGGTATATTATTAACTCTGGCTGTGTCCTCCAGCCACAGTTCCAGTCTCACAGAATTTATGATATATATATATACATCATAATGTAGTATCACAATTAAAGCAATGTAAAGTTATATTCATTAGTAAAATGAAGAAATATGCTAATCATTTCCACAAAAGAACATAGTTTGGAAAAATAATGCATAATAAGAAATTCTGTCCATAGCAGGTCACATATAATCATGTTTTACATCTAAAGACCCTGATATAGCTGTCTCCTGAAAGACTCTGCCAGAGTCTGACAAGTATAGAGGCAGATGCTCACAGCCAACCATTGGACTGAACAAGGGGTCCCAAATGGAAGAGTTAGAGAAAGGACTGAAGGAACTGAAGGGGTTTGCAACCCCATAGGAAGAACAATAATATCAACCAACCAGACCCGCGAGAGCTTCCAGAGACTAAGCCACCAACGAAAGAGTACACATGGAACAACCATGGCTCTAGCTGCATATGTAGCAGAGGATGACCTTGTCTGACATCAAAGGGAGGGTATTCCCTTGGTCCTGTGAAGGATAGATGCCCCAGTGTAGAGGAATGCCAGGGAGGGGAGGCAGGGAGGGAGTTGGTGGGTGGGTGGTGAAACACTCTCATAGAAGCAGAGGAAAGGGGGGATGGGATAGTGGATTCCAGGAGGAAAACTGGAAAGGAGATAACATTTGAAATGTAAATAAAGAAAATATCTAATAAAAAATAAAAAAAAAATGTCTTGGCAAAATACATTCATCTAGAGGCTAGGTTTATATTTCTAATATACACATAAGTGTGCATGTGTGTGTGTGTGTGTGTGTGTGTGTGTGTGTTGTGTATGCAAAATGAGAAACCATGGAAAGGTAAATTTTTTATCTTTTTTTCTAATGGTTTTATTTCTACTTACTAAAATTCCATGATGTTGCCACTAGTATTTACTCAACACTTACCCTGTATGAAGTCTCAATCTCTTTCATCATGTTCCTTTATATCCATACAATAGACTAACTTTTCTCATTTCTGTCACCAAATATTTGACAAAAAGTAATGTATAGAAAGAGTGGCTTGTGTTAAATCACAGTTTGAAGGTGCAATCCCTATCACAACAATTAGGTTCTCCAGTGAGACCTTTCTCGGTTTTATTCAGTTTGAGAACCAGTCCATGGAATGGTTTCTACACTCAGGGTAAATCCTCCTATCTCAATTTAATATAATTCAGAATCTTCCTGAAGGACATGATCAGAGCTACATGTTCTAAAGTGAGTCTAGACTTCATAAGGTTGACAATCAGTATCAGTCATTCCAGCTACATTTACATTTTTCCACAGTAGTGCTTCAGCTTGCTAACTTTGTTGATAATTTTCTGAGTTAGGAAAATAATTGAAGCACAGATAAATGTTACATCAACCTAATTTTTTTTCTTTACAAGAATACAATAATTTAATAACTAGCTTATTCGTTTAAAAGTATTCAGAAAAGAATTTATGATTACAAGATTTTTATTAGCATAACATTGGGTACCCAATTTTTTTTTTTTGAATTAGTCTTTTGAATAGTGCAGTGGAAAACTCTTCCTTAAGCATTATAATTAATGAAAGCCTGTAATTTACCCAGAAATCATTAGCTGGTACTTTTATCTTTCATAGTTCTAGGATCCCATTCAAAAAACACATTATATTCATTTGGAATTTCTCCTTAAGCTCCTCTTAGATTTGGAAGTTTACTGAAATTTACTTTGTTTATTATCCTACATTTCGATACTTGCAACAATTGAAGGGAACTTACCACATATTGTGTACAAATTTGTATATCTCCAAATTTTTGTTATGATTACACTAAGATAACCTATTTTATTGTGAGAGTGTAGAGGTAAAGTACCGACCATTTTATTTCTATCTTTTAATTCATTTTTCTAATTTGCATTTTCTTTCTAGGCTTGTCAAAAAAAAAAAACATTTTTAACACCCTACCTTGATTTATTGACATTTCAGGGTAAAAGTCCTATTTAACTCCATTATTTATGCTCCACTTATTTAAATATACACATTTAAATTATCTTCATATAGTGAAAACAAATGGAACAAACAGAAATTAAGTAATAAAATGGATCATTTGACCTCAGTGACTAAAAGATGGCTCAGGAATTAACTCTTTCAGAGGACTAGAGTTCAGTTTCCAGCACCCACAAAGGGTGACTCATGATTGCCTGT
Organism: Mastomys coucha; assembly: GCF_008632895.1. NCBI lineage: Eukaryota > Metazoa > Chordata > Mammalia > Rodentia > Muridae > Mastomys > Mastomys coucha. The sequence goes on along the minus strand of NW_022196905.1, from coordinate 75,750,510 downwards.
AGCTTCAATTCCAAAGGATTTGAAACCATCCTATGATGCATGCAAGTATCTACATGCATTATTGTATAGACCGAGACTCACACATATCCATAAATATAATAGATCTTAACAGATCCTAATGTTTGATCATCATATTACTAATTACCCAAATCAAATATAAACAAGTCATTTAAAAATATTTCAAGATGTAAGATACACAATACAAGCATCAGTTCTATCGATGAATATAGACATGTGAATGTTAAAATTAAAACTGCAATACTATATATAACAGAAATATGCACATTATACAATAAGTGTTTGAGTTTAATGTAAAACTATTTTACAATATAATGCTTTTATGCTGTAAACTACCTATGACTGATAACATTACATTTCTTTGATATATGTTTGGAGTTAAGTGGAATTGTTAGAGGGAATGTTAAGACCTGGCAGACTATGCCTTCTGTGTTTTCGTAGCTTCTCTACTTACCCTAAAGATAATCTGAAATGAAAGTGATAGTCAGGTGGTGAATCTGACTTTAAATTTAAGAATTGATATTTAGAGTATTTAAGGAAAAATGATACAAAATATTAAAAAGAACCACAAACAGTTGATTTCTATTTTACTGAATGTGAAGTATTTTGCTAAAAGGAAACCCATTCATCCTCCTTGACTTTAGCAGAAGCAAATAGAGGAAGTGCCCCTTCCCCAGCCAGGCCTCATTTTGCCAAGACTCTAAACACAGCTACATACTGCAGTAGGAGATTTTGCTGCTTCTTCTGCTCATTTTATTAATAATTACAGCTTCAACACCTAAGAAAATACAGGAGGGAAAATTTCACCCTAAGAAGCAGCTATTTAGATACCATTCCAACAGTATGACTCTGAGGATAATGGTCTAAGTAGTGCATTTTCTATTGTTGGAGAATCAAATGCAAAGAACATGTGTGTAGGAATAACCTAAGCTCTTCCTTCAAAGCATTCAGTTCACATCCGAAGCCCAGACATATCTCTCAGGCCTACATTCAGTGGGTAGGGCTTCATATGATGCTGCTATTTTTCTGAAGTTAGTTCTGATGACTTTGATGGTTGAAAGCACTATGCATATCATTCCTTGATGACTCATGATGATGGAGAGCAGGGCTCATTCACCAAGGTCTTCAACTGCTAATTTAAATGGTTATAACCAAAAAAGTGGTTAGTGGTTTGATGTTACATATATTTGATGACATATTGGGACACATCATGTATAATGGGTACTTTACTGAGATATGATATTTATAGACAAGTTCCCAGGAGCTTAAGGTTATAACCATGCATCTAACTTTTAAGGTAGCTAATCTGTAGTCATAGGCTGGGTTGAATTCATATGTCATTTAGATGTCAGACAGCTTTTACTGCATAACAACCATAAAATTTAGGACTGTACAAAAAAATAAATCATGTTGTTTTCATGTCTTTTAAAATTCCTTATCACAACTCACTCAGGTTTATGTAAATGTGGAAGGTGTCAGCTTCTCAGAGGCATAAACTAAATCCAAGTATGACTGGGTTGGGCACTAAGTGCACTCCTGTCTCTCTGAATGAGAAGTAAGCCCTAAGACTGTAATTAGTCTTCCATTTGGAGACTTGCTAACACTACACAGCTCAGCCTAGCTAGTATCCAAGTGTCAGTGAGTATGCGATTCCCATAGATCAGTGCAGTGAGTAGGACCATGTGATTGCATTGGTGATACAGATGGAGCAAACAAGAAGAAAGTACAATCTCCTGAGAGTGCTCAGCTTTTCTGTAGCAGCTGGCTTACTTGCTACTGTGGTTGTTCCTGGGTTTGGGGCTTCCTGATATTTTATATTTGTGTTTTCCTCAGTAGGTCTATAAGTGTGGCATGCATTTCAGTCACTAGGCCTTAGATTAAACCTAAACTGACTTATTAGTCTGTATTACTCTAAGGCTTCTAGCTTCTCAGACTGAGTAGTTACTTTAGTGCTCCAAACAGCAGAAGTCCATTATTAGGTTATTGAATTCCAGCTCATGTAAACAAGTCTACTGAATCATAGAGACAGATGGATAAATAGACATCGATATAAAGACAAATGAATCTATAGATATGTATAATGAATGTCTTGCTTCATTCTTTTGGAGAGCTTTGCCTGATGTGCTGGTCCCAGTTCTGTTTGTTACATGTAGTCCTTTAGCTCATTTCTCTATCATCTGAGGGGGTCATTCTCTCTTCTACACTCTTCACTGTTAAAGTGTTAGAAACAATGCAAATAGGCCTTTTCTCAGTCATAGGAAAGAGTGTCATTAGTAATAAAGTCAGCCTCTATTATGGAAAATTAGAAGCATTTAGCAAATTGTGATGTGACAATTTCATGAGCTTTTTGTGTGTTTCTTTCCAGGCAATTCTTGGGCTGCAAATCAGAATAGTATTTATAATTTGTTCAGTTATCCTCCAGATGAATGGAAATACGTTTTGAATCTTATGAGCTTCATTGGGCTATATATTGACTTTCTTTAAATATTTCTTCAAATGATTGATCTAGAAACAATTATATTCACTTTGTACATTTCAATTAAAATTCAGGTGTAATGCTGGGCAGTGGTGGTGCAATCCTTTAATCCCAGCACTTGGGAGGCAGAGGCAGGCGGATTTCTGAGTTTGCAGCCAGCCTGGTCTACACAGAGTGAGTTCCAGGACGGTCCAGGCTGCACAGAGAAACCCTGTCTCCAAAAACAAAACAAAAAAAGAAATTTGGATGTAATGAATTCAATGTTTCAAAGAGGAAAGTTCCTACACTTGCTGCCCTGATGCTATATAATAAAAATAAGGATGAGGAGATGGCTCAAAGAGTCAAGACATTTATTGTACTTGCAGAGGGTCAGGTGATACACATGGTGTCTTAGAATCATCCACGATGCTAGTTTCATGATGTCTTTGATCTCTGTGGATACAAGACATGTAAATGGTATGCATTTATATGGGCAATACAAATAATAAAATACTTTTATTTTTAAATAAACATAAAGAACACATAAATAATAAAATATAAAATTGTAGCTACAACACATTTCACAGTTGAGCAGATAGGCATGCTACATTTTGTATTAAATTTCTTATTTAAGGATACAATAACATTATACTCCAATTTACTTGTTTAATACACAGCAGAATTAAAATTGATCTTCTGTTCTTCAACTATATTTTAGTACTATATGTTCTTAGTTGTAGATTCATACATAATGGAGCCTGTTTTAGTTGAATAGTTCAGTGTGAGTCTTTGTAGGAAATGAAAAAAAATCACCTTAATTTTGTTATATAAAATAGTTTCCATGTAAAACTAATTAAATACATTATTGACTAACTTCATTTGAAACTCAAGTGTTTTATAAAATGAGAAAAATAAAAATTCAATATTAGTAATTCAACTCATTTGAGAAACTGAGTAAATTTCATTGCCATTAAAATATTTAATATTTTAGTATTACTAAAATTCATTTAACATAATATTAAAAAATAAACTAATTGATGTTAAGAAGAAATATTAGTAGTTCTAGTATTTTTCTTGAGTAACCATAGCTTCAAGCATATCATATTTTTTTTTAATCCATTTATTCCTTTTATCCCCATTGACTTTCAAACATGTTCTTTTAGCCATTGGTAAGTGACTTTCATAATAACACTTAAAGTTTTTAAGTTTATATTTTTCCACATTTGCTCCATTTACTCATTACTGGTTGTATTTTAAATTAAAAATATGTAAAGGCAGAGAAATAATTGGAGTTTTTATAAAATTGAACATAAGTAATTAGAAATGTTAGTCTCTAATGGTTACACGTATATATAACCATAATTTTAGTCTACCTAAACTTGAAACTGTAACAGCATAAAATGTAGCCACTATGGAAATCACTGTGAATACTTTTTAAACTAATAGAATTATTACATATTCAGTTATTCTACTCTTGGTTGTGTCCCTAAAAGATTTTGCATTTTATCTCAGAGACTCTTGCACATGTTTGGGTTTTCTTTCTACTATACACCTTGGGCTTTGTTGTTTTTGTGTGTTTGTTGTTCTTAATTTCTTTTAATTAAAATTTTGATTTTTTTCTTACAGTTTCTGCTTCCTTTACTTATACTATTTCTCAACCATTTTCCATCCCATCCAGATGTGCCCCTCTTTCTGTTTCTTTTTAGAAAAGAAGCAGGCTTCTATAGGCTTCTATACAAGAATAATAAGAATATATAGCAATAAAATATATTAAGATAAAACAAAACCTGTCACATTGGAGTTGGAAAAGACAAACAGAAAGTAAAGAGCTCAGTATAAGGCACAAAGTTATAGACCCACTCATCCCCACACTCGGGGATCCCTTAAGACACAGAAGTTACATGCATAGAGCATAGACCAGTCTGTACCTGGTATCGTGTTATACATGTCCTGGTATCCATGTGTTTATTAATATAAAAATAAACTATACATTTTTGACTCCTCAAAAGTTCTTTTGCCAAAACCATTCTTCCTAAATGTTCAGGAGTCATTTTTAAATAAACTCACACTGGAAGTCTGAATAAAATATAGTGTTCTCAAATGGCATTTCTGTAAGAGCAACTCTATACCTTTGACCTTCACGTTTTTAACTTCAACATAGTCACTGTTGATAAGGAAGAGGGCATGTAGGCTGGGGTTGAGATTGTATTGTCTAACCAATAATTATAAAAATAAAGTGCTTGCCAGAATTAAACTTTATGTTTTTCTTTATTTTTAATTTTCTCTATTTATGTATATTGCTTAAACCTAACCAAATGGTTCTTTGTAATTAGTAGTTTTGACTTTTTATAAATGCTATGTTTTAGAGCTTAGTAAAAAGGTAATATTTACAGTTTGGATGCATATCAAGACTCTTAATATGATAGTGTAAACGTGAAATAAACTGTATGGACCTTCATGTTGACTTAAAAAAAAGAGACACATAAGCTTGGATCAAACAGTAATTCATTGTCTTGTAAATCATGCTGCTAGTTGTCTATAGAATATGGATTTTTCTTCTCCTTAGGAATGTGTATTAAATATATAAACAGGATTATAATAGACCCCCTTCTGAAACTTATCTTCCAGTGTTGTATTACCAATGTGGAACCTGCAGTGTGTCAAAAAACAAAGAATTTGTTCCAATAATGACATAATAGATGATGCTTTAGAGGATTAAATTTAAATGATACCCAAAATGGTCAAATATGTGATGGTTCACAAAAAGTTTATAAGAGTATTCTTCCTTTATCCTGCTTAGAAATTTACAGGAAAGTTTCTGCCTAGAGAAACACATTGCTTTTCAGCTCCTGTGGAGTAGAAATGTCTGAAATATTGCCATCTTTGGATCTTTACTTTTCTTAGAGCCAAGTAGGGAAAGACAACTTTTTTATGCATGAATAGGAGGTTTGCGAAGCCCTTCCAAACAGTCACTCTCTTTTGTTCTACACATGGCATAGTTATTTATTCTTAGACTGATGTGCAAAAATGTTAGCTATAAGGGCAATCCTGAGATTTCATCAGAGAAGGTGTTTTGTGAAACAGAGGTTGGGGAATGTAGAAACTCTCTGCTGCTCAAAGTTCAGAATGTCAGTGAAAATTTCAGCCACGAAGGGGACATTTATATTCTACCCATTCTTCAGGGTTCAATGACCATCAAGGACAGTAAAATGTTTTCTGAGCGCAACAGAACTAGCAGACACTCCTGTACTCATAGACTCTGTGATTACCTATGCAAGGTCTGGACAAGATCAAATCAGATTCTAGTTGAGGGGCTAATAGCTTGTGTATGAGGTGGGTAGTTAGTTGCCTTTAGGGATGAGATTTCTTGGTAAATTGACCACACTCCAGTGGCCCCCATACACAAATATGTGAGTAAGCAAAGAGAAGACTGCAAAGAAATTAGAAGGAACACTTAGGGAGCTGGGTATGGTCAAATACATTATATTCAAGTTTGAAATTTTCAAAAAGTAATAAACATTATATTTTAAAGTAAAATAAAAGCCTTTTGAAAAAGAATTTTGAATACACTTTTAGACTGAAAGTCAAAAAACAAAAAATATTTCCCATAGGGTTAATCACTAAGACCTCTCATATATGTGTTTCTTGTGCTTTTTCACATATTTTATTCTGTTTTTTACATTTGATTTGCTGTTTGTTTTCTAAAGAAAAGAGATAAAACATTTTGAAATTGGAAGGGTGGGGTATAAGAGAATGTGAGGGAAATGACAGGAAGGGAAACAGCAATCAGAATATATTATATGAAAAGTATTTTCAATTAAAAACAAAGATAAAAAATGTAAAACTACCAGAGAAAAACTAAAACTCTTTTGAGTCCTAAATGAACTCCTGAAGTCCTCAAACATTCCCGCTGAGTGTTAATATCAGATCTGCCAATATAGTCTCATGCCTACTAAAATTGTTTGGAAAATTTCTTCAAAATTTCACTATATTTTTGAATGAAGAAATTAAAACTATTGCCAAGAGCAAATGATGAAAAATTAACTTTTTTTCTTATTTAGCATTGGACAGACTGGTTTAAGTAATATTGTCATTGGCAACATTTTCAAGGCATTTCAATATTCCTTTTTTAATTTCAGCCTCAATACATGATGTCCATTGCCTCATTCACATGTAATTATCCTTTTCTCATAAAGTATGTAATTATACTTCAGTGGCTGTAACATACAAGCCTTTCCCTTAGGAGTGAGCTCTTTTAAACGCAGTAAAATCAAATATTATTACAGAGAATGCATCCAATACTAGCTGTCTTATATTATAAGTTAGAATAATGACATCCTTTCTCAGAAATATAGCACACTTTACTTCAAAAGTACATACTATAGGAATAATAATATAATAGATATATAAAAATTTTTGCTCTATATTTTGTTTAAAAGTGACAAGTATATACTATCATTGAAAACTCAAAACAAAGCAACACATTTAGCAATAATATCCACTAATTAACCATTGTTAAAGTTTTTTCATTTGAAACAAAATGAATTTAAGTTTCAGTTTGCTTTTTGATATTCATAATGTGCTTTATCAGTTATAAATTTTGATTTTTATGTTATTTGAAATACAGCTGAGAATGTTATGTTCTTTGTCATTATGAAAGCCTTAATGCTTTATTGTTTACACTGTTATTCCTAACTGTATGTCTTGTCAAAATAGCTTAAACCCAGATATTTTTTCCTTCATGCCCATTGTTTGATATATTTTGCATGTCCAGGTACCCCCCAGTTTTACTTGATAATTTAAAAATACATCACATGTATCAAACACAGCACATAAGTGATATATAGTACTTAAAATTGAATTTCAAATAAAAATTTAAAAGTCTATTAACCTAATATTAAAACCCAAATTCAAGCCAGAATTTATTTGCCAATTACTGACAACAGATAGTGTGTCACTTATTATGTTCTATCTTGATTGTCTTACTCATGGGTTTAAGAGACATCTAGAGGATAGTAAAACAAACACACGCACCTGTTTCTACCAGGACATTTCGAGGGACAACTGACACATGAGACAGCAGCTGGCTGGAAAGACCTGCCATGGACTTGAGAATCAACACTCAATAGGCTACAGATTCAGATAGGATAAAGATGGACAAAGCAAGAAGTCAGGAAGTCCCTGTAAGCTCTGTTCTTCCCTGGCAAGTGCATTTATTGTTGCCAACTTCACTGTGGGCATCACTACAAAGTTTTGGCCTTTCAAAGTAGACTTATTCTAGTGATTGTCTGCGAGAGTCTAGGCTTTAGTTCTGGGACTGGGGCTACATTTTTGGTATCACTTGTACTGAGGCTTTGTGGACATTTGGGGATGAGCACTTCTTTTGTTTTCTATCACACTTAATGATGTACAATCCTGAGCCATCTAATTGGCAACTATATATGCTAAATAATAAAACCAATTATGTAATTATATACATTGTATTGTTTCTGTTTCTCTAGTAGATACTGTCTAAAACAATTAGAAACAGTAGTTGTTTTAGAGAAACAGGATTGTTAAGATGGATTCTTTAACTGGCTCTTATTTTCTTTTTGAGTTCATTCTATAACTGAAATAGATGTAAAGTTTTTAAAGACATTTCTAAATTATAGAAGGAAGCATAATCTTTACATAGCTGGAAATATTTAAAGAGCTAGATAATGTAAATGCATTAGAATTTCTGAAACAGCACTTGTGAATAACAAGGATATTACATTGCTGAGCATCACTTAAAAAATTAAGGAACACAATGGTATTACTTGGTTGATATGTCTGGTGACATGTCTGATTAAAGTAATCTAGAAAAAGAATGGTATCAGTGATCACTCTTTCAGTTTTTCTTAGATAAAAATGACATGTAGGCCTCTAAGATTTTACTCTCTTGATGTTAGCTAAATCGCAATGCAATTCTAAACCTTTACTTTCAAGTGATGAAGTGAACACAATGACTAACAGAGAATGGATCTGACTATTTGGGATGGAGATATATGGAGTACCATGATGAAGCTGGAATGATGGAAATGCAAATTCCTTTTATAAAACAGGTTTTGTATGTTTCTGTGTAGGTCCATGGATGCAACAGCATGTATGCATACAGGTCATGAGAAATCTTAATAGGTTATTTTCTTCTATTTTATCCTTCAGGTTTTTAAAGAAAAAATGTCAGGCTTTCAGCTTGGCTGTAAGTACATTTATTGGTTGAGTCATCTCATAGACCTCCTAAACTTCAAATTCTTATGAATAGCTGATAAATTACCTATACTGTTTTATACTGTGACATGGTTTCCTTTCTGTTTTTGGAAATAATGATGACCATTATCTAATCTAATCAATAGGCTAAGTTTTAGAAAAAAATGTAGAGTAAAGGAACATTATGTGTACCATAAAGTAGTATACAAATACTTAAGAACATGAATTTTTTTATTTAGTTCAAACACAGGCCTTGGAGTGTATATAAAATTGATTTTATAGGTATGAACTGTGGAGGAAAGAACATAAGGTAAATCAAATTGAATTCTTTCTTATTCTTATTTGATGAGTTATTAAGCATAGATTCAGGGATTAGTGATGCAACTCAGAGAGTTACACAAATTAGTACTACAATATTCAATTTGATTGATTTCTTAAATTATGGATCAGAAAGAAGCCTACAGTGATGAGCTGGACATGTCTAATAATCTGGTTTGTTCCTGAGAAATGGACCTAAAGAACTGATTTTATTTTGCCATGAGAAATCTGATATTTGACAGTTGAAGGTTCTAGAAGACAATCTATCTCAATAGAAATATAGAGCAGAGAAAAGATAGCATCATCAATGAATGGTGCTGGGAAAACTGGATGACTGCACATAGAAGACTAAAAATAGATCCATACTTATCACCCTGCTAAAGATTAACTACAAATGGATCAAAGACCTTAACATAAAGGTACTGTAAAATCACAGAAGACAAAATATACAATAGATTTATTGGCACAGAAAAAGATTTTCTGAAGAGAACACCATTGGCCATGGCACAAAAATAAACAGTTAACAAGTATAACCTCATGACAACATGAAGTTTCTGAACTGCAAGTGAAACCACTCTTCTCAAAAAAAATGTTAGTTTACAGAGTGGGAAAAACTTTTTAGCAACTACATATTCAATGGAAAGCTAATCAAATTATATATAGAACAAAAAGAATAAGCCATCAACCAAAATTTATTTATTATTAAATTTATTATTTTTATTCCAATTAATAGCAGGGTACAGATCTAAACATAATTTTCAATAGAAGAAACTCAAATGGTTGAGAAATATTTAAAGAATTTCAACAACCTTAGGCATTAGGGAAATGAAAATCAGAACAACTTTGAGATCTCATCTTACACCTTACAGAATGATTAAAAAAAATTAACAAAACAAGTGACAGCCCATATTGGGGACAATGTGAAGTAAGAGAAACACACGTCTATTGATGAGGGGAGTGCAAACTTGTACAATGGTTGAGTGTAAGTATCTGCCTCTGTCTCAGTCAGCTGCTTGTTGGACCTCTCTTGGAGGGCAGTCATGCTAGGCTCACTTCTGCAAGCATCAGTAATAGTGTCAGACCTTGGAGCCTCCTTTTGAGATGGATCCCAAAGTTGGAAGGGCCACTGGATCACCTTTCCCTCACTCTCTTTTCCACTTTTGTCTCTGCAGTTCTTTTAGACAGGAACAATTTCAGGTCAGGGTTTTTGACTGTGGGATGGCAACCCCATAACTTCATTCGATGCCCTAGAGGTATACTGGAGGTTCACTCTACAAGTCCCCTCTCCCTACTAATGAGCATTTCATCTAAGAGTCTTTCACCTCCCAGGACTCTGGCACTTTCCAGAGGGTTCCCCCACTTTCCATCACTTCATTCTGATGTCCCTGAGGAATTCTCTCCTGCCCTCCTGCCATACCTTACCATGTTCCCCTTTTCCTTCCTCTTCCTCTCTCCAACCCAGGTTCCTCCCTTCTTCTTTTCCCTGTGATTGTTTCTTCTCCCTCCCAAGTGGAATTGAAGGATCCACACTTGAGTCCTTCTGCTTATTAACCTTCTTTAGTTCTGTGCATTTTATCTTGGGTACTTTGCACTTTTTGGCTAATGTCCACTCATTAGTCAGTATATATCAAGCATGTCTAAATTTCTATCTGGAGGAAATTAGTGCTACCTCTTACCTCTTAGCACTACTTTCGTTGTATCCCATAAATTTTGGTATGTTGTGCCTTCATTTTTCATTAACTTCTAGAAATTCTTGAATTTCTGCCACGCACACTTGCGTGATGGCGGTATTTGAGGCGAAAACTTCAAGGAAAGTCAGCCTCCT
>NW_022196905.1:75726732-75738339 GCF_008632895.1 Mastomys coucha | reverse complement strand
GCAGGAGGCTGACTTTCCTTGAAGTTTTCGCCTCAAATACCGCCATCACGCAAGTGTGCGTGGCAAATTTCTTTCCTTATTTCTTCCCTGACCCAGGTGTCATTGAGTAGATAGTTCTTCCTCCATTTCCATGAGGTCCAGAGGGGATAGCTCCTTAGAGAAGCTTGGTATGTCCTAAAGAATTCAGCAAGCACAGAAGATGGGTAGGGCAAGGGAAGCTCACCTCCTTAACATAATTTCTAGTTGAACAAATTTGCCTTATATCTTTCTTTCTCTTTTAAATAAAATTCAACAATGATTATAACATTTACCTCATCAGAATCAATGCATTTTGTCAGGGAAATCAGAAAGACAACAAGATAAAACTAAATCAAAACCCAAACAAAATGAAACAAAACATAACCAAACCAACAAAACAAATTTAAAACATGTAGTTTGTTCTGTGTTGGCCTGGGAATGGGGCCTACACTGAAGTGTGATTGAATGTGATTGACGTGCAGTTTGTGCTTATTATTCTTATTTGTTTTTTGGGTTAGTTTTGGTTGAGAGAGACAGAGAGAGAGAGAGAGGGAGAGAGAATTAATCAGAGGGAGAGGTGCAGAGACAGACAGAGATAAAAAGACAGACAGTCAAAAAAGAGCAAATGAAATTGGGCAAATAGAAAGAAAGGTGGGAAGGATCTTGGGGAGGGGGAAACATCAATCAGTCAATAGAAAAGAAGGGCTGGGCAGTGGTGGCACACATCCCAGTGTCTGGGAGGCAGAGGCAGGTGGATTTCTGAGTTTGAGGCAGCCTTGTCTGCAGAGTAAGTGCCAGGATAGCCAGGGCTACACAGAGAAACCCTGTCTCAAAAAAAAAAAAAAACGAAAGAAAGAAAGAAAAAGAAAAGGAGGAAAAGTGTAACAACGAAAGGCCCATGCACTGGTAGCACTAGTAGCAGCTGTGAATCTAGTGTTCAGACATACCAGTCTCCAGAGGATATGTCATATGAAAGCCATAATGGAAAACAGAATCTTTATGTAATTATTTATTTACTTACATTCCAGATATTAACCCTCTCTCCTGGTCTCTCTCACAGAGTTCTTCTCCCATCCCCACCCCCTTCTCCTCTCAGAGTGACCTCCCCAATATCCCTCTCCCCTGGGGCATCAAGTCTCTATAGGACTGGGCACATCCTCTGCCACTGAGGCCAGACAAAGCAGTCATTTGCTACACATGCACTTGAAGCCCTGGACCAGTGCTTCTGTACTTTGTTGGTTGGTGCCTCAGTCTCTGGGAGCTCCCAAAGGTCCAGATTAGTTGATAGTGTTGGTCTTCCTATTGGGGTTGCCAGCCCTTCAGTTCCTTCAATCCTTGGTGAGAAGATCTTTTAAAGTATGTTTGTGTTTTTGTTTTTTTGTGGTGGTGGATGTATGACCAATTAGTTAAAAATATGGTATATAATCAATGCTCTTTAAATATGGGAAGTGCCATGTATTCCCAGTTAAAAAAATAACACTAAATATAAAGTTCATGTTAGTTATATGAAAATTTTCTGGGGAATTTGACATAAAAATATTTCTTTAACAGAGACAAACTTTCTTTTTTTGCTATAAATATTCAACTTAGCAGCTAAACATTCTAAATAACAAGGATAACAAAGACAACCTCTTTAACAAATATCCCTGTCTCTAAAATGTTTAAAATATTGCACTAATCATTTGCTTTATGTTACTATTGGTGTAGATATTATTTGATTTAGGGATTTAACTGGATGATGCTATATATATCAAAAAATACAAAAGGTAAAGCAAAAAAGCTATTAATTTTTATAGCTTTATTAGTCATTATGATGTAATATTATAAGTACAAATGTAGAAATGTATGGCTTTTCTATACACATCTTGATTTGTTTAAGGAGATAAGACAACCGGTAAGAATTATACAAAGGAATATAGAAACAAGGTTGCCTTAACATGATTGGAAAGCCACAGTAAGCAGGTATATGGATGGTTTTTTAAAGAGTGAAAAATTTAGGAGTATTTTTAAAAAGCTATTAAGGCAATTCAGACTCTGAAGCACCAGTGTGATTGTTTGGATAGAGTATGTTCATGACACTGTCCAAAGAGATTTCTAGCAGTTTCCATGCAACAAATGCGTGATTTCCAGTCCATTCCATGTGAATAAGAATAATATTGGCCTCTAAGATTCCATCCAAAGATACTGCTAATGGTTATATTTGGTGGAATGCAACCTGGAGTCAGGCTGGGCATAAATTGTGCAGAAGCGGTTCTTGATGTCTAGTCTGTTTTTAATGGCAGAACGTGTGCAAGACTAGTCTATTAATGATTTCTTAAGGAAACCCTTGAACTAGACTTAAACCAGGACTCAAGGTTTATATGCTCCTGCATTCATTCATACCTACTCAGATGCTTGAGAAATATCCACAAAAAGAATGTGTATTTAGAGGTTCCTTTTCCCTCTCACTATGTCGTACACAATATCAATATATATAGAACACTGATATTATAGGAGACATTAAAAACTATTTAGAGACTACAAGTTACACATTAACACTAAATAGTATTATATAAATGACAATAATGTTGTTGGGTATTGGTGTCTATGGAGTTCCTTGTACCAACCTTCTCTGTGTAACAGGAAATAAGCATATAGTCAATATGTTCTTTAAAAAATAGTAACAATAAAATGAAAATAAAAAATAAAAAATAAAACAATAAAAGTAAGACAACAAGAATATAATGGCTTTTACTATTTTTCAGGAAATCTTGGATATTCTTTCCTGAAATACTCTCAGTATGACCCAAAATATTTTTGTCTTTGTTTGCATATGGACAGTGGAGACTAATTAGAGGTACCTGGCTAATTTTATATTAAGGAGTCCTTTATATGGAATATTCCAAATATGCCTATGAATAAATATAAATGTGTTATTTCATTTGATTTTATCAGATATAGTATGTTATAAGAAAATGAACACTTTGTAGAGCTAGAGTCTTTGCATGTGCATATGTATTAAGTAAATATATATACCTTATATATGCATGTTTATCTAAACACTTAATTTTTGCCTTAATATTCAAGATTGTGTTTTTGTCCAGGTAAAGTAGAGGGGAACATTTCTGCTGGCAATAAATTAAAAAAAGTTACACTTATCTTTGTTAATATTCATATAAAATTTAATTTTTTATTAGCTTATCTTGCTAAATGAAACTTTGTTTCTTGATTGAAAATGTTAAAGCTTAACTGTGTGCTTGATGGTATAAAATTAGCCAACAAATAATGATATCCCTCAGCCATAATATATTTATTCAAAATAACACATTTATTAACCTTAGTCTTCTATGACATTCACTGAAGTGTTTACATTTTAAATAGCCTCACTGGATTTAGCCATAAGACTCTGTAAGTTACATCCCAGCTGCTACAGCAAACGTGCCTTTTAAAAGTATCTCATTGGTTTTAACTACTCAAAGCTTTCCATAACAGTGACATTCATTTGTATTAATAAATCCTCTGGTACTTTATGATATGTGACAGAACTCATATGAGTTCCGGAAAATAAATACCTCTCTTTCCACACAGTTGACATTTACAGTTAAAATAGACTTCAAAGACAGAGTCATTTTAAGACCAGGAAAGAAACCACTCGAGTTTGGCCAGATGAAGCCTTGCTAAGTTCTGTAAGTTATCCAATGAACTGAGACTTCTCTACTGGGCAACTGGAAAATTGTAGAATTTGTATTGTAAAAATCACTGGACATAAATAAGCAAGTGATCTTCTCTATGTGTGAAAAGGAATTCCTATACAAAATTAAAAGGCTGCATATCTTTTGATTTGGCATAAACTAAAAGCAATAACAGGAGGAAATGGTAAAAGGAGTAAGAGAAGGTGAAAAAAAAAAGAAGCAGAAACAAAGGAAATCATAACTGAGCTGATATAAATGCCAACCACAGTATGTAATCCAAATTCTTATGCATGCTTATATAATTGAAATTTATGTACTGTAGTTCATGCCAAATGACTACTTTTTATTAAAATGTAACTTTAATTAGAAACATAACTGGAAGCCTAAGTTTGGATTTGTTAAAAAAAATTATCGGACTGATTACTGAGTAAACTCCCAATAGTAACAATAATTTTTTTTTGGTCAAAATAGTAGGAATTTAAAATATTGTTAATAACTTATGAATTAGATCAATGGTAATGCTTGAGATGCATTGAGATATGCCCCACTGCAGCCTATGGGATGCTTGTTGATTGTTTTGGCATGAGTGAGACACACCATAACATTCAAAACTTACTTAAAGCATTTTACAACTTTTGTTTTATCCATAATCCAGTTGTTCAGTTCTCAAATGTAAATTTGCAGATGACAATGTCATCTTAAATTGTCAAAGATTGGAAACTTTAGGGGGGAAAACAAACAAAACAAACAAACAAAAAACCCAAATCAAAAGAGACAAATAGTCTGTCTTGAAACCTCCCCACTTACAATGTAAGTGGTAAAATGAAGCATAAGATATACCATAGTTTTTAGTTCTATTGAATATGTAAAGATGGAATATGTATATTTTCAAAAAATATTTTATTAATTCTTTGAGCATTTTCCATTGTGAATTTTGAACATATTCGCCTCTTTTCCAAATTGCTCCTATACCACCCTCTATACCCTTCCTTCTTACCCACATTGATATTCTATCCCCATGATCAAGTTCTGTTTTTCAGCAAGTTCTGACAGCAGAGCTGAAATAGCATGTGATTGACCCACCAAATGTCAGATCATTAAACCAAACTGACTCTCTCTAGGCAGCTACCAAATGACAATATTCAGCTAGTGGTAGAACTTCAAGTCCACCTTGTCTCTCTTTGCTGTTTTCTTTTCCTGGCTGCACTATGTATAAGTCTTGTTCATGTTGTCACAATTGCTGTGAGCTCATAAGTACAATCTCACTGTTGAGTCAGCAAAACAATTTTCTGTATGCTATCCAACACCTGTGACATTTTTAGTCTTTCCAAACTCTCTTCCATGAAGATTTCTGAAGTCCAAAGGTATGCAAGTGCCTCTGTGTGTGTGTGTGTGTGTGTGTGTGTGTGTGTGTGTTTGTGTGTGTATGTACGTGTGCTCTCTGTCTCAAGTATATCTTCATCAATAAGGAGTCAATGCTAGAGAGAAAACAAGTATATTGATAATGTATTGTAATTCTTGGCATGGGAAGTGTTCCTATTGGGTAAAAACTCAAGTAGAGATTGATCATTCTTTTAGGCTAGGGCATTTATTTACTAAGACGAGATATCTAATTTGACTTTTAGCCTTCATTATAGGTTAATTTAATTAAGCTTCTTGTAATAGTCATATACGTATATACATGTATATATAAATATGCATTAATATACTTATGAATATATATGAATTAATGAGTGGGGAACTTAGAACTGATTGTTGTGAAAAAATGTCTAAAATATGTGACTCATGCCTAAATCGAGGCTCTAATTTTGAGTTTGGTTTGTGTTTATAAGTTTGTTCATGAAACTCCTAGTTTTACTTGAATTAAGTAAACTCCTAGAATTACTTCCATTCATATCTAATAAAGGTAATAAAATTAGTGTGTAGAATATTTAAAGACTAAAACCCTTACTGAATCTGATTACTTTGACATTTTTTTAGGAAAAAAAATCACTTTTATTTTAATTGTTTAATCATGTTATCTTCAAATTAAAGGTTTAAAAAGCAATCTACTCAATTCCATTTTTCACAACAGCACAGTGAGAATTCACTTGAAAAATGATTTCCATTTATCCATAAACTTGAGTAAGGATATTTTGATAGGATCATTTTCCTTTTCCTTCTCAGTTTGAAAATCTTGTTATTATGATTATGAGATACAATACATCAAAATTAAAGAGAAGACCCACATCCAGTGTTTTATATTTTCTCAATTTATACTATAAAATTACTGCTTGGCATGGCAACTTATTTATTTCATTGCAATATTCAATGGGCAGAAACAGAGACCTCTAAGTTTAAAGCCATCCCAATTTGCATATTCCAGTGGTTCCAACCACTGAGAAGCTTGACTTAGAATTCCTCATGTTGGGATGACTGCCAGGCATAGAAATATTTTATTTCTATTTCATAACTATAATTTCACTTCAGTTATGAATTGTAATGTAAATATTTTTGGAGATATATAGATTAGCCAAAGAGGATCACAACCCACAGGTTGAGGACCATTGACATCTGACATAGGGAGTTACAGTCAAATAGAACTACATAGTGAAAGACTGTGTGTGTGTATGTATATATATATATATATATATATATATATATATATATGTGTGTGTGTATATATATATGTGTGAGTGCATGTGTGCGTGTTGTGATGTGTGTGTATGTATGTATGTATGTGTATGTATGTACATATGTATGTATGTGTGTGTATGTGTTGCAACTATAATTGTTATTTTCCTTATTGTACTAAATGTCTCCTTATGTAGTCCTGATGTTCTTAAAACTTTATATGTAGCATAGGGCTGGCTCAATTCAGAGTTTCTCCTAGTTTGACCTCAGTATAAAATGCTGGATTAAAGTCATATATCACTTCATCTAGATTTATTGTTTCTTTATCTACTTCTTTAAAGTTAACATTTGGTAAAACTTGTAGACAGAGCAATAGTGAATATATAAACTCTCATGTAAATCAGGGATAAACTCATGCACAAACAAACACCTCAGTAGAAACATATTAGTGAGACTGCTGTGACAAGTGTCATCCAGCATTATTTTGAAAACTATTGGACCTGCAGCATTTGGTGTGAAATGAGCAGTTGTGAAAATAAAATGTTATAGCCTTAGGTACATTTTATTATATAAAGGAATGCTAGTCCAGTAACATGGCTACTCTGGCAAGAGATTACACTTTTAATTCCCCTGGCTTGAATATAGACATTCCCTTACTATACCTTTATCCCTCTGGCTGGATTAGTACACACAAACAAAGTTAGTTTGTAAAAGGAAGCAGCCATGTTTGGAAGTGACACCTAACTCGGTAGCAGACAAAGTGATGAATTAAAGAGAAAATGACAGAATAAGTCAGAGATAGGATACTTCCAACTCTCAGGAGAACAGAAAGAGAAAAGAGTGAGTTAAGAGAATTGTGCAGAGAGAGGACGGGGTGGGGAGGGAAAACAGTTCAGTTGAGTTCAGGCAAGGAAATAGAGTTCAGTTCAATTCAGGTCAGTTCAGTTCAGAGCAGTTTGGTTGGTGCAGTTAGTTGTATAGCTCTGGCTGTCCTGGAACTTACTCTGTAGACCAGGCTGGCCTCGAACTCAGAAATCCACTTGCCTCTTCCTACCAAGTGCTGGGATTAATGGCGTGTGCCACCAAGCCTGGCAGAAGAAGCCGATTTTAATCAGCCATCTGATTTTGAGCCAGAACACCTGAGTTGAACTAGCCAGCCAGAGATAATAAAAGCTAGAAAGAATAAGTTTATTCGCTAAGTCTCAAAGACTGAAACATTCTAGGCCCAGGTTAGCAGGGGGATGCTGGAAGCTGAAGCCTTCGAGGCCGGAGCTTGCAGAAGATTAGATTGTACAGAGGCTAGAAGCTTCCAGGCCTAGGCCTCTGGAGAGTCAGGACAAAGAAGGAAACACTCTGGGCTTAGCCGTAGTGGTGTATTCACACAGCTTGTGTTTGGCTCCCCTCTAATCACTTCATCTGAGGAAATAAAAGCTACAATTACATGATCCCTGTGATGAGATACAATAGCTATGGCAACATAAGGAGAAATTGGCTATAAGAACATGGTTGACAGTTTCAGAGGGTTAGCCTAATATCATCTTTGACTGAAGGTACTAGAATCTATAAACAATATAAAAATCTTAAAGCAAATTTATTGTTTCAGTCACCTTTCTTTACTAAAATCAACAGCAGAAAAAAAAATCAATGAAGAACTTTCAAAGGAATTACACTAAATTCTTTGTAAGAAATCCTTTCTGTTCCTGACGAGAGGCACTGCAAAGATGTGCCGCAAAATATATTTGATATATTTTAAGTTAAAGTGGCTCAAGAGGCTTGTAACAAGATTCAGGTGGAAAAGAAAAAGAAAGGGAAATGTATTGAGACAGCTGCAGGATTAGGAAGCGACAGCAATCACGTCACTGGATTGCTAATGCACTCTCATTTCCAACCTATTTCACACGCATAGAAAAAAGGAATATGTTCCTAAAGGCCAACAAAAAATAACTTATTTGGTAATTTAGGCTGAGGAGTTCATATGGCACTAAGTGTGTCACAATCATTTCTTCAGAACCTATTCAAGATCAAATTTGGATGAGGAATTTATTTGAAATTATGAAATTTCACATCTAAAGAAAGATTCATTTAGATTATTTCTCTACTTTTCTATGTCCTAAAGAGAAAAATAATTGTGGGAGGTGGGAGAGGTGACCTCAAATAGTCTAGTTAGAATACTCCCATCTTCTTGTCTTCATTCTTTATGAAGTTTTAATCTGAAAAAAAAAAGTGACATTGTTTTAAAGTAGTGTATCTCACAAATAGAAAACCGTTAACCTAAGAAATATTTTTCTATTTTTCTAACAGTACTTCTAAAGTGCAAATAACTTAAATAGCCAAGCAATAGAGAAAATTAATAGCACCTTCACTCTGTCTGCCACCAAGAATGTGAGAATGATAGAGCATTTATTTTTAATGTTTGAAAGAGGGCACATGAAAGAGTCATTGTTGGAGTTGCTTTTTTTCCAATAGTTCTTTGAAAATTTTGACAAAGAATGGGTTTCTCGGGGGGGGGGGATGGTAAAACTTTAAATTAAAGCAAAATCTCCCAAAAAAATTAGTTATGTGTAACATGATAGTTTGCTTAAGTTACTTAGTATTTTGTAAGCTTTACAAAATAGATGTTATAATATAAATCATTTTAGTGTGTAATAAGATTTGAATAAAGTAAGCTATTGAAAATATGCATTCTAAACATATTATATATACTCAACACAACTTAGTCTTTGTTGGGTTTTATAATAATAAACTGAAGTCTATCTGGACTGATATCAGTCATTTCTAGGCTTAAAGATGGTTTTGTATGAGACAATGCAGTTAAAATATACATTTATTTAATCTATACATTCAATGAAATCAGATAAATAGACCTATATTTTCATATTTAAAATATATAAGAAACCTTTCTGCAAATACTAGGAAAAATGAACAGTCATTTCTCAACTTACAGAAATAAATAACCATTTAATAGTGCTTTAAAAAGATGCACTTGCCATCAATAACCCTAATTATTTCTCTTCAGATTTGTAAAATGATCATTATAGCTCTCATCAGCAAAATTTTTTCCCGATTTCACACATTTCTAGTTTTAGGAAAGAAGCACTGATATAAAGGACAATAAAATCAAGTCATTATGCATAAATCTAGGACAACTCCTCATAACCATAAATGCTAAACTACTATAAGCATTAAATTAGCAGTGGTTGATGTAGTTGCTGATACATTCATCGCATTGGGAAACCTCAGCAAAAATATGTCTCACATCACTGAGGAAATAATTCTTCCTCAGTCACAGAAAAAGATGAATAAGGTAAAGTAGCAACAAAACACTTAGCTGGTCATGGTGACACACATTTTTATTTTTACTTTTAGGCTATATTCAAATGAAATTTCTTTAGAGATGGGATTTGATGTAATAGTAGTTTTGATGAGCCTTCTTTCCCATCCTCCCACCTTCCTTCCATACAGCATAAATAATGGGAATCAGGAAACATGTTTTATTTACAAGGACTTATCCCAGTTTCATTCAAGATTTTCATATTTCTCTATTCCTAGCAATACATCCTTAGGAATGTAAAACAAATAATACAAAATCATATGTAATTATTGCGAAAAACATTGATGAGAAAAATGAATCACAGACATAAGTTTTCTGAAGTGCATCACATGTACAAGCCTTCTAGCTAGATGTCAAGCTCTTCCAAGTGAAAAGACACATTCAAGAATATAGAAAAGCAGATAGATGGCAGAAATTATGTGCTTATACATGAAGACAAATACATAGATGGACATTTTATAATATTTAATCAGGCAAAAATCTGAAAATAACAATATAGAAATAACTTTGTTTCACATACTAATGAATAATTGCATTTGTTTCAGTTTGGAAGAGACAGAGAGATTTGTGATTTACATTGTACATGCAGGCTTAAAGCTTTATTTGTAGCCTGGGTTAGTATTTTACTCACAATCATCCTGAAACAGCCTCTCTTGTGCTTGGTAGGTGTGGGGGGGGCAGTGGGCAGTTCTGACAGCCAGGGTCCAGTAGAGTGGCCACCTGAAAACCCCAGAGACCCACTGAGCAAAGTAAATTTGTTCACAAGGGACAGTAGGAGTTCGGTGATAGCTCCTGAGACTGATGGCTCAGATTTCAGCCCAAACACCTCACAGTAGCTCCTGCAGGAGATGTGTGCTCTGTCAGGCAGACAATGCCTCAAGCTCCCAGCATTCTAGCTGGACCCTACACTCAGTCATCTGACCACAAGCCAGGCTTGCCACGCCCCATACAATCAAAGGGGCGGTTTGCTCCCTCCTCGTTCTCTTACTCTTCTCCTCTTACTCCTCTCTCTCTTGCTCTTCACTCTTACTCTTACTCTCTCTCACTTTACCTCCTCTCCCTCTCTGGCTCTCTCTCCTCTCTGCTTTTGGTTCTCTTCTCTTGCTTTCTTCCTCTCCTTTTCTCTCACTTCTTCCTCTCCTTCCCTTTACTTAACCAGCATATTTTCTCCTTCCTATAATAAAATAACTCATTGTCTCCTTTTTAACTAATGTGCCATGCAGCAAACAGGTCAGTACCTGGGGAGAGAGAGAGTCCCGGGCCCCAGCCCAGGCCCCAGCCCTTGGAACAACAGGTGTGTACAACCAT
The DNA here is from genome assembly GCF_008632895.1 of Mastomys coucha. Classification (NCBI taxonomy): domain Eukaryota; kingdom Metazoa; phylum Chordata; class Mammalia; order Rodentia; family Muridae; genus Mastomys; species Mastomys coucha. The sequence goes on along the minus strand of NW_022196905.1, from coordinate 75,727,398 downwards.
AACTCGAGGAAATAGCATTATTTTATTATTTCTTTAACAGGATCTCACTGTCTCACAAGATTTCAACAAACTCACTATTTTATCACCTCACTTTCCTAAGTAGCTATGATTATAGGCATGAGCCACCGGTCACAGTTTGTACTAAAATGTTTTTGTAAGTTAAGTGGGCTTAACAGATATGTACAGAACAATCCATTCAAATACTGCAGAATACAGACTCATCTCAACAACCAATGGGTCTTTTTGTAAAACAAATCATATCGTCGTACACAATTCAAGTCTTCACACAACCAAGAATATTAAAACCACTCCTTGAAGAAGACATAAGACTGTAATCAATAGCAAGGGAAACTATAGAAGATACACAAACGTAAGACTATGGGAGAGCACATTGCCAGAGAATAAGTACATCACCAAATAAATTAGGAAGTATATTTAAAAACTCCTTGAGTTTGTGCTGACTTAAGAGGACTTGCTGTTCTTACAGAAGATCAAGGTCTAATACCAAGAAACCATATGATTCCACTTCTAATAACACAATAATATGCAATTCCAATTCTACGGAATCTGTCCTAATTGTAGGGGCTATGCCAGGACTACATGTGCATGATATACTTATAGATTTCAAGCATACTAATTAGACATATAGAAAAATTGTGTGTGTGT
>NW_022196905.1:75706550-75726722 GCF_008632895.1 Mastomys coucha | reverse complement strand
TAAAATGGATGGTCATAGCTGCAAATTCCTCTCATAAATACCAGGTTATTCACTCTAAATCAATTAATGTTGCAACTCAAGGCATTAGAAAATGCAGAAATAAATTAAGTTAGTTGATAGAAACAACAGGAACAAAACAAAATATCAATAGAACAGAACTAGTTCTTTAAAAACCTCAATATCAAAATAAGCATTAATGACCTTTATAAGCATATTGAGTAGCTAGGTATACAGAGAATGGAATAGCAATGGAAAAACAAATTGTGGTTCCTTTGATAAGTTGAACTGCAACCATGGAAAAGCTTGACCAGTAAGCTATCACATCCCTAAATCACTCCTCCAGAAAGGTCCTGTCTTTGGCTTCCTATCTTTCACTAAAACCCTCAGAATATCAGTGAGAAATCCATACTTTTCCGCCTTTTCTGCAGACAAAGTGAGAACTTACTCATTGCAGTGATAGCTCTTTCATGTCTATCTTACTTGGCAGGTCTGATGGTAGTAGTTTCTGGTAGAAGTTTGAAAAGGTATAAAATATATTCCCAAGAAACAAATAGATTTATACTGTATTATCAGATTCCACTATAGTCCAATATTCGAAAAGAATTACACATAAGTTTTATACTCTTACTAAAGAACTTCTTAACATGTTCGGGATAGAAGTAACATAAATAATTCCCAAAGTAAAAACTCATTTTTGTATATTGTATATCCCTATTACTCTTCAAGACTAGGTAAGTTCTATAAATACTGCTTCACACAAAAGATAACTCTCACTTAATAAATTTAACACATTTTTGCAATGTCAAGAACTTTTCTGTAATTGTTTTCAAATGATTCTCTTTTATGTTTAAAAGAAATATTTATAGGCATAGTTGCAGTGAATTGTGCTATTTTTTTTCTTTCCAATTCTATGCATTCAATATCATTCAATTAAAACATAACTGTAAAATTTGACATGGATGTCTTTACTTGTAATTATAAGGTTGTGAACACTGGCAAATTCATACTTCTTTAGCTTGATTTATAATTGTGTTTTAAGTCAAATGCTTCATTAACTCTAGGGATGGTTTGAGAATATGGTTGTGGTGGCAAGGGGGAAAGTCATGGCAGAAATCACAATATCAGAAGAAAATGGTGGTTTAGTTGTAATGAACTTATTTACATTTTGGTGTTTGAATTATTTTGTTTAAATCCATTATGCCATGTGAAGAAGAGGTGACAACTTTCAGTTAATTGGCATTCATTCTATGGCAACATATTTTAATATAAGTATCCATGACCCACAATATTTCTGTAGGATACCACAACTTCAGTAAGTTAATTTTGCATCATGAAAAAAATCACATTATTAGAATGGCAATGTGGATTTAAATAAAACTAATAATGGAAGAATGAGTCACAACAAGCGCCATTATTACCTTTTGGAAACAAAACTAAACAAAGTCTGATAATATTTGTTAAACTGTAAAATTAAAAGAATATTTTCTAAAGATCAAACATGTTACCTAAAACCTGTATGTTTTATTCTATTTGCAATTAAGATAACTTAACTATTAATACGTACAAAATAATATGACTATCTAGGTAATGACAAATATTAGACAAAATAGCCATGTATTAAGTAAATGAAACAACAGATATTGTATATGTGTAAATAAATGTACTTAGAAAATTTTATGCAATTTTATGTTTTATTTATGACTAGTAAAGTGTTTCTTATTTTATATTTGGATGGAAGAAGATAATTTGAGTGTTATACAAAATACTATTTCCCTCATTACTTTAATATCTCTAAATAGTTACATAATGGTAACACAATGTTACCACAATTGCTGAAATTCAGCAATGGAACATATTAAGATATATCTTTTATGATGCTGAGGGAGGTTGAGGTCAACACAGAATCAAAGAGAAAGAAAGGCTCTGTTTTCCTTCATTAGTAGAATCTAGCACTGTGATAAAACACCACTATCCATCATTAAGAGGAATCTGGGCAGAAACCGATGACCTGAAAAAGTAGACAGGAACTGAAACAGATGCTATGGAAGAATGATGCACATGGCTTGCTCTTCAAGATATTCTCAATCTGCTATCTTTTAAAAAAAATTGGATATTTTCTTTATTTACATTTCAAATGTTATCCCTTTTCTTGGTCTGCCCCCCAGAACCAACCTATCCCATTCCCCTCTACCTACTTCTATGAGGGTGTTCCCCACTCACCCACCCATTCCTACCTCTCCACTCTGGCATTCCCCCTACACTGGGACATTGAGCCTTCACAGAACTAAGGGCCTCTCCTCCCATCGATGACCAACCAAACCATCCTCTGCTACATATGAGGCTGGAGCCATGGGTCCTTCCCTGTGTATTCTTTGGTTGGAGTTTACTCCCGGGGGGGGGGGGAAGGATCTGGTTGGTTGATATTGTTCTTCCAATGCGACTGCAAACCCCTTCAACTCCTTCAGTCCTTTCTCTAACTACACTATTGGGGACTCTGTGCTCAGTCCAAAGGTTGGCTGCAAGCTTCCACCTCTGTACTTGTCAGGCTCTGGCAGAGCCTCTCAGGAGACAGCTATAGCAGGCTTCAGTCAGCAAGCACTTCCAAGCATCTGCAATAGTGTCTGGGTTTGGTGATTATATATGGGATGGATCCCCAGGTGTGGCAGTCTCTGGATGGCCTTTTCTTCAGACTTTGCTTCATATTTTATTTCCATATTTCCTCTAGTGAGTATTTTGTTCCCCCTTCTAAGAAGGACCAAAGCATCCACACTTTTGTCTTCCTTCCTCTTGAGCTTGATGTGCTCTGTGAATTGTATCTTGGGTATCCCTAGCTTTGGGGTTAATATCCACTTATTTTTATTTAAAGATGTATTTATTATTTTGTAAGTACTATTATTTTTTATTTTATAGCTGTCTTCATACACACCAGAAGAGGGTGTCAGATCTCATTACAGGTGTTTGTGAGCCACCATGTGGTTGCTGGGATATGAACTCAGGACCTTTGAAAGAACAGTAAGTGCTCTTAACTGCTTAGCCTTCTCACCAGCCCCAAATATCCACTTATCAGTGAGTGCATGCCATGTGTGTTCTTTTGTGATTATGTTACCTCACTCAGGATGATATTTTCTTGTTCCATCCATTTGTCTAAGAATTTCATGAAGTCATTGTTTTTAATAGCTGAGTAGTACTCCATTGTGTAAAAATATCACATTTTTCTGTATCCATTCTCCTGTTCAACATCCTTAGTCATTATGGAAATGCAAATCAAAACAACTCTGAGATTCCACCTCATACCAGTCAGAAGGGCTAAGATTAAAAACTCAAGTGACAGTAGATGCTGGCAAGGATGTGGAGAAAGAGAAACACTTCCCTGTGGTTGGTGGGATTGAAAGCTGGTACAACCACTCTGAAAATCAGTCTGCCAGTTCCTCAGAAAATTGAACATAGGCCCACCTGAGGACCCAACTATACCACTCCTGGGCATATACCCAGAAGGTGTTCTGACATATAACAAGGATATATGTTCCACTATGTTCATAGCAACCTTATTTATAATAGCCAGTCTGTTTCCTTATAGCACCAAAGTCCTCAGCCACAAAGGAAGTACTGCTCATAGTGTTTAGGCAATCCCACAAGCATTATGAATCAAGAAATTGCCCCACAGGCCAGACTGGCTGGTGCATTTTCCCAACCGAAGTCCTGTTTTTGTAGATGCCTAAAGCATCTCTCATCTTGTCATCAATTCAGCCAGTACACCATTTCAACAGACTTCAACATGACAAACTCATATATTTGAATGTGATGATATTTGCATTAACCAAATTCATCAATAAAGACAAGCGAAAATGGTAAATTTCAGAGTAGATGAATACAATTCACTACAACAAAAGTTTTTATACTGTTAATTGTGTAACAGTAAATCCAACTTACACATTAAAAGTTCAAATTTGTCCTTTTGAAGCAAGTACATCAGACAATGTTTCCACCAAAGAGAACATAAAATATTTAAAGTATGCAAAAATACATATATTATAATAGAAAATGAAAATAGCAGAGAAGAAAGACGTGCTTTAAAATATTTTATTTTGAATTAATAATAGAACATGCATATAAAATTTTTTTATCCAGTGATATCTTTCTGTGTACAATGGCTAAAACTATGCACAGCATAAAAGAGTATCGTGTGAGGTTCAGGTTTACTCTGCATGGTAGCACTCGTTACTCTTTGTCCACTGATATGGCTTACCTCCGGTTTTAATTACTCACACACACTGGATTTGGAACAGAAAGAATCATTTTTAGCTCTTACAAATGCATTTTATGAAACAGTATCACAAAAAAAGGACTTTAACCCAGGCAGTGGTGGCGCACGCCTTTAGTCCCAACACTTGGGAGGCAGAGGCAGGAGGATCTCTGAGTTTGAGGCCATCCTGGTCTACAGAGTGAGTTCCAGGACAGCCAGGGCTATACAGAGAAAACCAAATGAAAAAAAAAAAGAAGAAAGGATTTTAAGTGAATTTGAATGCTTTAATTTGGTTCTTTTTATTGAGTTCCCTTGAAGATTTTTTTTCTGAGAAGAAAACAGAAGTTTACAGTGGAATTCTTGACTGAGTTCATTGGTATTTGCACATCTCTAGCAAAGGAAAAAAAAAAGAGATACCCAATGTATACTGACTCAGTTAGTAGTCTTTTTCAGTTTTACTCTCCAGACAATAAGTACAAACTTAATACTTCAAGCAGAGTACTTGCAAAAAATATGTCCCCTATTAGAATAATAGTATCTCTAGAAACTTAATTGCATACTGAATAATTAACATGGAAAATGAATCTTTTCTACATTATGGGCACATTTATTTTAACTTGCTGGCCTCCACCAATATGAATAAAATATCTAAAATTTACTTATAATATATTTATAATGTTCTACTGTTTTTTGGGCTTAAATAGTTTGATTTAAACATTAGTCTTAGGTGTTTTATTTACAGCATGGTAATTAAATTTTGAATTTGAGACTTTTAACATGAAAGGGTATTATATTTTGCCAGAGGCTTTTTCAGCATCTAATGAGGAAATCTTGTGGGTTTTTATTCCTTAGAGTTTGTTTATATAGTGGATTGTGTTGACAGATTTTCATATATTGAGCCATCCCTGCATTCCTGGGATGAGCCCTACCTTACTAAAGTGAATGATGATTTTGATGTGTTATTGTATTTGCATCAAAATTCATAAGCGAAATTGGTTCTCATTCTTTGCTGTGTGTGATTTAGACATCAGAATCACTATGACTTCATAGAATGAATTAGGTAGTGCTCCTTCAGTTTCTATTGTGTGAAATAGTTTTAGGAATATTGGTATTAGCATATATATTTTTTCATTCTGATGGATAATATTTATTTATTTTATAAATGAATTTATTTTTTACACTCCATACTCCATTCCTCACCCTCAATCCACCACCTGACTGCTCCCACATATCACATCTCCTCCCCAACCCTGCTGTCTCCATGTGGATGCTCCCACCCCTCCACCCCACCTGACCTCTGAACTCCCTCGGGCCTCCAGTCTCTTGAGTGTTCTGTGGACTGTATCTTGGGTATTCTGTACTCCCCACCCCAATATCTCCTTATTAGTGAGTACATACCATGTACTTGCTTTTTGGTTTGAGTTACCTCACTGAGTTACTTCACTCAGGATGATACTTTCTAGTTCCATCCAGTTGCCTGCAAAACTTAGGATGTCCTCATTCCTAATAGCTGTGTCATATTCCATTGTGTAAAGAACTACCGTTTCTGTATCCATTCTTCTTTTGTGGAATATCTAGGTTGTTTCCAGATTCTGTCTATCACAAATAAGACCTCTATGAATATAGTGGAACACGTGCCTCTGTGGCATGGTGGGGCATCTTTTGGGTATATTTCCATGAGAGGTATAGCTGGATCTTCAGGTAGATCTATTTCCAATTTTCTGAGGAACCTCCAGACAGTCTGAGAAAGACATTAAGGAAAAAACTCCCTTCACAATAGCCACAAAAAATATAAAATATCTTTGGGTAACTCTAACCAAACAAGTGAAAGACCTGTAACTTCAAGTCTCTCAAGAAAGAAATAAAAGAAGATCGCAGAAAATGGATAGATTTCCCATGCTCATGGATGGGCAGAATTAACATAGTAAAAAATGGCCTTCCTACCAAAGGCAATCTATAGATTCAATGCAATCTCCATCACACACTCCCAACACAATTCTTCAAAGACATGGAAAGAGCAATTGTTGAATTCATCTGGAAAGGCAAAAAAACCAGATTATAGAAAACTATTCTTTTGTTTTGTTTTTGTTTGTTTATTTGGTTTGTTTTTGTTTGTTTGTTTGTTTTTTGAGGCAGGGTTTCTCTGTGTAGCCCTGGTTGTCCTGGAACTCACTCTGTAGACCAGGTTGGCCTCGAACTCAGAAATCTGCCTGCCTCTGCCCACCAAGAGCTGGGATTAAAGGCATGCACCACCACTACCAGTCCAAAAACAATTCTTAACAATAAAAGAACAGCTGGGGGAATCACCATCCCTGACCTTGAGCTTCACTACAGAGCAATAGTGATAAAAACTCCATGGTATTGGTACAGACAGACACGTTGATTGACGAATGGAATAGAATTGAAGACCCAGAAATAAAACCACAAATTTACAGTCACTTGATCTTTGACAAATACAACATTAATATACAATGAATAAAAGAAAGCATCTTCAATAAATGGTGCTGGTCCAACTAGCTGTCTGTATGTAGAAGAATGAAAATAGACCCATATTTGTCACCTTGTACAAACCTCAAGTCTAACTGGATCAAGGGCCTCAACATAAAACCAGATACATTCAATCTAATCAAAGAGAAAATGAGAAAGAGCCTTGAACTCATTGGCACAGGGGGAAATTTTCTAAACAGAACTCCAATAGCTCATGCTCTAAGATGAAGAATTGATAAATGGGACCTCACGAAACTGGAAAACTTCTGTAAGGCAAAAAACATAGTCAATAAGACAAATTGACACCCTACAGAATGGGAAAAAAATCTTCATGAACTCCACATCCAATAGAGGGCTAATATCCAAAATATATAAAGAACTTAAGAAGGTAGTCACCAAAAAAAAAAAAAAAAAAAAAAAAAAAGAAGAAGAAGAAGAAAAGAAAAAAAAAGAAAATAAATAAATAAATAAATAAATAATGGAGTATAGAACTACACTGAGGATTCACAACTGAAGAATCTGGAATGGCTGAGAAGCACCTAAAGAAATGTTTAAAGTCCCTAGTGATCAGAGAAATGCAAATCAAAATGACCCTGAGATTCTACCTTACACCAATCAGAATGGCTAAGATCAAACCCTCAGGTTGGAAAGGATGTGGAGAAAGAGGAACACTCCACCATTGTTGGTGGGGTTGCAAATTGGTACAACCACTCTGGAAATTAGCTCTTCTTTTAAGTTCTGGTAGAATTCTGCACTAAAATCACCTGTCCCTAGGCTTTTTTAGGTTGGGAGGATTTTAATGACTGTTTTAGTTTTCTTAGGTGTTATATAGTTTACCTGCTTTTCATTTAACTTTGGTTTAATTATTTCGATTTTCCAGTTTTGTTAGTATAGGCTTTTGCAGTCTGGAAATCAGTTTGGTGGTTCCTTAGAAAACTGGACATAGTACTACCTAAGGACCCAGGTATACCACTCTTGGGCATATACCCAGAAGATGCTCCAACATGTTATAAGGACACACGTTCCACGATGTTCATATCAGGCATATTTATAATTACCAGGAGCTGGAAAACAACCCAGATGTCCCTAAATAGAAGAATAGATACAGAAAATGTGGTACATTTACAAAGTAGAATACTACTCAGCTACTAAAAACAATGACTTTATGAAACTCACATACGAATGGATGGAATTTGAAAATATCATCCTGAGTGAGGTAACACAGTCACAAAAAAACACACTGTAGGGCAGTGGTCAGTTCAGGCAACCTAGGCCCAGTCGAGTAATAGGTCTGAACCCAGTGACCCAGTTGACTATATCTCTTCTGTCCCTTGCAGGGACAGGAGGATTTCGACAGTGACTCCTGGGTCCTTGGCTCCTGTTTCAGTCACAACCTCTCACAGCTGCCCCTACAAGAGATGTGTGCTCTGTCAGGTAGACTATTCTCCAAGCTCCTAGCATTCTAGCTGGACCCTTCCCTCAATCATCTGATCACAGCCAGGCATGGCCTATCCTACAGACAGATAGCCAAGCCTCATACAATATAAAGGGCAGTTTGCCACCTCCCCTTTCTCTTGCCTTCCTCCTCTCTCTCTTTCTCTTAGTTCTCTCTCTTGCCTTCTTGCTTCCTTTCTTCCTCTCTTGATCTTTGTTCTCTTTCTTGCTCTCTTGCTTTCTTCCTCTCCTTTCTCTCTCTCTCCTCTTCTCTTCTTCCTCTCCTTTCTTTCTCTTTACATAGCCAGTCTATTTCCTCTTTCCTATAATAAAATATCTTATTGTTATGCATTGCCTCCTTTTAACTCACTAACGTGCTGTGCAGCTCCAGGCCTCAGCAGCACAGAGCTCCTTTTAACTAACTATCGCGCCATGTAGCCACAGGCTTCAGCAGCAGAGAGACTCATGTATTAGCAGCAGAGAGCAGCAGCTCTAGGCAGCAGCAGAGAGACATAGGCCCACACACACATGATATGCACTCACTGATAAGTGGATATTAGCCCCAAAGCTCAGAATACCCAAGATTCAATTCACAGACCACATGAAGCTCAAGAAGAAGGAAGACCAAAGAGTGAATCCTTCAGTGCTTCTTAGAAGGAGGAACAAAATACTCACAGTAGGAATATGATGACAAAATATGGATCAGTGCCTGAAGGAAAGGCCATCCAGAGACTGCCACATCTGGGGTTCTATCCCGTATACAGTTGCCAAACCCAGACACTATTGCAGATTCCTGGAAGTGCTTGCTGATGGAAGCCTGGTATAGCTGTCTCCTGAGAGGCTCTGCCAGAGCCTGACAAATACAGAGGTGGAAGCTGGAAGCCAACCATTGGACTGAACACAGGGAGGAGTTGGAGAAGGGACTGAAGGAGCTAAGTGGATTTGCAGCCCCATGGAGGGTACAACAGTGTCAACTGGCCAGACCCCTAGAAGCTCCCGGGGACTGGACCACCAACGAAAGAGTACACATGGAGGGACCATGACTCTGGCAGAGGATGGCCTTGTCAGACATCAGTGAGAGGAGAGACCCTTGGGCCTGAGGGGTTTCGATTCGCAGTGTACATGAATACCAGGGCAGGAAGGTAGGAGTGGGTGGGTGGGTGAGCACTGTTATAGTGCTAGGGGGAGGGGGGATTGAATAGGGTGTTTCCGGAGGGGAGACCTGGAAAGGGGATAAAGTTTATAAAGAAAATATCAATAAAAGAAAGAGACATAAAAGTTTATACTATGTAAAACAAAACAAAACAAAAAACAAAAACAAACAAAAAAAACTAAAAAACGAAAAGAAAACATAAAACGTTTGTTATATCTAGAGAGAGAGACAGAGATGTCAGCATTTAGGATATATGGTTCTTACAGAAGAAACAAGTATTATTCCTAGCATTCTTAGTGGGTGACTCACAACAGTCTGAATCTTCAGCTAGCAGAACCTCTGATCACTTCCAGCATTCATGGGAACATACACAGGCATGAGCACGCTCACACACACACACACACACACACACACACACACACACACACACACAAGTAATTACCTTTTTAAATAACATAAAATTAAGAATATAAACCTATTCAATATCCTTAACCCTCAGAAAAATGCAAACTAAAACCCTTTAATTTTCTATATCATCCAATCCCAGTAAGGATGGCTAACACCAAGAAAACAAAAAGTAACAAATGCTGATCAGGATGTGGCAAAACAAGAATCCTTCTTCATTGCTGGTATGAATTTAAACTAGTGCTGAAATTATGAAATATATTGCATTACAACATAATTTTGTAAAACTAACATTACTGAATTACAACTAAGATGCAGAAATAGTGTTCCCCTTTAATTTGTCAGCAGTTTATTGATTAATGTCTGTGCTGGTGATGCACATTAAATGCATTTTAATGATGCACATATAAAAATACTACATAGAAAAACTGATAGCAATTATCAAGCAAGTACATACTGTTTGAATTTGGATGTAAAGCAAGTTGATAGACACAGATACAACTTAAACAGTCTGCCTTTTAAGTTTGGTTTTGAAACAAATACAATGAGACATAAATGTAGCAGTGATTTTCACTTCCTGTTTTCTGTTAGGGGCATATATGGAGTGGTTTCATTCAATAGCTAATTACTAATATAGTAGCTGCAGTGGTTCAGAATATACTTGGCAATATTTCAACAGAAGTAGCTGCAATTTCCCTGTAGTCAGTTATACCTTAGGCATATGTGCTAGTTGCTAAGAGACCAAGTCATTTGCTCAAACTGACAAATTTGTCTTTCATGCAAAATAACCTTTAACAAAATTCTTCATGTGTACAAAGCAAAGAGTGGCTATCTTATAACTACTTTATTCTTTTTTATGTCTTTAGGTCTGAAGTTTAATTTGTGTCTCCCAGTATGACTTTTTTAGAAGTAAATTAAGCAAAAATTCCCAAAGCCATTGTGACTAGAGAGCTCTCTAGTCTTCTTGTTTCTAAGCAACATGACCTTGGGGGCAGTACCTAGCTGTACAGAGGTATAAAATAAGATTGAGTTAACATTGACATAAGTTTTAGAACTTTACCAGGCTAACAGTAGGATCCATATAATTAAAATGATGTTGTATTATTAAGCCCAGGTAGAGCCCAGTATCATTTTATCAGAGTCAACACAATCAGCCAAACCAGAAACATTTGTTTTTATTAACATGAAAAGAAACATTGATACAAGCTAAAGCACAAACTTACTCAATGGCAAACTATTAATTGAAGACATTTGGATGATACTAGAACCAGAGATACCACACTTCACATTTACAGTCCTTTGTTCACTGCTTTCAGACTCTAAGACAATCAGGCTTAAGTAAAGAGCATTTTCCCTCAAGACAGAATGTATTCCTATAAAATTGTTCATATACTAGTCACAAAATCCTTGTGGTTATTATGTAAAACTTTATTAGCCTTACTAAAGTGAGCTTGACTGAATGTGAAGTTATGAAACAGGTTTTGGTTCAAAATATATGTATGGAGCATCATATAACACTACAAGTCAAAAACATTAGTAAGCCTATGTTTCTGATTGACATATAGTCCCTTATATGTGCTATTAATTGGTGTTATGAGGGATCACTTAAAATACATAAAGTATATACAAATATACTAGTTGAATTTAAGAATAAATATTGGTTAACGCTGGAGAAGAAATAAGTCTATATTTTTATCTGTTCATTGATAATTTTGGTAGCAAAATCTGTTGCAAATGATTACCTCAGAAAAGCAGTAAGGTTTTATAAAACGTGTACAACCTCAACAACATATAAAAATGTAAGTATTTAAATTCTCAGTCCATAGCAAAACAATTTCTAAGTTTCAATGAGTTAAATCTTTTAAGTACTTTGACAACTTTGCAAATTCTGATAGTACTATTTTAATTGCTTCTCATACACAAGTACACTATTAAATAATATTTTTCTAAAATAGTTTTACGTGTATTATTGTCTTAAAAAGTTTAAGTTAAAACTAATATTCATAATTCTTCAAACATCCAGATCAAAGAAATTAGAGTGGTTTCTAAATTGATGGATTATTAATGATGTTTTGGTATGATTTCTAAAGAGTTATATGAAGTTGAAGCAATTTGATTTGAAGCGATATATGTATAATAACATGGCTATCATTCAATATACACACCTTTTTTATATCCAGTGATTGAATAATTCAGGTTCAGCCAGTGTTATTGTAGTATGTTCTGTTTGATGTTCAACTTTTAGAACACTTATCTTCAAATTAATGAATAAAAGGCCTCAGAATTCTTTGACATGAAATCAAAATCATGTGAGTTACTGAATATGTGCCCAAATTTTCTTAAAGCCATCAGTTCTTCATTTATATAAAAGAGGGGAGACTGTTAGTCACTCATTTGCCTCCTTACAGAGTAATTCTGAAAAGTACAGAGAATAGTTATAAAACTCTCTTTAACAATTGTGAAGTGACGATCAAATGAAATATGTGATGCCACCCACTAAAAATGACTTAATACAATCTCGTGTGGTGACAGAAAGACACTCTGCTAATGAAATATACCAATATGTCATTCCACTAGCATCAATTGTTAAACTATCATTTTTCATAGGAATAGAATGTCTTTTCTTATAATGTCATAATTTCAATCCCAATATTCTCTTCTTCTCATCCTAATGAATATATTATTAGATTATTATGCCTGGAGTGTGTGTGTGTGTGTGTTTAACTAAAAGATATTTAGTTATATAATAATAATATAGTTATATAATTTAGTTATATAAGTTTGTCTTTTTTCTTTTTAAAGTGAGAAGCCAGAGCCTTTTATTTTGGTGAAGAGATGGAGTATCAGGGCTTCTATTCAATAAGATAGGGAAGGTTGAGGATTGCTTGCAAAAGTTTTGCACTAAGAAGTGCTGGTAGAGACTTTTATTTTGGTGAGAAAACTCTGTCTCTGCCTCTGTCTCTGTCTCTCTGTCTCTGTCTCTCTCTGTCTCTGTCTCTCTTTGTCTGTCTCTCTCTGTCTCTCTCTCTCTCTGTCTGTCTCTGTCTCTGTCTCTCTCTCTCTCCCCCTCAGGTAACTGTGCCCTGTACAATCGTGGGGGCCGGTGGTACCAGTTCTGTGCCTACTGTAACCTCAATGGTGTATGGTATCATGGGGGTCATTACCAGAGCCAATACTAGGACGGAGTCTACTGGGCCAAGTTCAGTGGTGGGGTGTACTCTCTGAAGAAAGCTGTTATGTTGACCTGGCTTGTGCGGTTGTGACTGTCCCATGTGTACCCCCAAGGGTGTTCCTATCTCCTGAGCTGGTAAGTTTGTCTTCTTAAATATGGAAAAGATTTTGCTTCCCAAAACAAGGTCGATATGGCATCGAGAAAACTATGGTGCTTTAAACATGGGGTAAATTTATGAAAACATCTGCATAGATGCAATTCTTAGCTAGATGTTACACGAATGTCAAGCGCTAACAGCACCAACCATAAGTGTGGAGAGATGTCTAGTTATGGAATGTTTGCTACTTTTCTGAGGACAGAATTTGAGTTCAGAATCTGTTTTGGACAGTGAGAGTCACTCAGGCCTCAATAGGCAATCACATACACCTGAGATATCCAAATGCAGACAAATACATACACATTAAGAAATTCATAGGCAAATGGATGGTACTATCAGGTTACTACCTGAGTGAGGTAACCCAATCACAAAAGAACACACATGGCATGCACTCACTGATAAGTAGATATTAACCTAGAAGCTCGGAATACCCAAGTTACAATTCACAGACCACATGAAGCTCAAGTGAAGGAAGACCAAAGAGTGGATATTTTGGTCCTTCTTAGAAGTGGGAACAAAATACCCATAGGAAATGATACAGAGACGAAGTGTGGAGCAGAGACTGAAGGAAAGACTATGCAGAGACTGCCCCACCTGGGGATCAATCCCGTAGAGTTACCAAACCCAGATGGTATTGTGGATGCCAACAAGTGCTTGCTGACAGGAGCCTGATATAGCTGTCTCCTGAGAGACTCTGCCTGAGCCAGGCAAATACAGAGGTGGATGCTCTCAGCCAACCTTTGGACTGACTGAGCACAGGGTCACCAATGAAGGAACTAGAGAAAGGACCCAAGGAGCTGAAGGGGTTTGCATCCCCAAAGGAGGAAAAACAATATGAACCAATCAGTACTCTCACAGCTCCCAGGGACTAAACCACCAACCAAAGAGTACACATGGTGGAACCCATGGCTCCAACAGCATATGTAGCAGAGGATGGCCTAGTCGGTCATCAATGGGAGGAGACATCCTTGGTCCTGTGAAGGCTCTATGCCCCAGTGTAGGGGAATGCCAGGACAGGAAAGCAAGAGTAGGAGAATGGGTGAGCAGGGGGAGGGGGAATAGGATAGGGGGTTATCGAGGGAAAAGGAGAAAAGAGGATAACATTTGAATTGTAAATAAAGAAAATATCTAATAAAAATTAAAAAACAATAAAAACAAATTATATGATTTAAATTCAGCCATAAGAATGAAACCATGTCAGCTGTAGAAATGTAAATGGAACTTTACATTGCACATTAAATGAAATAAAATACAACAGAATGAATGCTAGACAGTAAAAGCATGGAAATTGTATCACATTAAGGGGTCACAGAGATGGGGAAGGTGTGAATGACAGAGAGTAATAGGAAGAAAATGAACATAAGCAGAATATATTATATGCAGTTAGAAATATTTTATAATTGAAACCAGGAAAATTTTATCAAGATGGGATGGGGTGCAGTGACAGGAATGTAAATAAATAAAATAATAAAAATAGAAAAAAGGAAACAAAAATTGAAGTATATATTGGAAGATGAAAAGATCTTCCATGTTCATGGATCTCTAAAATTAATATAGTGAAAATGTCCATATTACTGAAAGCAATCTACAGATTCAATAAAAATTTCAACTGAGTCTTAAGTTCTTCCTATTATTAGAATGTTTTTCAAATATTCACCAGGACAATATTTGCAATACATACAAGTAAGTCACTTTTCAATGAATATAACTTTTATAAATATATATTATAAAGAATAACTATTCTGACAGATAATAGAAATAATGTAGTTGGAATATTTTTATTAATATAGGAAATAATCAGTTATTAATATAGGAAATAATCAGTAGATTATTTTTATAGTAACATGGAGTTATTTTTCTTGAACCATTGAACAACTCTCTTTTCTGTACTTGAAAAGAGATTGTTACTAAGGATACAATTTTACTCCAATATGTAAAATGAACTAAATGGAAAAAGAGAAGAAAAATTTATTTTAATCTATTGTGAATGCTCAAGTCTACACAAGATGTAGATATTACCTGTAAACTACTTTACTTTGAATAGAATTTTAATAATGCATCTTAAGATCATCACCTCGGAACATAATAAGCATTATACAAATCAGCTTTAAAGTATTATACTTCAAGGCTATCTTTATCTGATTTCTGTATCCTAAGCTTCTGACCCTTTCACGTGCTAGCAGACCCCTGGCTTACTCACTGATACGTGAGCAAGATCACTAACGAAGGAGAGCTGATTGCTTTGGCTACTGTGTGTTACTGTTAGGCTGCCACCTATCCCTGAACTTTAGGACATAAGGATAAGTTCCTAATTGATTTTTAAAATCACAAAGCCCATTTCTAGTGACATGCCTTCTTTCACCTTAATTAATTCATACTAATAAGTATGTTATATGAAATGATGAACTATTAAACAGAATTTTGTTATACTGAAACATAATTTTATATATTCATACATTTTTACATCAGTTCATATAAAATGAAAAGAAAATTTGCCAGAATTACTACTATATTTTCATGTAGAAAAATTATAATATTGAAGAACAGGTATTAAATATTTTAAATTAACAAACATTGAGGTTCCTAATTATCAATATTTTAACTGTTTATAATTGTATGGAATAAAATGCTTAGGTGCCATTTTTTATGTTTTTAGAAAATTAAATAGAATGTTCCAGCTGGAAATTTATTACTTGGACATAAAACTTGTCAATGGAATCATAGTTGTTTTTCCTTGTTAATTTTATAATGTTTTCTATTATAATGTCTCCTCTATGTCAATAGCTCAGATGCATTTTTTTTTTGCTTTAGCAGAAGTATTATTTATTAAATGGCTTTTGTAAAGGTTGTCTGTTGCTACCATGGGAATAGATAAGTATTAACAATCTCAAATCTCAGCTGTAATATTAATTTTTCACTAAAGGTTGAAACTATAAATTTATCCGATATCCCCTGCAGGAAGATAAACTATATAATCAACAAAATAAAAACAATAATGTCAATTTATGACCTTTTATTATTGAAAGATGCTAAAGTTATACATGTCATTTGTAAAAAAAACAAAACAAAACAATACAAAAAAGCCTTATGTTCAGAAACAAATAACTTTACTATTCTTAGTATAAGTTTTTCTAAAGTATTCATGATTTTTGAAACATGCTTCAAAAATAAATATCTCATAATTTATAAACTTATTGTAGTATTCTTTATTTGATATTTTGAGAATAATCTATACTCATATAATTTAAAATTAACTATATTTTTTGTATACCGGATTTGAAAAAAAAACTACAAAAATGGTATAAGCTAATTTATGATCAATGCTATATTCTGACTTATTGGTATTGTATCGATTAGTGTTTTCAGGGTCTTTGTAATATTTTGTGAGTCAAGGAAATCTCATTTATAAGCACTGCAACTGTCAATGTTATTAAACTTAGGTTCATTGTTATCTTGACCACTTGCTCATGAGAAGTTATTGAAGTTTTTCTGTGTTGTAGCTCACCTTCCTATTCCCTGTTACCAGGGTCCCCCAAAAACTAAACTATGGGCTAGCCAAGAATTTGTTATACTTGTATGCATACGTATACATATATATACATATATATACATATATATATGTATGTATATATTTACATATACATATATATATAATGGTTTCTGTTTTTGCTGTTGTTGTTTTTATGGAATTGGAAGTGAACAACTAGTTGATGCACTGTCAGTATCTGTTTTTTGTGAATTTTATAATGAGGTTCTTATCTTATTTGTTTTCTTTCCCATTCCAACTTGATATTATTATATTATATTGTTATATTAATTATATGTACTATATTATATTCCCTTAGATGCCTCTTTGGTTTCTAACATGTAACAGAATGTGAATAAATGCAGATTGCAGAAGGGGAGGGACTGGGAAGAGGTACTGGAAACCATAATGAGGATGTACTGTATGAAAAAATATATTTGCAAGTATGGAGCAGAGACTGAAGGAAGGACAATCCAGAGACTGCTCCACAGGGTATCCTTCCCATATACTAAACCCAGACACTATTGTGGATGCCAGCAAGTGCTGGCTGACAGGAAACTGATATAGTTGTCTTCTGAGAGGCTCTGACAGTATCCCACTAATACAGAAGTAGAGGCTCACAGCCATCCATTGGACTGAGCACAGGGCCTCCAATGAAGGAGCTAGAGAAAGGACCCAAGGAGCTGAAGGGATTTGCAGCCCCATAGAAAGAACAACAATATGAACCAACTAGTACCCTCAGAGCTCCCAGGGACTAAACCACCAACCAAAGATTACACATGGTGGGACTTATGGCTCCAGTTGCATATGTAGCAAAGGATGATCTAGTCAGTAATCAATGGGAGGAGAGGCCCTTGGCCCTGTGAAGGCTCTATGCCCCAGTGTAAGGAAATGCCTGGGCCAGGAAGTGGAAGAAGGTGGGTTGGTGAGCAAGGGGAGGGGGGAGGGAATAAGGTATTTTGGAGGGGAAACATGGAAAAGGAATATCATTTGAAATGTAAATACAGAAAATATCAAATGAAAAATTTTAAAAAGAATAAGAAAAAGTTATATACATATATCACATAATGAAAATAAAATTATATATAAATGCTTACCTAGTTCTCACTTTACAAGTAACATCATACAGACTAAGACAATTTTATTTAGGAATATATATGTGTATTTATGAAAGAGCAATTTACGAAAAACACAAACTTGAAAGGGAAAAAGAAAGTATATAGGAGGGTTAGGAGTGAAGAGAGTGAAGAAGGAATACTATAATTATATTATAATGTAAAATATTAAAGAAATAATAAATGCAGTAAAAAAAGAAAAATATATTTGCAACAAAAATAAAATAAGAGACTCCTAGTTTAATTTAACTCTAGTTTAATCTCTTTATTTCTTTTTTCAATATATGCCCTTTTATGAGAGGCTCATTTTTTCAATAGATAAGGAAAAATGTGGCTTTTTAAAAGAAGCTCATATCTTCTAGGCTGATGACAAAAACTACTTCACAGCTTTATTAAGTTTTTCTAGAGCTAAAGCTTAGGCAGTACTTGAACAAACATGTTTCAGCTTACAATAGCCCACTTGTATTTTTCGTCTACTTATCCCCAAAGCTAATGTCATGTGGCATTGCACTTTCCAAGGCTGGAATGCAAATTTTTATTCAATTTTCTAACTTATCTAGTTACACATTATGGATGATCAAATGCTAAGGTTTTCCCTCTTCATTATACAATAATTTAATATTTACCTATATGAATTGTGAGAGAAATATATTGTATTATATAGTGAACTTTATACACATATAGTGATACAGTGCAAATTTTAACATACCAATTATCAGTAGGTTGTAAGCATGAAATAAGAACATCTAAGTATGACTCTGTCAACAGTACTTTATAGGTGTCCTGCACATTTCACTATAAAAACAAGCTTCTTTCTAAAGCAATACCTATGAGACCCTAGCTACCATATTTCAGAATGCCAGGACTTCTCTCCTTGAAAGTTAGCTTACTTCAGAGTAGGTACTGATGACCACACATCCTGCTCCCCCTTGCTGCCTTTTGCCTATTAATCAGAGAACCTAACTACAGAGTTGATATGAAACCACTTCTAAGTTCAGAACTGGATACAAACATAACTTCTGCAACATGGGCCCTGATATCCTCTCCTCAGAAGCTCAGCCTTACTACTGTCCATTTGTCTATGTGTACTTGGTGTTCATAACTTTTCTAACAACTTCTTTACTTCCCAGCAACCCATATTAATGATAGAACAATTTGCAATTTCTCCTAACTTCATTTCAATTAATTAATGAAATATATTTAATAAAATATCCTATGCAGATATTTTAAAAGAGCATTTGGTGAGGGATGAGGCAAAGTTGGACTTTTGTCAGCAGCTTTCTTTGTAATATCTGAATTGTCATTTACATACATAAAATTTTCTAACTACTATAAATTGTTAATCAAAGGATTGCCATACAGTCACCAAATTTTTGGATTAAACAAACCTCAAACACATACTTTTTCAAACCGTCACATGGAGGGATTTTTAGGGGAGTATTCAAACTTTCAGATATACCAGTGTGAAGCTGGAAAGACAGGTAGGGAGTTGATAGCACTGTGCTTCTCTATAGGACCCAATCCTGGTTCTAGTATGCACTTGAAGCCTTGCAGATGGGGAATCTGACATCCTCTTCTGGCTTTCAATGGCACTGGTACAGATGTGTATAACAACAAACAGATGTATGAATAAAAGTGTTTAAAATATCATGGTAAAAATGCTGAAAATATAGGCATTAGAATGCTATGAAATGATGAGAAATGAAAGCCATTCTATACTTAAATATGTTACCATGAATTAATATCATAGAAGAGTTAATAAAATATAATTATATAAAAACATGGTAATATATGATCCAAATATAAAATAATAAAAATTTATTTTAATTGAAAAATTATGTAACTAAGTTGTAGGGCAGTGGTCTGTTCAGGCAACTTAGGCTCAGTAGAGTAATAGGCCTTGAACCCTGGAGTCCCAGTGGGCAGTTTCTGATGCAGGGGGCAGAAGTTCGGCTATAACTCCTGAGTCTTTGACTCCTGTTTCAATCTCAACCTCTCACAGCTGCTCATGCAGGTGATGTGTGCTCTATCAGGCAGACAATGCCCAAAGCGCCCAGCAATCTAGCTGGACCCTACCCCCAGTCATCTGACCACAGCCAGGCATGCCTCGCCCCAAAGACAGATAGCCACTCCCCATACAAGGGCAGTTTGCCCCCTCACCTCTCTCTTGCTCTCTCTTATTCTTTGTCTCCCCTCTTGTTTCTTCTTCTCTTGCTCTCTTGCCTTCTTCTCCTCTCTCTTGCTCTTTGTCTCCTCTCTTGCCTTCTTCCTCTCTTTCCTGCTCTCTGTCCTCTTCTCTTGCCTTCTTGCTCTCTTGCTTCCTTTCTTTCCTTTCTCTCTCTCCTTCCTTCTCTTCCCCCTTCCTTCCTCTCCTTTCCTTCTCTCTACTTGACCAGCCTATTTTATCTTTCCTATAATAAAATGTCTCATTTATACATTGTCTCCTTTTTTTTTTTTTTTTTTTTTTTTTTTTTTTTTTT
>NW_022196905.1:75698683-75706309 GCF_008632895.1 Mastomys coucha | reverse complement strand
TGCTATCTCCTGAGAGGCTCTGACAGTATCTTACTGACACAGATGTAGAGGCTCACAGCCATCCATTGTCTCCTTTTTGACTAACATGCCTGCCACAGGCATCAGCAATGCAGAGAGAGAAACCCAGGCTGCAGCAGTGAGCCACCTAGGCCCTACACTAAATCATTGGTAAATATTGTAATGTTTAGATTAATTTATTTATTATAGTATGTAATGTTTAATTAGCATTTTTACAATCTATTAAAATGTTATTATAATAACTAAAAGAGAAATGTCTCCCAAAATCTGAAGTACTTTTTCGTTTGAGCCTTTATACTAGTTTTTAATATCTTCTTCCTATTATTTTTTAAATAAATAATTTTTAAATTTTTACAAATGGTTACATAATTTCTGTTTTACAGACTCTAGTATAAACATAGTAAAATTCTGAAGTAGTAAAATATATGAATATTTTATAAATATAATAAACATAATATATTTTATTATATATTGTTTTATTATATTACATATTATATAATTATAATACAACAAAAAATAAAATATAGAAAAGCCAGAAAGAGAACTTTGCTGGCTAGCTGATGGTTTATATGACCAGGAAAGCAATGCTTTTAGCTTCTGACATTCATTGGAGCTACTTGTTTGATTTCACCTGTTTATTCCATATAAATAAACAGACATCAATCTGTGTTGCATTATGCAGTTTATTATTTAAGAATCCTCTAGCTGCCCCCAACATTCAGAAATGGCTGTTATGTGTGGCTGTTTCAAAAGACGGAGACAAAAACCAGATAACTTCACTGGAGAGAGACATTTTATATGTGTCATTAATAATTTTGTTCCTGATCTAAAATATTTTTTCTCCTCTGCCTCCTCATTTTTCTTCCTTTCTTTCTTCGTTTTATTCACATTCATATAAAATTTAATTTAAAAAGGTAATAAATTTGATGTAATGTGGCTTCAAGAGATTATGAAAGAAATGGTTATAAACAGGAAAACAGTAAAATACAGCCCCCTAAAAAGAGATACTAATTAGGGTAACTAATTTTCTTTGTTTTACTTGAATTTCTTTGGTATTCTCTTTTGTCTTATAGCTGGTTCCTGTGTTCAAATCTGAAAAGGAGACAATTTGACTTACTTTGTAAACTCAGGGAAGGGGAGATAGAAGTAAAAAAAAAAAAATAGCACATATTCATGAAAATTGATGTTAGCTACCTATGGACTCACAATCTCTAACTAATTCCCCAATGTTCACTCAGTTTAAAAGTGTTTTTCTAATAGTCACACTTTAGTGAGTTATTTTTACTAATGATCTTTGTTATTTTGAATAATTTCAAATCATCTCAGACAAGAAAATTTGCTATTCTGAAATAAATCATAAAGTTATTCTTCTAGAATATAAGTACATGATTATCACTGATAATTGCATTTCTGTCCAATATACTTCTCCAAAAACATTTCAAAAAATGTTATGCAAGTTATTGTTTCACAGTTTGGTTTTAGAATATAACGTCTATGCTGTATTATACATAATATCTAAATTGATGTTTCTGACATTGTTTTCATTACATAGGTCTTATTTAATATATAAGAAAGGTCAAAATGCCAATGCCATTGGCAGTTAACCAATAGCTCTTCTTAACTTGGAAACAGACACCTCATATAATTGTGAGTTTGAAGGTTTTTGTTTTAATCTTTATTACTGGTGATATCCTTATTCTCTTGATTACTCATATGTTATATATAATTTAAGTATGTTTTAATTGTTACTGTACATATGTAACTAATTCATAAAAATCTCACCCATTTTCTCTATGCCTGAACTCTAAGATAATTTGCTCTTTATATATTTATAGTGCTAAAAGCAAAACATATCAATGTCCACAGTTGTAATTACCTAAATTGTAACTTATTGGCACTGAGACAGGCTATTTTTCAGAAATGCCCTGCCTTCTGGTGTATACAAAATTAATATTTCTGAAATACTCATAAACTGCTTTCTATGGTCTGTCAGGCATCCCTCTGGGACACACTGCTAAGCAAAGAGATTCCATGCATACAATGTAATAGCATATTCTAACACTGTCTACTGACATTTGCTTCTAATTGGCCACACTGAACATATAAAACGAATGTTAAAGGTCAGCTGTCCCTGAAGGAAGAACAATATTTTCTTTATTTGTATCATGATTTGTCTCATTAAAGCCATCAACAAGTCAGGGCATTTCATGACTCTTTTTTTAAGATCTCAGAACCAAACAATATAAAACTCGTGGAATACCCAGTGATCACATATAATAAAAATACATACTATAATATATTCAAAGAAATCTACTCTTAAACTTCCTCTTGCAGCCAATGGGGATAAAATACAGAGATTGGAACAAATACAGACATTATGTAGAGAGTGAGAAACCAAGAAACACACAGCCCTACATAGGAGAGTTCCACCAAATCCCTTCCTTTGAGTCTTAGACATCTCTGTGGAGGAATCTGTGGAAAGAGTGTAAGAGCTAAAGGGAATGTGGAGGTGGGGGTTGGGGCTGGAGAGATGGCTCAGTGGTTAAGAGCACTGGCTGCTCTTCCTAGAAGTCCTGAGTTCAATTCCCAGAAAACACATGGTGGATCACAACCATCTGTAATCAGATCTGATGTCCTCTTCTGGTGTGTCTGAAGACATGACAGTGTACCCATATACTTAAATAAAAATCTTTAAAAGAAAAAAAAAAGGATGGAGAATACCAAGGCATCAAGCCCCCCAAATCAACATTATTAACATACATATCAACTCAGAGACTGAGGGAGCAGCCAAAGTGCCTGCAGAGTTGGAGTCTTTGATCTGAAAAGAGTAGACTCAGGCCACTATTCTAAACCCATAATAAAACTTCAATTATAATCACTTGCAAAGAAAAAATTGTTTCTTTCAATGCAGTCTTACTGGGGAAACAGATTACTCCATTTATTTCTTCCGTCAAACATCTATATGGTCTAATGAAGGACTTGTAATTTTAAAGAGAGAAATGGGTGAGAGGGACTGGGAAGAGAGGAAGGAGTGTAGGTAAACTGTGGTCAGGATATGTATGTGAAGGAAAACATGTCCTTCTCTATATGCAAAGAAGGGAAACAAAGACCAAAAAATTTATGTTGCATTCAAAACAAATTAGCAAATGAAACTTAGAAGAAAAGATACAGTCCCATATGGCTGATGAATATCACTTTCACCAATTTTGAGTTATAATAAAGTGTCCATTTTGTGTAAGAAGAATGAAAAGCTAAAGAGAAAGTAATTCCTCATAGATCAGTACAGTATGAAAAGAAGGTATAGAGAAAGCTCATGTTATTCCTGAACCTAAATGTACTTTATTTTCTCCAAAAATCATGGAGTTTCATCTACAGAGTTCTATGATCATGGGACTGAGTAAATGTTTGATCTAATGATGATGTTTAGACATGGAGTTTGGAGAAGCCTGTTTGAATATAAAAAAGGCCACACAAGATATCTCTTTCCACCTACAAAGGTTTTCTAGACTTTACTTAATAAACTCACTCTCTGAGGAAGAAATAAAGAAAAAGGAAGGAGGGAAGTAGAAATAAAAAGAGAAAAAAGAATGGAGGAAGGAATAAAAGAAAGAGGGAGAAAGGTTGGGAGATTGGAAGGAAGAAGCAGGGAAGGGAAGAAGGGAAGGAAGGAGGGATGCAGAGAGGTATGGAGGGAAGGATGAGGGAGGAAGGAAGGGAAGCTTACTCTAATCTCTTAACTAGAAATCAGAAACAGCATAAATGACTAAAGTTGAAGTTTATGAAGATGAGGTTTGGAAGTAAAGAGCACATGTGGATTTTGCAGAAGATCTAGCTCTACCCATACTATGGTTCTTTTTTACTTAGCTAGTTTCTGTGGTTATTCCAAATTATATGCTCTAAGGTGTTCATTGTTACACTTTCCACAATAGCTAGGGAATTACACAACCTAATGAACTTCAACAGATAAAATTTTATTGAGAGAAATAACTCAGACCCAGAAACACAATGCTGCGTATTCTCTATCATTTGGAGCCCCTACCTCCAAATTTCTAGGTATGAGTTAGTAATTTGGGGCATTATACATTTCAAAAGCACAGGTTACAGACTCAAGCCTATACACAACTTTAATGCTTCCTATAACACAACATACACTTGCTTTTGTAGCTTATTAGTTTAATGTTCTTAAATAACTGATATGCAACTAAAATTTAGATTTTTCAAGACAGGGTTTCTCTGTGTAGCCCTGGTTGTCCTGGAACTCACGCTGTAGTCTCGAACTCAGAAATCCGCCTGCATCTGCCTCCCAAGTGCTAGGATTAAAGGTGTGCACCACCATTTCCCAGCTCACAAGGTGCTTTCTTAATTGCTACTCTAAACAGATGGCAACTTGAGAGTCCTGAGGACATCCTCCACATTTTTTCTGTCACACCCTATAAATGATATTTTTTTCCTTCTACAAATAGAAATGTACATTACACAATTCTGAGTCACTCTATCATCATTTGAACCAAAAGAAATAGAGAGCATTTTCATTCCTCTAAATCACAGAAATAAGAAGATGATGTCAACTTGTTCATTTCTGTACAGCATTTTCCTAATCTAACCTAGTTCCATAAATATTGTTTATATAATCCATTAATTTACAATTAATGACATCTGCCAGCTAAACAACATCAGTAGAGTGACTATTGTTTTGGGAAGACAAAGAACTACTTCCCAGAAGAAAATGCATGCAAGGAATACAATTCTGTTTACATAAATAAAATCCTTGTTCTGTTTATTATGTGTCAAAGTATTTGATTTTATGACAAACATTTGAGAGT
This sequence comes from Mastomys coucha, assembly GCF_008632895.1. Lineage (NCBI taxonomy): Eukaryota > Metazoa > Chordata > Mammalia > Rodentia > Muridae > Mastomys > Mastomys coucha. Next base: position 75,701,468 of record NW_022196905.1, on the reverse strand, counting down.
CAATAGTCTGTGCACATGGTATTTAACTGACAGACCGTAGACACAGCAGGCCTTGTCTCTGCCTTTGTGTGTGAATTCAGTCCCACCATCATGTTACAGATTAAAAAAGTCTCAGTGTCTATCTTTCTCTAAAATATGTTGACACTGAATATTTCATGGAGTTACTTTTCATTTTTAAATTTTATATTTGTATAAGAAACAAAACCTGTGCTTCTGAAATGGTTAATGGAATTCACTTCAATCTTTTACTCTAAAAAGTTAATTGTCTAATTTTCTAAATGCTGATAGATGTCATACATGATTTGGAGAAAGTTAAAAAAAATAACAAAAACAAATTTAGAATGATTTAAATCCAATACTGTCATTTCTGTAATAAATCTCAACAAGTTATTGAGTCATTGTGACATTCATATTCTTACTTCAAATTCTAATCAACAAGAGATACTTACTGAATGGTAATCTTTCTATATATGACTATAAGTAAATAGAGATTTTTAAACTACTCATAGACTATCTATTTTGAATACTTTTTGGCAATTAAGGTTTTCTTTGTCCTCAAGAAATGTTTTAGAATTGATTTGAAATAAGTATAAGTATTCAATGATTTAATATTCAAAGGTACCCCAAATGTCTTTCTTCATTTGTATCTTGTATTAAGTTAAATACACAGAAATAATGTTTGAAAATCATTAATCCCATTAGAGAATGATTAACTAGCATCAAATAACTCTGTAAATATATTTTGTCTAATGTTGACTACAAAAACTCACTACATTTATCAAACATGATTATTTCTCAAAAATAAATCATATAGATGTTGAGATTTAAAAACTACAAGAATATTCTTAGTAAACTCATTACCTTTATTTTGTATGTTTTCCTTAATTAAATGTTGTGATAAATTCATAAATGAGTACTGTATTCAATTATTACCTCTCTCTCTTCCAATCTAACTACTCCCATGTCCTTAGTCCCTCTTAGAAACAAGATCTCTTCTTCTTTATTGTTCTCTCTCTCTTTCTCTCTCTCTCTCTCTCTCTCTCTCTCTCACAAACACACACACACATACACACACACACACAAACACACACACACACACACACACACGAACAAACACATACATGCAAGACCAAATGGACTCGGTATTGTTTATGTATATATATGTACATGTGAAAATATGTATTTATGTCTGATCCTTTGTAATATCCCTTCTATAAAATGGAATTATGTTAACTTGAAAAGAATAAAAATAAGTCATGAAATGTGAAAAGAAATAAAGATCCTGTATTGTATTTATTATACAGAGTAAACTGATGCAGAGTTTAACTGTAATTTAAATTTTTTCTAATAAACTTAAGGCAAGTTAGGCATTTTGAATACTACTTTAAAATGATGGTTGGGTTTGTTATATGGTCTTTGGTTCATTTGTATGCTCACGTAATCCACCTAATATAATTAATATTTTCAAAGATTAAAAATAAGTGTCTTTGTTAGACAAATGCTGAACTTAGTTAAAGAGTGATAGGAATCAGTACTCAAATATAAGCGATAAGATTCATGTTGAAAAAAACATGTACCACAAGATGGAGCTGGAATTACATTTTCTAAAAAAGTTAAATGTTTGATTCATGTACTTTCAAGATCTTTGAAAAAATGTTAAGTTCTATACAGTACAAATGATTTTTAAACCATCTAAATCTCATACATGTACCCATACATGTTCAGCTAAAATAAAATCATGTAAAAATACTACAGTAAAACATACATGTCAAGCCTATTATTAAAAGAAGTGTTACACAAATTTATTTCAAGGACGTAGTTATGTTTATTTGCAAATCAAGAATCAAGTAACAGTTTACTCTTTTTTTTTCTTGAAAACTTAAACTTTATTCACCACTACACAAAATAGAAATCTTATTCCAAATGGCTTCTTATATTGGTGTCTGTTAGGTGGGGGTTCATCCCAGGGGCAGTTTATAAAGGCAAGAAAGCATAAAATCTCATACACCTATGCTGGGCAGTTGTTTCAGGTCCAGGCTTATTGTGGCTAACTATACAAAGCAGTCCTAACTGACCTCTATTAAGATTGATTTCTAAGAACAATGAAGCACAGAACATAACAGAATATCTAGTCAACTCAGGCATGAGAAAGGTTTTTTACTAATAGTAATAGAAGTGATAGCATATGAGAAAGTTTCCTTGTAATATTATTAACAGCTCAAAACAGCTGGCTAGACAGGCACCAATTTCCCAGGCTTTAACACAACTAACACACTAGTCATCTATAATTACATATTTCCTTCAATATCTGGTTTTTTTTTAGATATTGTCTTTATTTACATGTAAATTTCTCCATTCCCAGTTTCCCCTCCAAAAAACAAAGAAACAAACAAAAACAACCAAAACAAACCACTGTTGCCTCCCACTTCCCCATGCCTGCCACCCCGCCCTCTCCCACTTTCTGGCCCTGGCATTCCCCTACACTGGGGCACAGAATTTCACAGGGCCGAGGTCCTCTCCTCCTATTGATAATTGAATTTGCAATCCTCTACTAGACACATGCTGCCTGAACAATCAGACCCCTCCATGTGCAATCTTTGGTTGGTGGTTGAGACTCTGGGAGCTCTGAGGGTACTACTTAGTTCATATTTTTGTTCGTCCTAAGGGGCTGCAAACCCCTCAGCTCCATTGGTCCTTTCTCCAACTTCTTCACTGGAGACCCTGTACTCAGTTCCATGGATGGCTGTGAGCCTCTACATCTGTGTTAGTCAGGTACTGTCAGAGC
>NW_022196905.1:75697075-75697897 GCF_008632895.1 Mastomys coucha | reverse complement strand
TGTTGAACATTTCTTTAGGTGCTTCTCAGCCATTTGGTGTTCATCAATTGAGAATTCTTTGTTTAGATTTGTACCCCATTTTTTAGTAGGGCTATTTGGGTCTCTGGAGTCTAACTTCTTTGTAGACATTGGATATTAGCCCTCTATCAGATATAGGGTTGGTAAAGATCTTTTCCCAATTTGTTGGTTGCCGTTTTGTCCTATTGACAGTGTCTTTTGCCCTACAGAAGCTTTGCAACTTTATGAGGTCCCATTTGTCAATTCTTGATCTTAGAGCAGAAGCTATTGGCGTTCTCTTCAAGAAATTTTCCCAGCTCTCAGCTTCCAAGTGAGAGAGGAGGTTCAGCGTCCTCCTCTGCCCCTTCCCTGCAAGTGGACGTCCTAACTCCAGAGAGCTCCTTAAGCCAGAGACCCAGGCGGCATCCACTATTTTCTCTCGGGTGAGGTTCTGAGACTGGAGCAGCCAGCCTAGAGACGCCTTAAACCAGAGACCCGGGCTGGATCCACCATTTTCTCTCGGGTGAGTTTCTGAGACCTGAGCAGCCAGCTGGGAGCTATAAGCCCCACGACTCCCAGGGGAGCCGCAGGGCAGCAGGGACACTATCCTCTCAGCTTCCGAGTGACAGAGGAGGTTCAGCGTCCTCCTCTGCCCCTTCCCTGCAAGTGGAGGGCCTACCTCCAGAGAGCGCATTAAGCCAGAGACCCAGGCAGGATCCGCCATTCTCTCTTGGGTGAGTTTCTGAGATTAGAACATCCACCTTGGAGGAACAGGCCCCACGAGTCGCAGGGGACTTGCAGGGCAGCAGGGACAGGACAAGCTCT
>NW_022196905.1:75661905-75697064 GCF_008632895.1 Mastomys coucha | reverse complement strand
GGGCCTGTGCCTCCCAGCTGGCTGCTCCCGGCTTAGGAACTCACAGGAGAGAAGATGGCGGCTCTCACTGGAGACTCTGGGTCAAGGAAGTCCCTGGAGGCATGCCCTCCACTTGCAGGGAAGGGGGCAGCTAAGGTCGCTGTTCTACCTCTGTCACTTGGAAGCTGAGAGGATCCTGTCCCTGCTGCCCTTCGGCTCCCCTGCGACTCGTGGGGCCTGTGCTTCCCGTCTGGCTGCTCCAACAGTTTATTCTTTATTTTTTTTCTTTTTTTTTATCAATTCTTTATTTACATGTCGTACAATATCTCCTTTCCCAGTTTCTCCTCAAAAACAAAACAAAACAAAACAACAACAACAACAAAAAAATCCCTGTTCCTTCCCCCCCCAAACCCCTGCTTGCCACCCCACCCTCTCTTGCTTACTGGCCCTGGCATTCTCCTACACTGGGCACTTATTCTTAAGTTCAGTTAATACTTTCATGAGCAGAGGGAGCTGGCTTCATTGTTATAAAATGTCTGAAATACAGTAATACTCACAGCTAGAATAAGGGACCTGGTTATTAAACTGTCCCATGTTTCCTGGAATGTAGAGTTATTTATTTATTTATCTGTTTCTTATTTATTTATTTATTATATTATTGTTTGTATTACTATTACCAAATGTTTTTTTTTGTTTTTTTTTTGTGGAAAGTTTGCCTATTTTGAAGTTTAGTTTGTTCACTTGGCTTTTAGTACAAGTAACTCCAGTCTAGCCTTTCTGTTCCAAGACTATATAGGAGGCCATTACAGAGCAAAGGCCTAGTATGAGCGTCAACACTTAAATTCCATCTGACAAAGCACGGCAGTATTTTCAGAGGAGTATATCTGTCCTAGAATGAGAAGAAACAATATACAAGCAAGGCTAAAGAAATTAGCTGTTGTAGCTGCTAAGTAAAACTTTTGTTAATAAATAGCAATGTGATAGTTATGAAAAGATCATTTAAGTCATGATACCCAAAAGTGATTGTTTTACAACTATGTGTGAATTTACCTGTGATATAAACATGGTTACCTGTTTCATTATTCTTATTCATTCCTTTGTCCCCATTTTTGATATTTGGTACAATAAGAGAAAATTAATTTTCTGCAAATTCTGTTTAGATTAACTCTCATTTACATCTTCTTCTGAATTCTGTGTTTGTAAGAATTAGCTATCTTCAACACAGATAAACCTAAAACACACTGATTGCAAAAACATTTTACATAACAGTAATGTAGAGAGGAAAGAAGTGGGTTAGGATAGAATTCTCATCCTAAGGGTCACAAGTAAGTTTGGTTTAATAAAAGATAGTTAGCAAGGAAAAACACAAGAAATTAATCACTCATTATTCTACATGGTTCAGGCAGCATGAGGATGAAGAAATGAGAATCCAGTAAGTTTTCCATGCCCATTCTGGGATGGTGTGCGAGGAACAGAGCCCTGAAGCGCTATGATGGAGTAAAGGAAAATTATCTTAGACAGCAGGCTGAGCAGAGCAGCCATAAGCGCAGATTCTTCTTGGCTGCTGCTTTGTGCCATTTATTATTTTCCCCCAAACTCCACTTGGGAAATCAGAAAAAAAAAGATAATTTCTTTGTGCCCATCTCAACAGCAAAAGGTAAATGGTTATTTATAGTATTAACTCAATTGTACTGGCTAGATATGAGAAAAGTAGGTTCTAGTTTCTGGGATCTACCTTACAGAAAAGAAATTCTGATAGCTCATATTTACTTTGTAATTTTCAGAGATTCCTGAAAGTTAGAGAAGTATCTGTGGACTTGTTTTTGTTTAATGTTTTATTCTTGATTTCTCCTTTTGTTAATTAAAATCTTCATATAGTATATTGTGAGAAATTTTCTTCAACTCCTCCTCACCCATTTAACTTTATGTTTTCATGTTCTTCCTCTCTCTCTTATAAACAAAACAGAAACAAACAAACCAATCCTTTTGTGTTTGCACGATATTGCTTCCTTGAAGTCGTTCACCTCTTCTGACTCTCAAAATCATTCAGATTCCTTTCCTTTTTTTTCTTTTTTTGGTTTTTCGAGACAGGGTTTCTCTGTGTAGCCCTGGCTGTCCTGGAACTCACTCTGTAGACCAGAGTGGCCTCGATCTCAGAAATCCAACTGCTTCTGCTTCCCAAGTGCTGGGATTAAAGGTGTGCACCACCACAGCCAGGCCAGGCTTCTTTTCTCATAAATCCTGAGCTTTTAGAAAATGGCTTTGAAAAAAATCTGATTTTGGACCTAGTAGTCCAAAGTCTCATTCTCTGCACATTGTAGGAGCTTTTATTGTTTGATGCCCTTTGCTTTTCTCTTAAGATTTTAAAATCCAACTAAATTTCACATGTAAATGAATATGTTAAAAACAATAAGTAGACTCAATAATTATAGCATAAAATTGATATATTTACAGAAAAAAATGTTTTATTTTAAGTTAATGAAGACAATTCATATCCTGGGTTTAAATTAAGATTCTTACTTAAGAGGAACTTTGCAGAGAACTATACATCATAGGTCAACAAACTTTAGCAACTCTGTTACATGCTAGAAGAATCTACTGTTATATGGCCATTTAAAAGTTATTGTTATGGGTCCTGGACATCTGGACCCATAGAATAGCAATCCTTTTGCAATAGTTGGGGGCTATTGCAAAAGCTATTGCCTATACATGGGAGCCTCACCTACCTAGGGGAGCCCCAACCTGTTCAGAGAAGAAGAATAGGAAATGGGGGATGAATTGTAGGAGGGGAGACAGTGAGCAGCTCAGTGAGCAGGATATAAAGTGAATAAGTAAAAAATAAATAAATCTTAAAAAATTAATTTTAGGTTAGTTAAATCAAGAGGTATAAACTCAATTTTTCTTTTGCTTTAATCTAAAGAAGATAAGTAAAATGAAAAATTAAAATCATTAAAAGAAAGAATTTATCTAGAAAACAAATATATATCCCTGAAGAAATATAACCTAACTAGAGTTTGGACCATTCTCAGGTACTGAGAAATCTACTAGGAATGTTGTATTTCAATTTTGATACCAACATCTCCTCCAGGGTTGTCATCCTATGGAAGCTGTTGGCTTACTGAGGATTCCCCTAGAATCCACTTAAAGGCTATCTGACAACAGCTTGCATAGCCTTCTGACAGGAGGCATTTCAAGACTATTCCCTCCCCCTTTTCCTCCTCCTCCTCCTCCTCCTCTTCCTCTTCATCCTCCTCCTCCTTCTCCTCTTTCTCCTCTTCCTCTTCTTCTTCTTCTTTCTCCTTTCCCTCCCTCTCCCAGTCTCCCTCCCTGTCCCCCATCCCCTTTCCCTTTCTCCCCGCATCCCTTCTTCTCTGTCTTTCTTCCAAACATGTTCCTGGCCAGGTCTACTCCTCTCTTCCCCTCTCTTCTCTTTCTGTCCTTCGCTGTCTCCCTCTTTTCTTTGCCTCTACCCTTTTTCCAGGTACTTTCTCTTCTCCCAATAAACTTTCCTTTTGTATTAGGCCTTTCTCATGAGGCTAACTCATCAGGGAATCACTTTGGCTTGGCCACTGGGGTACTCCTTCCAGCTACATTATATTCTGATTTTATAAAATGCAACACACACATTCTCCTAACCACAGAAACTCATTCAATCTGATCATTTACTATAAAGGTATTTCATCATACAATATTATGATAAATAATGCCACTCTTACAATTAAAAAAAATAAGGGTCATATCATAAATCTTTCTAGGAACAATAAAAGGAGACATAGTGCTGTATTCCTCTAGAAAAATATTTTAAGTTATCCTACATTTAAATAATTAGAAGGCTGAAAAAGAGGCCCACTCTAAAGGTGAGAGATTTACCTCAAGAGTAGAAAAAATAAGGATAATTAAGCACCTTTAGTGAGTATCAGTTTCTTTTGAACAGCAAGATAGTTTTGTTCCCCTCCTTAAAAATCTGTGTTTTCCACAAGAACCTAAGTTCTGATAGACAGGTAAGGAAGCATAGTTTCTGAAACATTTTCCAATTTGTTATGTCCAAATTCCTGTCAAGGTTAAAGTTAAATGCAATCTATGGGTGTTAGCATCAGTGTCTCCAAAGCCTGTGGTATTGCATGGGCAGGTCTCACAGACCGGTTGCCAGGGCAACAGCCACCATTTTCCCAAAATCCATTGGGTTCACCTCCCACCTTTACCTGTGGCCAGTACATCAGAACCCATATATATATATATATGGGGAACATTCTTCCATCTCTCTCTCTCTCTCCCTCCTCTTTCCACCACTGCCCCCTCTCCCTCTCAAACCTCTTATAGGTGGAACTGTTTGGGCCTACTATGATATATTCTGACGTGACTCCCCATTCTAACACATCATTTGATGCTGAAACCCGCTGCATGCTTGCAATGCAGCAGGCAGAGATCATGACCATGTGTACTGGTCAAAACATGGGCAACTTCAACTACCATGAGTATGCGGCCCCCTCAGCTGGTGGCTACAAAAATCACAAGCTTCCACCACACAAGCTGAAGCTGCTAAAGCCACAACCAAGTTGCAGCCAAGGATCTGGAGCCGCCCCACACACCTCTGGACATACAAACTTCTACCACGTGAACTATGCTCCGCCTGTCTATCATGTGGAGCTAGCCTCTGCTCAGGCCCACACCTACCCACTCAGTTTCACATTTCCAATCTACCAGTCCACTATAATTCTCACACAGACACCGATGTATTAATTGGTAGGATCAGTCAAGGGGTGGACCTCCAGCTTTTCAGATATGGCCTGGACAACCTTCTCTGGGAACTACAGGGTTTGCAGTCACACCTCCCAGCTGACATACATCTTAAGACTTCTGCCATTGGTTGCCCCTCCCTTGAAAGCAACTCTTTGTTCCCCAATTATTCTGGGCTCTTGCAGCTCAAAAATCCTTGGTACCAGGGTGGGTTGCTTTCCACAGCAGGCCCAGAGTCTGCTGGGTAACCACTAAGGGGTTCTCATGATGACTTGGACCACTAGCATGGCTGATATTTTTTGGTTTTTGGACTGTTCTCAGGATGCTGGTACGAATAGTCTAACTACTGTACCTCCAGGCACCCCACTGTGATGCCTCCTAGAAAATCTCAAATCTTTGAAGGTGACGCCTGACTTGAAGGCATCAAAATTAATATATCTCTGCAAAAAGATCTGGATTAAATATCAACTAGATAGGAGTTAAAAATGGCCACTTAATGACACCCTAGATCCAACTATTTTAAGGGATCTTAATACATATTGCCAGAGAACTGGTAAACGGAAAGAGGTTCCTTATGTCCAAGTATTATCTATCTCCATTCCAATCCCTTCTTGTGCTCATCTTGTTCCCCAACCCAACTTCTCTTAGCCATGAAATCTACACAACCTCTGCTAGATGACACTACAATGATAGATCCAGCTAATGAACCACCCCCCTTTTCACTGCAGACCTGTCTCCACACCGCTGAAAATCCAAACTGCTGCCTCAGTTTCCCCTCCTCATTAGGATGCCCCAGAGCCTGCTAGCTCTACCCCTCCAGACCCCTCCCCTTCTTCTGTGCTAGCTATGGGTCACCCCAAATGCCCCACATTGGCAGCTACCTTCACTTCTCCTGTCACCCACTCTAAGGCTACAGCCAAACTTCCAAGTCTTTCCTTCCCAGAGACACCTGACCCAGCAATGGTCCAACCTCTAAGGGAAGTTGCTGGAGTAGATGGTCTCATCAAAGTACATGTTCCATTCTCACTTAGTGAACTTTCCCAAATAGAAAACAGGCTGGGGTCCTATACTTCTAACTCTTCCAAGTTTATTAAAGAGTTCCAGTATATCACTCAGTCTTACAGCTTGACTTTCCATGATGTTCATATGATCCTAACTAACAACTTACTTCCTGAGGAACGCAGATGAGTCTGGGAAGAGGCAAGAGTGCATGCAGATGGAATTCACCAAACAAACGGCACATACCCAATTGGCTCTGAGACAGTGCCGGTTCAGGATCCCTGGTGGAATTACAATTATATAGGTGGTATTTTAGCCAGGGACAGTTTTATTACATGCCTTCTGACTGGTCTTAGAAAAGCAGCCTTAAAGCCAGTAAATTTTGAAAAACTCCCAAGAAGTTGTCCAGGACAAGCAGGAGAATCCATCTCAATTTTTAGAACGCCTTACAAAGGCTTTATTTCAGCATACTAATCTGGACCCTGAAAACCCAGAAGGTAAGCAACTTCTGATGACCTACATCTTTTCCCAGAGCTACCCCAACATAAAAGCTAAACTTAAAAAACTGGAGAGGGGACCCCTAACTCCACAGGCAGAAGTTTTAGTGCTGACCTTCAAAGTGTACCATGGGAGAGATGATAAAATCCACAAGCAAAAATACCATATGCTGGCAAAGGCTGTCAGACTAGCCCCAGCCACTACCCTGGAGTCCTGGTCCCCTGAGACTCAGAGACCATCAGGTACTTGCTACAAATATGGTAAAAAAAAAAAAAAAAAAGTCATTGGACAAAAGCCTGTCCTAACTTCTGCAGGCCAAGAGAGCCATGCCCTAGGTGCCACCAAGAGGGACATTGGGCTGTTGATTGCCCTCGTGTTACACAGAACAGGAGGACATCACTCCCAGACAACCCTCAAACTCATCTCTTAGGCTTGGCTATGGTCGACTGAGGAGGCCCAAGCTCCCCTGACCCTACCACTGCCATCACTAGCAGGGAGCCCCGGGTAGATATCGTGGTATGTGGGCAGTCCATCTTCTTCCTTTTGGGCACTAGAGCCACTTACTCTGTCCTGAGGTAGTTTTTGGGACCCACTTCTCCTAGTTTTCCAATTGTCGGGGTAGGAGGGCAACCTAACTTCCTTCTCCAGACCCTACCACTTAGTTGCATTTTTAGGGATATAGCTCTCACCTATTCCTTTTTGGTAGTGCCAACATGTCCTGTCGCCTTATTGGGAAGGGATCTTTTACCTAGGCTGGGAGCCTCTATTTCCTTTGCTCCCCACATTCGCCTAAACCCAGGCTCGCCAAGAGTTCCTCTGCTCCTTCTCCTAGCCAAGCAACCTACTAACACTACCATGTTATTTCCTTTACCAGCTTTTCAGGTAGATCCCTGAGTCTGGGATGTCCAGAAACCCTTTGTTGCTAAATACCATTCTCCCATTGTCATCTAATTACTGGACTCTACCAGGTACATAACCGAAGCTTAATACCCTCTCTCTCTCCAGAGCCTCAGGGGACTTAAGCTTTTTAAAATCTATCAGTGCTTCTTGCAAAACCTGTCAGAAGTCTGACCCCAACTCAAAGTATCGTAGCACCCCTTTTCCTACCCATCAGACTAGAGGTTCCCTTCCTGGAACTGACTGGCAACTTGACTTTATCCCACATGCCCACTGTCAGGTGTGCCAAGTACCTCCTGGTCTTGGTGGACACCTTCTTGTGGTGGGTGGAGGCATTTCCCACAACTAACAAAAGGGTTCAGTCTCTGATCTCCTCTCTCCAATCAGACAATGCTCCTGAATATACTTCCCAAATCTCCCAAATCCTATCTAAGGCCCTAGATATCCCCTGGAATTTCCACATTCCTTACCACCCTCAATCTTCTGGTAAGGTAGAAAGAATTAATCTCTCTTTAAAAACCAGTCTTGTTAAGCTGTCACAGGAACTTCACCTTGATTGGGTAAAACTACCTCTGGCTCTTTTTAGGTTACAAGCTCTCCCAAAGAGACCTCTCCTCATCTCTCCATTTGAACTAATGTATGGACGTCCAGTCCTAACTCCTGGTCTTTCACCTAAATGCTCTCCTCTCCCAGACCATCTACTTACCCCATTACTTTACCACCTCCATTCTATCCTATGGAACTTTGCTGACCACCATCTACCTCAGCCATATACTGTCTACTGCCATTGCCTATCAACATTGGAGAGCAAGTCCTTCTATCCCCTCCAGGTCATCTACCCTCACCTCTCTCTCTCAAATGGCAGAGCACTCTAAGAGTAATTCTTGTGACCCCTACAGCTAGCTGCTAAACTTGAGGGACTCTCTCATTGGGTCCATCTGTCTCACCTCAAAACTTTCATTCCTCCACCTAAAAATAACTCTTCTTCATACACATCAATCTTAACAGGATTGTGCTCTGTTAAGCTCCAGAGGACGAGACTGGCCACATTGTCCCCAATCTCAGGAAGTGAGACTCCTCTCCAGCAGCTGAGCTTGACCTCACTGGATTAGACATGGGTTTCTCATCCTCCCCCTGCTGTTCACTTCTATCCAGGGTAGCCCTTATATCTGGAGATTTGAGGTTCAAGAAACCCCCACAGATAATAGTCTTTCCAAATAGGGTCAGGAAACTGCTCCATAGCTGGATGCCAGGAACCAATCCAAATTGCTATCATCCTGGTATCTGTAATCCCATCTAAATATTAAGATCTCTATACTTGCTTTATTTTTGACCAGACAAAAGATTATTGTAGAAAATGGCCAGATGAATGTGGGGGCTGCCCATATTGGTCTTGTCAGATACATATGCTAGGATCACGGATCAATCATTTTTTTCTATCAACACCGCAAGACATTCTTTTTCTACACATAAGACCCATGGATTTCCAGGTGGGAGACAGGAGTTGCTGGTAAGCTCTACCATAAAAATCAGCCTGGGTCCCCAGTAAATGCCATGCACATACAGAGAAAATATGTCTCAATTGCTCAACCCCTGGATATCAGAAAATTAGGGGAGATAATCAAATACTCCACTGAGGTCCTTACCTCTTTGACATCACCCCTCATAAATGGTACTAACTTATCACATCGCCTTTTACTTCAGACCTTGACCTTGGCATACCAACTCCTTAATGTCACCAGACCTGGACACTTTAAAGACTGCTGGTTATGTGTCCCTCCTGAAATTAACTCACAATAGTCACTTACAGCATCTCCTGTGATACTGCCAAGTAATGTTACCTTACCCTTTGTCAGCTGCCCTGGCTCCAATGTCACCATGACTCCATACCTTACCTCTGTCCCTCTCTTTGGTGTGGCAACCTGTTTTAAGACCTCTGGGACTCATTCTGTGGGAATGCTGAGCTCCCTAGACTGCAATAGAACCATAATCCTTGATATATCAGCTCTGCCACAATGCCCTACAATCCAAAACAGATCAATTCTTTGTGGCACTCAGGCAAATTATTGCCTACCTGCTAGCTGGTCAGGAGTTTGCACATTAGTACTTCTTTTCCCTGAACTGGAAGTAATCCAGGGAAACGAACCCCTGCCAATCCCAGTTATAGATATGATAGCTGCCCAGCATAAGAGGGCAGTCCAAGTTGTGCCACTCTTGGTTGCTACAGGAATAGCCATAGGTGTTCGTACTAGAATTGCAGGGATAATGACTTCCATGACCCAATATAATACATTCACTTCCCAGTTACAAAGCAATTTTCAAAAAATGTCTAAAACTTCTTACTATCCAAAAACAGATCGATTCTTTGGCAGCTGTGGTGCTTCAGAACAGACACGGACTAGATGTCCTGACAGCTAAAGAAGGTGGTCTTTGCCTGTTCCTCCAAGAATGCTGTTTCCATGTCAACAAATTCAGGATAGTAAGAAATAAAATCCAGGAGCTACAGTCAGACATAAAAAATTTCAGTTCCCATTTTTCAAAAATCTCCAGTTCTGGGATTTTTGAAAACCCCCTGTGGAAGTGGACACTCCCATTTGTAACTCCTTTCTTAGTCATCTTCCTGATGTTACTATTTGCTCCCTGCCTCATTAATCTTGTTTCTACATTTCTTCAATGACAAATACAAAAAATTTCTAACCAAACTATTAATCAGCTCCTGTTACAAGATTACCAGATGCTGTCCATAAATGAGCCGTTGTCCACAGAAGAACCTGACGTGAATGTGAATGTTTACCAAGTGGATCCTGATGGTGAAAGCCAGCTACCCCCCATTGGCGATGCCCCTAGACAGCAGGAAGTAGCTTAAGAGACACAACACCCTCGTTCCCTTTCCACCATCGGCTTCCCCTTCCCTTTTCCTTTTCTTCTCTTTATAATATCAAAAATGGAGGTATGTTAGCATCAGGGCCTCCAAAGCCTGTGGTGTTGCATGGGCAGGACTCACAGACCTGTTGCCAGGGCAACAGCTGCCATATTCCCAAAATCCATTGGGCTTACCTCCCACCTTTACCTGCAGCCACTATGTCAGAACCCATATATATATACATATATATATATATATATATATATGTACATATATATATATATATGGGTTCTGACATAGTATATATATATGTATATGTATATGTATATGTATATGTATGTATGTATATATATATATATATATATATATATATATATATATATATATATATATACAGGGAACATTCTTCCATCTCTCTCTCTCCATCCTCTCTTTCCCCTACTGCACCCTCTCTCCCTCTCAATTAACTCTTACCTGTGGAACTGTTTGGGCCTAGTGTGGTATGTTCTGACATGACCCATCATTTTAACACATCAATGGGAATGCAATGGAAAGAGAGGTTCTTAGAGAACCAAGAGATGTGGAATCCCAACCAAATACCAATTGAAATGACTTTAAGGGTAATACCATCCTAAATAACAAATACTACTCTATGGCTGAAATAGTCTATAGATTCAGGCACACTAGTATTTAACTACAGGAGTGTTTGAAACAATCATTGAAATTTGCAATGCCAGAAATTATACATTTCTGCCACGCTCCAGAAATTACCTAAAATTTACTATGATAGTAACAGAGATATGCTTGATATTAAAGAAAAATTATATTACTGAATGATGAAGTAGGAAAAGTCCAAATTCTGTACTTAAAGAGGTCCCTTTGCTGTTCTACAGGTCTAGGGTGCTCACCGTATAAATTGTCATGAAATATTAGTGAATTAATAACTTGCAAATAAATTGTTGTCACTCAGATATCTATTATATCAGAATCCTATTATTTTTACTAATTACCATAACTCTATGATCGAAATACCACATGATTTTATTTATACTACTCGTTTTCTCTCTTGACATTCACAGTTTCTTCCAGGCCTTGACCTAAATGCTTAATATAATATTCAATTAATATTTTAAGGAACAAATGGTCAAACATTAGCTTCACTGTTTTTGCATCCCTAGCCTCGTTTCTGTTTTCTAGGCGGATGCAGCATGTTATCTGTGTACATATCAGAATCTCTGAGGAATTGAGGCTGGGATTGCTTCCAAGGGGAAGGAATCAGTCCTCATGACAGAGAGGACAAAGACATAGGGTTCATTTTGAATCTTCTGCTACATTAAATGCACACAGAGGTAAATGATATTAATCGCCATGGGATTTTTGTACATTTTGTTGCTGTCAAGCTCCAATGTTAGTCACAGTTATTTATAAAACTATTTCTCTACAAAGGCTAATATTCTATGAATTAAGAAAATGGAGCTTGATGAATAGCAAACTGTGTATTTCTGCCTAAATAGGTTGTTTCCAAATTCTTTGAATTCTTTGAAGAATAGAGAAAATACATACATCTATTAAATCTAAGTAGAACATTGAAAATATGTAATGTTTAAGTCTATCTACTGTTTTCATATCTCATGGTCATGGAGAATGTATAAATTAGGTTATAGTAAAACACTCACTAAGAGCATTCATCTGAATATTCATTCTGGTTTACAATGATTTAATTAAGCCATTCTCATAATTTTCAAAACAACTAATAGCTATTGCCCTATTTTCAGGGAAAGTTTACTAAATCCACTAAACATATTATTTCCCAACTTATTAATGCACTTTAACATGGACCTTTTAACAATATTCAATATTAGCAACATGTAATGTGCAGCAAACACAAAATTAACTTATAGTAAATTGTGCTATCTAGTAAAGATTTTAAAGTACACATATTAAATTATCAAATTAGTTTATATATGAAATTATATTCCCAAAATATAGAAAAGTAATCCATTTGATTAGAACATGATTTATACTAAATTTCATGAAAGGTCGTAGACCTATAGAAATCACTCAGCCAATGTCAAGAATAATTGATCCTACCTGGACATTTTCCTACATTATATAAATTTCATATCTATCTATTTATTTATTTAGCCCTTGATTATTAACTCTTAGAACAAAAAAAACAGAGAAAGAAAGTTTTTTTTTGTTTTTTGTTTTGTTTTGTTTTGTTTTGTTTTTTGAAAATGATATGTCAATTAAACCTCCCAGGAACGACCACCTTCAGGGAAGTGGTAAGCAATTAATGTGTGTTTTTTGCTTGTCATTTGTGAGTTCTTGTTAGCTCTTTTTTTTCTAGATTTAACTGATAAAATTAAATTCATCACAATCCAGGAATAACTAACTTGCTGCATGGATTATCAAAGTAGGCAAGTGTAGAAACACACTTGTTCTCTGTGTTTGCTCTGCATTTGATTGCCTGCTCTGGGAGGATTTTTTTTTAATCTCATTGATGTAATAGTGATGACAAGATACTGAAGCAGTAGCACAAGTATGGGAAAAATAGTCATTGTATGTAGAAAATTATATATTCCACTTGAAGTACCCATGTTTCTAAATTTCAGAGATAACTCTATTAAGATAAAAGGCTGTCTGAATCTCTAAATTTGCACACATATTAGATGTTAATTACAATTTCTTGTGGTTCTAAAATATCACCATGGACACGTGAAATTTTGCTGCTCTCAGTTCTCCACTGAGTAATGTATTTTTCTCTACTCCGAACACAATTTCAGCATTATATCGACTATTTATAAACTAGTTTAATGGCATCATAAAAACATTCACCAAATAGCACTAAAGGTCAGCAATAAACTGGCTGAATCTTCCTGCCTCTTAAATATATGGGTGACCAACATATCCCCCAAGGATCAGTGTTTGAAAATTAGCTGCTGAGCATGCACTGCAGTTAATCCTCATAACTGTTTAAAGATGATGCATAAGCAATGTGATAAACCATACTCTTGAATAATAAACCCTTCTCCAGAGCAAATCAGTAGGTAATAATGTCATGTAAAAAAGCTGTAGACACAAGAATTATAAGACCCCTTTGAATGGCTTGCATACAACAATGTCATAGAGCAATTAATCACTTTCCTGTGAATTTTAGAATAAATGCAGTTAGCAATTGTGCTAAAAATATTAACCTGATATCAGACAATCAAGTAGGAGGAAGATTATTGGAGTCTGGCTCTCCCCCATATTTGTTTCCTAGGTAACAAGAAGAATAAAATTTGGATATCTCAAAACAACCACAGATTC
Organism: Mastomys coucha; assembly: GCF_008632895.1. NCBI lineage: Eukaryota > Metazoa > Chordata > Mammalia > Rodentia > Muridae > Mastomys > Mastomys coucha. Next base: position 75,683,779 of record NW_022196905.1, on the reverse strand, counting down.
AAGTACCAAAACCCTAAAAAAAACATATGCATTATTGCCTATATCTTCACTGATCTACAAAAGCCGATTTCAATTTAAACAAAATCCAGGGAGGATTTTGAAATAGAGGAACTCATCTATATCCATAACAACACTTTACTGCTGTTGTAACAGGAACTGTCTGTACTTGTGCTTAGAGTCTGATGAAGAAGCATTCATGTTCTGGTCCAGATGAATATAAATGGAAATACAATCCTATAAATGCAAAGGTATAGGTAAATCCTACCTATACATTACAATAACCTATAGGTTATTGCAATGCTCCTTCTTATGTGAAGACTTACTATGTAATTAAATTGTCATTAGAATTCCTTACATAGCACACAGTTGTTGCTTTAGATGTTCAGCCTTTATTTACAGATTGGAATGAATTTTTTTTTTTATCATTATCATTTGAAAATTAGTCAATGTCTAAGAAAGGTGGGTTATCACCTTTGTTGGATGTAACAAAATGTTACTAGTGTTCTGTGATGATTAATCATGATTGAAAAGTTGACACTGTTCAAAATCATCTTCCAAAAATAATCTCTTTGTATGTCTGTAAGGGTGTTTCAGAGGGATTTAATGGAGATGGGGGGACCTGCCATGAATGAGGCTTACTATTCCAAGGACGAGAACTCTGGACCAAATATAAAGGCAAAAGCTGTACTCAATCTAAAATATGAGTACTTGCCTCTGCTTCTCCCTTGCAGCTGCAGTGTTAACAGCCACATTAGCCTCCTGTGTTCATTCTTTCACTTTGGGGATTGTTGTGCTTTTGAATCATGAGCCAACATAAATTTTTACCATCTTGTGTATTTCCTTCCTTCCTCCTTTCTTCCTCTCTCCCTCTCTTCCCTCCCTCCCTTCTTTTGCTCTTCTTCCATTGCTTTTGTCAAGTATATTTTTATGCATATGAGAAATATTACTAAAAGTTAAAAAAAATAAAAAGTGGTCCTGAAGATTGGAAACATGGTTGCTGAAAAAGCAGTCATGTTCCTTGGGCTGAAGACACACTACTTATAGAGAAAAGTGGAGAGTTCCATGTAGCTATCCAGCAGCCATGGATAAACTGGGTACCTGAAAGGGAGGCTGGAAATGAAAAAGGATGGGGGTGGGGAGGGAGTTGAAGGGGTGGTGAGAGAAGGGTGAAGCCAAGACAAAGGTTTCTGATCAAGGCTCAAAGTTTAATATTTAGCACTGTATTTATATAGGGAGTGCCCACAGACCCATCTTTTGTTTCAGCTGGATTATGTTGCAAAGCAAGCTCAGCAGGCAATCTGCTCCTGTAGGAACCTGCAGGTGTGGCAAGGTGAAGACCACCTACGTGGTTAAGGTCCCACAGTGGCAAACACTTGAGGTCTATTTACCCTGCTCAAGGCTGGAGGAGGGGCACAGTTACAGGCTATAGGTGCCATACAGTGCTATAGGGCGTCTTAGTGGGCCATTTTGGCGGAATTTGGATTCTCAGAATACTAGAAGAAATTTGAACAGTGTTGTCCTGGCTCACATAGTGTCATAGGAAATTAAGGTTTCTGTGGAGAACGTGTTACACTAGAGGGCATGAATGTTTAATCTCAAAACACTCTGGTTATTTCATGTAGGACTTGATAGCTTAAATGTGTCTGAATTAAAATCTAGTAGATTAAGTTTTTGTTTTTGTTTTTGGGAACAAGGTTTCTCTATGTAGCTTTCGCTGACCTGGAATTTGGTCTTTAGACCAGGCTAGCCTTCAGCTCCCAAGAGATTCACCTACATCTGCCTCCCTAGTGATGGGATTAAAGGAATTTACTACCACTAGCTGGAGGCTAATTTTTTAGATACAGGAAATGTCAGAACATACAAGTTGTCCAAAGCTGATTTTTCAGTGCCATTTAAAAGAGTTTATAGTGAGAACAAGCAGTGAGTGGAACATAAATGTATGATACATGTCAAACTTGATAAGGAACTACTCACATGCATGTGTGACATGGTTGATGAGTAGTATTCAGAGAAAGTAGATACAGTTGTTAAAAAGATTAACATAACCAAGAGGCAGCTTTATCCTTTGCAAATTGCCTTGCAATCATGAACACAATTAACCATGACTCCCTGTTCAAGCCCTGTACCAAGACCAAATAACAATAGCAAACAAGAAAGTGAAGTAGAATAAGACAGAAAAACCAATTATTATATACCTTTTTATTGATTAACTTGGTTAACTTACTTAAAATGCAGCTTTTACTGCCCATTTCTAAGCATGACTTCAATTTCTAGTTGGAACAGAATGACCTGGAGAAGTAGTTGAAACATTGACATTTACAACTTGATCTCAACACCTGTCAACTGTACTATATGCCCTGAAAACAACCTGTTAACTGCCACTTAAGCTTCTTTAAAAGTGCACTTGCCTGTTCACCCCAACTTTGTGGCTTTAAGAGTATAAAATGAGGCTGTTAACTGCATCTGAGAGGTAGGCTTTTTAGGAGCTACCTTGGCTTTGGTTCGTGAGTGAATACATCTCATTTCCTTCAGCTCACAATGGTGACAGAAGGCTTCTTCCAGAAAGATTCCTTTAACTAAAGAAGGAATGAAGCTAGTTAGGAAGAAACTATGGTCAATAGAAGTGTGTAGTGATTAAGAGAAGATAAAGAAGAGCTGTTTATGAACCCAAAGCACTGCATACTTATATAAACTTTCTAAAATAATACAGGAAGAAAAATGAAAGTGTACTATAGTCAAGTGTCATTCATTAAGGCTATCCATTTGTGAAGGTTCCATATGTGCACTAATGAAAGATAATGTGGGATAAGTTTAGATTCACTCTGTGAGGAGGTCATAAAATGTCTCTGGATGAAATTGTGAAGGTGGCACTTGTGTTGCAATGGAGATCTCAGGATGTTTGAGACATGAGAAACATGGAATGTTTGCTGGGGAATGGTACAGAGAGTAGAACTACCCTGTAAGGTGCAAATTTCATTGGGTCTGATCTAATTAGAGTGAGCTTCTGGAAGGCTCTTGGATCTCATATGAGTACGAGAGCCTCAGATGCAGGACTGGGAATTGCAGAATTTGGCATCTGCCTTCCAGGTTTCAGTTTTGCTTCCTTATGTTCTTTGCTTGATACTCACTTTTGTAGTGAATACGGCAATTCTTTTTATATTAGAAGCACATAACTTCTGTTTCCTCTATTCTGACCACCGTGGTTGAATTATGGGAAAGCTGGAAGATGCTGAGGAAGAGGGCAAACCTGTAGGAGGACTAGCAGTCATAACCAATGGACCCCTGAGATCTCTCAGACACTGGGCCACCAGGTAGTATACACCAGCTGAAATGAGGCCTCCAACACATATACAGCATAGGACTTCTGGGTCTGGACTCAGTCTGAGAAGATGCAGCTAAGCCTCAAGAGACTGGAGGCCCCTGGGAGTGGGGAGGTCTTGTGTGGTGGGGTGTGTGGGTTGGATAACCTCATGGAGACAAGGGGGGGGAAGAAGTTATAAGATGTGGAACAGTCAGAGGATGGAACGGGAGGGGTCTAAAATCTGGATTGTAAAAAAAGACTAAATAATTTTTTTTTTAAAAAAAAGCACATTTTTGGACAATATCAATTCCATGGTTCATTCATTGTATTCACCACCAGTCTCATTGCAGTGACCAAATGTAAATGGAACTTTTATTAGACAGACTTAGTTGTTGTCTCAGAGGCTTACTGCTGAATAAGCTCATACTTTCTAGCTCTTTCTGAATTCTGGCTAGCAGGTTCAATGCAGCTGTTCTGGCACAAGCTGCCTGATCCAAGCGGATTCTCTAAGCTTCTGACTGAATTTCTCTGCTTGATCTCATACTGACTCTCACAATCTGTTCTAATATGTTGGCTCCTTCTAATTTTTTGGCTTCTTCTCTCTTCATCTACAACTTGTCTTTGTAAAACTGTCCTGGTAAATCTTGTCCTCTCTCCCTCTGACTGTGCTGCTGTCTTAAAGTGCCTTACCTCATTTTCCTGTGCTTAAGTATGCTCTCTTAAGTAGCCTCTCTTGGTTGTGTTGTTCCTGTGAGAGTTGGGTGTATCCTACCTCGTATGCATTCTGTCAAATATTTCTCTGATTCTTCAGTTGGTCTGTCCTTCAATTAGACACCACTTACAAATATGTCTACTTCTTTCTACAAGTTACCTTAATCTTCATTTCCAGAGCAACTATATTGCTAGATTAGATTTTCTCTGCATCCAAATAGCCAGGAAGGTCTTTGATATAAAAAAGTTTGTTTTGGGTAAAATTTTTAAACTACAGTTCAAAATGATGTGAAAAGCATGGTAGAATAACCAATAGAGAATTTCATATCTGGCCACCTTGGGAAGAAAGAATAAGAAAAGGAGTTTGGCGACAGTGTAAAACTCAAAGCATACATAACAATAACACTAGATGAGCAGCACCCTTCAAAGGCTGAACAACCTCCATAAACAGAATCATAAAGTTGGAGAACAGTTTTTAAAACAGATAGGTATGTAAAGAGTATTCTACATCAAAACCTTGACAGTAACTATGAAAATACAGAATTATACATTTTCAAAGTTATAGTGGCAGAGCAATGACACAAATAAAATTGTTCTATTAAGCAATTTGAAATATACTGTTTAATACCTTCATCAAATGCAAGTATTAAACACTGCTTAATATCTGCATCAACTTTTCTTTATATAATTTTCTATTGTGCGATTTGATATTAGTTGTTCACTCTAAAACTTCAAGTATATTACAGTGTAGTTTTTTATCATTCCAAATTTTATATTTTCACTAAATTTTTTAACTTTAAAATCAGAAGTGAGAATAATATTTTTTTCTTTTCAGTACATAGTAATCGAACATTCAACTTTTTTAGGCTTTCCATTTATTTTGTGTCACTTATCTGGTATTAAACACATTTGTATCAGATAATCATTGAAACAAGTTAGATATAGCTGAATACTTGATCACTCTTAAACAGATGACAAATTAAAGGAGATATTAAAAACCAAGCAATCTCTTTTTAATGTTTTGGATTAAACTGTTTCCTTGTTTTTGTTGCTGAAATAAAACTTTCAGGCAAAAATCTACTTGAAAGAAGATATGGCTTATTTTATTTATACATCCATGCAGCAGTCTATCATTGAGGGAAGTCAGAAAAGTATCTCAAGTTATGGACCTGAAATAATGAACCATGGAGCAATGCTGCTTGATGGTTGATTCTAGAATCCTGCTCAGTTAGCTTTCTTATAGAGTCCAAGTCCAAAATTGGCTGTGCCTATCACATCAATAATTAGTGAAGACATTCTATCATGAACATGGACACAGGAAAATCCAAGCTTGGAAATACCTCATTTGAGACTCTTTGATGAATATAGACCTTGTCAAGTTCGCATATGGAGCAAACTAGGACAGGACTGAAGTTAAATTCCCAATGTTTTTTTAATACTAATGTTAGTTTGTACTTAATACATTTATAAAGTTATTTTTTTAGGAAGTATAATTTGTAACACATATTACAAACTTACCATTGAATTCAGTATCTAAAAGTCTCTGATCTGAGAGAAAAGGTCAACCCCTTTCTAGGCAATACTTCCTTCATAATTCCATGACTGCATGACTTAGGTATCAGGACATGAATAGTTTTTTTTTTATTAGATATTTTCTTTATTTACAAGTCATATGATTTCTCCTTTCCCAGTTTTCCCTCCAAAAACCAACCAAACATACAAACAAACAAAAACAGCAAGAACAAACCACTGTTGCCTCCCCCTTCCCCATGCTTGCCACCCCACCCTCTCCCACTTATTGGCCCTGGCATTCCCCTACACTGGGGCACAGAATCTTCACAGGGTCAAGGACCTCTCCTCCCATTGATGATCGACTTTGCAATCCTCTACTATATACATGCTGCCAGAACAATCAGACTCACCATGTGCAGTCCTTGGTTGGTGGTTGAGTCCCTGGGGGCTCTGAGGGTACTAGTTAGTTCATATTGTTGTTTGTCCTAAGGGGCTGCAAACCCTTCAACTCCTTTGGTCCTTTCTGTAACTCATTTACTGGGGACGCTGTACTCAGTTCAATGGGTGGCTATGAGCCTCTACATGTGTATTAGTCAGGTACTGTCAGAGCCTCACAGGAGATAGCTATATTAGGCTGGCTTGTCCTTCCTTCAGTCTCTGCTCCATAGTTAGTCTCTGCAACTCCTTCCGTAGGTATTTTATTTTCCCTTTTAAGAAGGAATTAAATGTCCACATTTTGCCCTTCCTATGGTTTGTGGGTTGTATTTTCCTGTATCCCGAACTTCTGGGCTAATAACCACTTATCAGGGAGTGCATGCCATCTGTGTTCTTCTGTGACTGGATTACCTCACTCAGGATGATCTTCTCCAGATCCATCCATTTCCCTAAGAATTTCATAATTTCATTGTTTTTAATAGCTGAGTAGTACTCCATTATGTAGATGTACCACAATTTCTGTATCCATTCCTCTGTAGAGTGACATTTGGGTTGTTTCCAGTTTCTGGCTATTATAAATAAGGCTGCAATGAACATGGTGGTGCATGTGTTCTTATTACATGGTGGAGCATATTCTGGGTATATGCACAGGAGTGGTATAGCTGGGTCCTCCAGTAGAACTATGTCCAATTTCCGGAGGAACCCCCAAATTGATTTCCAAAGTGGTTGTACCAGCTTGCAATCTCACCAGCAATGAAGGAGTGTTCCTCTTTCTCCACAACCTCTCCAGCATCTGCTGTCACCTGAGTTTTTTATCTTAGCCAGTCTGACTAGTGTGAGGTGGAATCTCAGAGTTGTTTTGATTTGCATTTCCCTGATGACTAAGGATGTTGAACATTTCTTTAGGTGCTTGAGAGCCATTTGGTATTCATCAGTGAGTCTCTGGGTTAAAGCACTCCCTGGAGGCAGGCTCTCTGCTTGCAGGGAAGGGGCAGAGAAAATTGCTGATCCACCATTGTCACTAGGAGGCTGAGAGGATCCTGTTCCTGCTGTCCTGCGACTCCCCTGTTGAACTTTTTTGTTTTGTTTTGTTTTGTTTTTTCTGAGACAGGGTTTCTCTGTGTAGCCCTGGCTGTCCTGGAACTCACTCTGTAGACCAGGCTTGCCTTGAACTCAGAAATCCACTTGCCTCTGCCTCCCAAGTGCTGGGATTAAAGGCATGTGCCATCACCACCCGGCTAGTTTTAACTTCTTATAATACTAATTTTTCTTTCTCAGTTGTATACTCAGTATTAGAGATGTTTTATCTAACAGCTTAAGTTCCTCGTCATAACTAATTTAAAGGAAAAGAAGAGTTTATGCACTACATGTGTCATAGACACATATACACATGCACATGTATACCTAAATGTGTGCAGGTCTCTCAGGTTTCACACTGGGAAACAAACCATTGAGAGGTGAGAATGAAAATTCAGATTAACTTCATCAACTTGGATCAAGACTTCTAAAGAGTGTCAATGTCAGAAAGTCTATATTAGGCATATTTAGACAAGTTATAATTTGGAAAAGGTTTTCCAGTCAATAGTCATTTCAATTCCAAGTACAATAAAGGTTAAGCTGTGACTACTTAGAAATTCCTATACAAAGTACATTTGAACATGAGGATGGTTTTCATTGCTCAAAGGCATAGAATCTAATTTTTAAGAGATTCATATGAATGACAAGATTCAAAGGTGGTCTTAGAGGTCCTTGTCTTTGATACAGGCATGCAATGTAAGGTAGAATGACAGACATGGATTTGTAATGTGATGTCACAGTGCATTGCTCACATTAGTTGATATGAATAACTAAAATTGTATGTCTTTCCTAAATAGTTCCTTAAAATAGAGTATATAATATATATATATATATATATATGTATATATATACATATATTGAAGAAAAAGTAGTAAAACATAAGATAAATTTTGCTGCTAATCTTGAGAGTGGCTCGGCAGTCAAGAGTAATTGAAGCACTCATAACAGACCCAGTTCATTTCTCTGCATCTAGCATTTATAGATGCAGTGCCTGGGGATCTGATGCACTCCTCTGCCCCCCAGGAACACATGACACACAAGAACAGAAATATACATGCAAAATATTCAAGCACACCGTATACGTTTTTAAAAGAAACAATTAAATCTATTAGGGGCAGTTTCTTCAGAGCAATAGCATTTTCAGAACAAATAGTCAACAAAGTGTAAAATACAAAATAATAATAAACAATTATACTGGATGCTCAAAGAATACAGCACATGAGATAATGTCCATGTTGTATAAATGTACTAAGTTATTACATAGTGTGGAAAACAATTCACATAAAAAACTACATGGGTACTGCTCCTAAGTTTCTATTTTCACAATTCCAACTATTTAAATTGACCCTATACTCTGATTTATGTATACATTTAACTACAAACATATTCAAAGTTAAAGCAATTATGTTCAATTGTAGCCAACCCTTCAGGAAAAACAACTTACTATTGCCTACCCAACAGGCAACATTTTAGTAATCAACTAACTCTCTGAAGATTTTATAAATGTCTTTGAAGTAAGAAATTTCCATGTAAATTAATACGACCATATTAGAGAAAGATATAACATACAGTAGAGTAATATATACAGAATATGTCCTATAAAATTCCTTCTAAATCTCTCCTTTGTCACTTCTAAATGTTCTGATTTGAAAGTTTCATTATATTAGAACAAACCTCTGGATGAAATTTTGCAATGCAGATATACTCTAAACTTGAATGTGGAATTACTGGTTGTCTGTTTGCATCACTGTTTGCATAAAATAACCATTGCCTACCTAGCTATATTCAAAACAACCTCCAGTGAAGCTTGTAATTCACTCCCCTTTACACCCTACACACCATTTCCTTGTGCATCTCTGGGTCCTTCCTTCTTTACTATGTATATGTTTTCAGTATTCTTTCATTGATTTCATAACAAATATCCTAACCATTTGTTCAGAACTTTTTCTTAAGACAAATATTGTTACTTTAATATTGCTTTTAATTCATGCTTTAACACTTTGATTTGGGGGTGGAGATCTAACCCAGTGATTAGTGTTTGTTTAGCAGAGGAAAAACCTATAAGGGAAGTAAGGAATACAAGCAAGTACATTTCCCTTTAGAAGGCAAGCCCTTGAAATGGTTTTCTGGGGGACGGGGGGCTAAAGAGATTACACAATGGTTCAGAGCAGTTGTTTCTCTAACAGAGGCTATGGGATCATTTCATGTCACCTACAGGGAACCTAACAGTCATCTGCAAATTCCAGTTCCAGGATATTCGATGCTCTTTTCTGATCTCTGTGGATACTAGGCATATATGTGGTACACATATATGTGTACTAGCAAATCACTCATATGCATATTATAAATAAGTGTAAAAAGAAGGAAAAATGCTTTTCAGTAAAAAACTTAACTGACAACATGATAGATTAGCTTTCATTTACAATAAGCTTCTTGTTTAGTTAACAATACTACTTTATTTTAAATATTTTCCTGTCCTGTACAGCATTTTTTGCATTTTGAATTTTAAATACCTTCTTGCTCTTCTGATTTTTGTCTTCACAAGTCTAGAGACATTCTGATACACTTGTGTTTATTCTTTCTTGTTTCTACGAAATTCTTCACAAAGACTCCAAGGACAAGATCAAAAAATAAGCATAATATCACCACCATTATTACCATGTCTAGTTTATAACTTTAGGGAAATGATTGACATATATTAAAACTTAGATACACAGAATAACATAGTAATCTGTCTTATGCATGATTACAGTTATGCAGGATAAAGACAGTTATGCAGTAAATTCATTCTAAACACTCAAAAAGCAAATGGAGTCTGCTACCATACTTTTTTTAAATGATGAGGGAGAATGAATCAACTTAGTGATTAAATTTTTCCTAGGTGAATTCATAAGTCTATGCTATGATTAAAATAGGTGTCAGGGTTAAAATGGTAATGTCAGCAAGGCTTGAGATGATAAGAACAAAAGAGTGGAATGGGAATTAGTGAATGAATGTAAAAAAGACTCATAGTACTTGTGGCTAGAAAGGTACAGTTAGAAAAACAGGAGGCAAGCTGCATAGTGCCTAAGACCAGTGTGATTACAGAAATATGTTGCCATACAGAATCATGTAGCTGCTTAAGTGTTAAAAATGTAAGATCCTCTGATCAGCCCAAATTAGAATTAACATGATGAGGGGACAGGGGCTATCTATCCCTTGTATCTTCATATTGTTAGCTATGATGTGTCTGATATGAGTACATATCAGAAAATTCTGAGTGAAGACAGAAAAGCTAGGAAAACCTATCTCAGGGGGAAAGTTTGACCCACTCCTGGAATTCCTCACATTTATCTAGACAAATTAAATGCTACTACTGCTGCTGCTACTAATACTTCAACTACTACTACTGAGTACTAATACTACTACCACTACTACTACTACTATGACTACTACAAGTACTACTACTAATAATAATAATATAACAATTATTTTTCTGTTCATGAATGCTTGTCTATAAGTGGCTTTTCTAACCCTGGTTATGTGGCTCTCTTGTGTAGTAATGGCATATCCCTTGAATGTAAACTGTAATCAAACTCTCTTCCTATTCTTAAACTGTCCTCTCTTTGCTCTTTTCAGATAGTAATAAGAACTTGAAAACACTTAGCAGAATTGTAAAACTATTCCAAAATTGACATCCACTTAGCCTTCATATTTTACTATTGATCAAGTAGGATTTAATCTAAATAGACATAACAAAATATAGATGGATATATTTCAGAGTGATAATTTTATCATAAAGTGGATGATGGATGACAATGAACCTGACCAACTACAAAGGGGATTAACTCTCAAGGCTGGATTGTTAATACTCTGACCAGCAAGAAAAGACGCTGTCTTAGAGAACAGAAAAAATATGTAGCTCTGTCAACTACCATTGGAACCCAATGGAACTGTTTATAGATTTTTAAGCAGAAGAACTATGTGTTTTTTCCTTTGACACACATGTTTTGTGGATTGTCAGGAAACATCTTGAAAAGGCTAAATGCATAAAAGTAAGGGTTTTGTTTGGTTGGTTTTGTTTTTGTTTTTATAAGAAAGGGACTTATACAATTGACTTTCAATGTGTTGTTCTAGTAAATTGAACAACACATCATTAATGGATTGTGGTGAAAACTGTGCTTATGTGAATAGAGTTTATTGTATGCTCTCTTAACTAAGGAAGGATGGAATTAGGGTATGTGAGAAACATAAGTTTCTCATATAAACATAAGAGTCAACTCTAAATAGTTGGAATTTTAGGAAAGCAGAAAACTCTCATAGAGGAAAAGTAATGTCTGTCTGTCTCTGTCTATCTATCTATCTATCTATCTATCTATCTATCTATCTATCTATCTATCTATCTATCTTTCTATCCATCTATCCATATGTCTTTTTACTGCTGTAAAAATGACAATATTTGGTGTATTTTCTTTGTTTGGGAAGTACATAGGAAGATATGTACACACGTGCAGGTGTTTGTCTAGACTCTGTGTTTTCCTTCTGATCTAGACATTTATCTTTCTGGTGTACTAATTTTTCCCAAGAATGCAACCACATGCTCTGTTTAGCTTTGTAAATTGTTCCATATCATTGGTTATGTCATATGACCCACCAATTAACCATTGGTTAAAAAGCAATACATACATACATATGGGGGTGGGGTGAAGTGGGGGCTGTGTACTGGAGGCTGTGCCATCTCAGTTACTCCTGTCGCCCTGAACTGAGTTGGGTCAGGCTGGGCCAATGGAAGGCTGAGTATGGCGAAGCTTCAGGTGACATTTGGGGAGAGCAGACCTCTTTCCAAGTGTTACAACTCTTATGACAGAAGCTCTAGGACAACAGAGTAGTTCTCTCACACTTTTAATCCTTCTGGATAGGATTCTAATATACAGTTTTGGGGTAGGTCAGGGTCTGACAGCAGGTACTTCCCATTGCCTTGGTCTGAGAGCTTGCGAAAACCTTATTTGCATGTGGGAGGGCTTGGTGCTTCTCCTGTATAACAGATGGCCACATACCTCTCTGTGGGAGGCTGTGTGTGGGAGGCTGTAACTGAGACAGGAACCAGGGGCCCAAGAGGCATAGTCAAACACCTGAGGTTCCTTGCAGACAACAGACACCTGCTGGGGCTCTGGGGATCTAAGTCCAAGCTCAACAGGGACCAGGCTGCCTATCACAGCTCATCACACTACTTGTGTGTGTGTGTAGTGTGTGTGTGTACACGTGTGCAGGAGGTGTATAAGTGTTCACTTTGAGGGTGGTCAAACTGCTGATCTCAGGCCACATGTAGCTGAGGATAACTATGAGTGATTCCCATTATAGACTTAAGACAATATGTAGTAAATCCACTTCACAGACCTACTTTAAAAAGTATGAGTTATTTGTTGGTGGTTATTTTTCCTTTTTGTCTTGGTGTTTGTTTCACCACTATTTGTGAATTTAACTATATGATTTCCCCAGAATAAAGTTTATATGTATCAGTGTAAAAATATTGGACATACTTACAAGTTTAGAATAACATACACTTTAAAATGCATTAGCAGATACTACTTGGCACTTTAGTAACTAAGGCAAAGTTCTGTTTTGTCTTGTTTTTTTAATTTTGCTTAATCTGTGTGAAGTAAACATGAACATATATTTGGTGATGTGTATGAAGTACATATCTTTCAACAACTGCTCTCCAGATGACAGACTCTTTCAGGAAGGATTAGGACAGTAGTTCTAACTTTCTGAATGAACACTTCAACTCCTTAAGAGAGTTTCTCATTTTGTGGTGACACCCCCATCCATAAAATTATTTTCATTGCTACTTCATAACTTTAATTTCGCTGCTCTTTTTTACTATAATGTAAATATCTGTGTTTTCTGAAGGTCTTATGTGACCTCTGTAAAAGGGTCATTTGATCCCCAAAAGGGTATTGTCCCACAGGTTGAGAACCTTTGATGATGAAAGATGGCCTAGTTTTAGGTGGGATGAAGACTACTTGATCATAAGGGATGATTGTTTTGCTATGTTCTTGGATTCAGTTTGTGAGAATTTTATTGAGTATTTTACATCAACATTCATAAGGAAAATTGGTCTGAAGTTCTTTCTTTGTTGGGCCTTTGTGTGCTTTTAGTACTTGTGGCTCCATAAACGAATTGGGTAGAATACCTTTTGTTTCTATTTTGTGGAATAGTTTGAGGAGTATTGGTATTGGGTCTTCTTTGAAGGTCTGATAAAACTCTGCACTGAACCCATCTGGTCCTGGCCTTTTTTTGGTTGGGAGACTATTGATGACAGTTTCTATTTTATTAGGGGATATAGGACTGTTTAGATCATTTATCTGATCTTGAATTAACTTTGGTACCTGGTATCTGTCTGGAAAATTGTCCATTTCATTCAGGTTTTCCAGTTTTGTTGAGTATAGGCTTTTATACTAAGACCTGATGATTTTTTTTTGGATTTCCTCAGTTTCTGTTGTTATGTCTCCCTTTTCATTTCTGATTTTGTTAATTAGGATACTTTCTCTGTGCCCTCTAGTTAGTCTGGCTAAAGGTTTACCTATTTTGTTGATTTTCTCAAAGAACCAGCTCCTTGTTTGGGTGATTCTTTGTATAGTTCTTTTTGTTTCCACTTTTTTATTTCAGCACTGAGTTTGATTATTTCCTTCAGTCTACTCCTCTTGGATGGATTTGTTTCCTTTTGTTCTTGAACTTTCAGATGTGCTGTCAAACTGCTAGTGTATGCTCTCTCCAGTTTCTTTTTGGAGGCACTCAGAGATATGAGTTTTCCTCTTAACACTGCTTTCATTGTGTCCCATGAGTTTCATTAAACTCTAAAAAGCCTTTAATTTATTTCTTTATTTCTTCTTTGACCAAGTTATCATTTAGTAGAGCAGTGTTCAGCTTCCACATGTATGTGGGCTTTCTATTGTTAATATCGTTATTGAAGACCAGGTGACCTGATAGGATACATGGAATTATTTCAATCTTCTTGTATCTGTTGAGGCCCTGTTTTATGACCAATTATATGGTCAATTTTGTTATATGGTCAATCTTGAAGATGGTACCATGAGGTGCTGAGAAGAAGGTATATTCTTTTGTTTTAGGATGAAATGTTTCATGAATATCTCTTAAATTCATTTGTTTCATAACTTCTATTAGTTTCACTGTGTCTAACATGACTCTTTTAAATTCATATCTCATCATTCTACTCTACATTCAGAATGTCTTTAAATCTACAAATAAAAGAATATATAATGTTGCTTTTTAATTTGCATTACAATTATTTGCTTATTTGTTTTTATTTTCTGCTACGTACTTACTTTGATATACATGGATTGTAGAGAAAATTTTACAGGATTCAGTACTTTTCTTTTACCTAATGCCCCTGGGGATGAACCAGGTCATTACATTTGGTGCCAAATACCTTTACTTTTGAGCCATCTTGCTAGAACCATACAAGTGCTGAAAAGGAAAAAAAATAAAGCAAGGATGAATTTTAATATCCAGTTCATGTCTTAATAAACTCAATGCCTGGGCCAGGAAGCTGGAGAGTCTGGGTTGGTAAGCAGGGGGAGGGGAGAGAGAATGGGGTCATTTTTGGAGGGGAAACCAGGAAAGGGTTTTGAAATATAAATAAGGAAATTATCTAATAAGATATAAGAAGTCAGGAAATTGACCCTGCTATAGAATAAATCTCTCTGTCATATAAAAGAAATTATGGTTTATGGTTGTTAACTATGTTAGGAATCCTAGCTTTATGCCAGGGTGAAGGCGAACATTCTTAGTCTCTTGGGAGTTAGTAGACAATAAACCTTTATGAGTTAAAGGACAGCCTGATCTATTTAGCCAGTTCTAGTCCAGCCAAGAATATATAGTGAGATGCTGTCTTAAAACAAAAACAAAACAAAAAATCAAAAACAAGTTAAAGTCCCATAATTCTGCTTCCTTAAATGCTTCAAGAAACATGAGAAAAAAATAAGAAAATGTACCTAAGAGTATCTAAAATCTCTAGAGTAAATTATAGAAATCAAGGTATTATTTTCCTTAATATAACATTTCAATATTTCTATTGACTCAAATCATAAAAGAGTAATATTAACATTAATTCACAACTCCTGAATTAAGCATTATATCTTAAATGAGTAGTACATATTTTAATATATATTAAATATAAACATACATATATCCTGACTTTTATTGAATCTTGAGCTTTATGTATTATATAAGAAAAAAACCATTCTAAATAAAAGATATTATCTAAGAGTCTATCCCCTATATTGCCAACTCAAATGTGCATATTTTTTAAATTATTATAAATGTCTAGTGTAATGTGTAATAATGGAAATACTAAACTATGAAAATATTTAATTATGCTTTTAGAATTGAGTATCTCTCATAAAGTAGAAGATTGATTGTTGATTATTTACTTAGAAGCTACAATGAAGGGTCAGTACATGAATGAAAACATTATGCTTCTTGTTACTATTGTAAAGACATGAAACAGAGAAAGGATCCAAGACAAGGGAAATACTATTGACATCACGATGTTGATATAAAACAGTGTGAGAAGGTAAGTCATGAGGTCTACTTTGTGTATGCAGAAAACAATATTAATTACTCTAGACAGCCTTACTGGCTTAATTGGAAGATCTTATACTTTATTAAGGGCAACAAGTATCTAGAGATAAGAGCTGAAACCATTCACTATTTGAACTCATTTTTAAAAAAATCTTTACCAAAAAGGGAATGTGGTATATAGATAATGATTAAGATAGATACAAATTACATAGTATAACAGTTTATAACTATTTTTTCAGAGAAAGTAGCACGTGTTAATACTTTGTGTAGTATGCTGACTAATCATTCATGTCCAAAGAAAATAGTGAATTCCCCATTGAAATTGTGTGTGTTAATTGTATGTGTTAGTGGGTGTCCCTTGTGCCTTTTTTTATACATGTATTCAAGTGTCCTACCAACCAGCTACCCAGTCATAGGCAGCATACTTTGTAGTCATCTAATCTATTGGCATCAGAGACCAAAATTTTACAGCCTCTGCAGAAGAAGACAAGTCAAAGTAAATATAGATTTGGCTCATGTAGAAGGAGGAATAACTGCACTCAGAGAGATAAGGAGGGAGTAAAAAACTATTATGTTTTCTAAAAAACAAATGAACAAACAAACAAATAAAAAACATACGGAGAAGTTGGTTCGGGGACTTCTCAGTACATCAATAAGCAAAGATGCAGCATTTGTGCAAGTTATGGGTTGAGACCAATGCATTATAAGGCCATAAATGTTCTGACAATAATTGGAGGGGACTAAGCTTGGGTGGAAAATAATGAAATATTAATAACTGCATTACTGAAAGCATTACAGGCATTAATCCAAGACTCACAAAAGCACTATGGCTGCACTTAAATAAGTGAGAGTTTTGGATGAGTTAGGATTAGAGACTGGGAATATATCCTTAATAGTTACAAATCTACTACTCCAATATTTTAACATAATTTTTGCTACTTACATATCCAAAATTTTAGTGCCATACAAACCATATTTACTGTAGAGGCTTGATATTTCCCAGCTCTTTCACAGAGGAAAAATACTTGTATTTATGTAATTAATTGGTAAATTACCAAAGCAAATCTGCAGATGAGAAATAAATTAATGATACTCACCACAGACTACAGAGTTGTGAACTCATAAATCATAATTTTGTACATACAGAGATTCTAATATCAATATCTAAGCTTCATTAATTGAAGCACAATAGATTGTCTATCTTCATGAAGTAAGTTTGGAATATATGGTTATAGAAAACAAATCTGAAACATAGTATTATAATTTACCCCAGTTTTGATCTAAACATGTATTTAAAATAAATACTTGTTAAATGTTAACAGAATTTTTTGAAGTTAATTAAACTTGTTAAATAAAAATAAACATACATTTTAAAGCTTTGAGCAATTTTTGTACATTAAACTTATGCAACAATAAGACTGGAAACATTTAAAGTAGTTCAAATTGTCTTTAAAACATGAATGAGTACGTTAGCATGTCTATTGTCTTTGATCAGGTCATATTGAGATAGACATGTTGGTGAGACTTACCGAGATAGTTTCTGATATTCCTAAGAGACAGTTTCTAAGTGAACTCCTCGATAGTCTGTCTTTTACAGTTTCTACATCTCTTTCCATGTTGTCCCTGAGCTTTGGATGCAGGAGTTTTATTATAAATGCATCAGTTGGGATTGGAATGCATAATTCAATTTTGAGTCTTTCCCCAAGATGGAACAAATCAATTGATTATCCAATACCAAATGGTCAACCTTGAAAACACATACAAACATCATAATAGAGATGGAGCAGATTTTACTTATATATGCTGACATATATTTAAATATATGTTTATATTCATATATTTGCATATTTTCTAAATTTCATGTTACAAAATTGTATTATATAAGCATTTAAGTATTTATACATGTAACATTTTATATATGCCAAAATATATATTACATATTTATATTATACTATCATTTTATTGCATATTTATTATAGATTATATGCATATAAATACATAAGTATTATAAACATTATCATACATTTATGCAGATACACATACATATGTGTATCTAACGATACAAAATAGGTCATGAATTTGAAAAAGTAAAGGCAGGGTTACATGGGAGGGTTTGAGGGAAGAGAAGATGAGAACTAATGTAATTGTAGTATAATCATAAAAATAAATGAAATATTTAAAGACTATGAATCACTACTGCTATACATTAACTATACATTTATCTAAAGACAAAATGACAGGTGCAATATCTAGTTTTTTCTTATGCTAAATA
Organism: Mastomys coucha; assembly: GCF_008632895.1. Classification (NCBI taxonomy): domain Eukaryota; kingdom Metazoa; phylum Chordata; class Mammalia; order Rodentia; family Muridae; genus Mastomys; species Mastomys coucha. The sequence continues at coordinate 75,665,888 of NW_022196905.1, read as the reverse complement.
TGATGACAGAAAAGAGGATTTAATAAAGATGTTTTACTGGCTTGCTTTGTGTCAACTTGAGAAGTCACCAGAGAAGGAACCTCAGTGGAGGCAATGCCTCCATGAGATCCAAATGTAGTGCATTTTCCTAATTAGTGATCAGTATAGCAGGGCCTACTCCATGTGGGTGGTGCCATTCCTGGCTGGTGTCCTTGGACTGTATAAGAAAACAAATTGAATAGGCCATGGGGAGGAAGCCAGTAAGCAGCAGCACTTCAAGGCATGTGCATCAGCTCCTGCCTCCACATTCCTGTCTTCTTAGATTTCCTTCTCTGGCTTCCTTCAATGACAGATCATGATGTGAAAGTCTAAAGCCGAATAAACCCTTTCCTCCCCAACTGGCTTTTTGGTCACTGTGTTTCATCACAGAAATAAAAACTCAAAGATAGGTGATAAACACAGTGTAAATGTTAGTGTTTGACTCTGTGAATTTGGTGAGATGCACAGTGTAAATGTTATTGTGTGACTCTGTGAATTCGGTGAGATGAGAGCTAATGTGGAAATTCTAAAGGCAAAGTTTATCTGTTACAAGGAAATGACCATCATATACAGCCTTCCTGTGAATATGGAATTCAATAAAAGCTGTCAGGTTTTCAGAAATTATGCTATAGGGAAATACTCAAAATATTCAAACATAGGAAGTCAAATGATGATACAAAATTAAAGTAGTTATATACAGCAATAAAACTTGTATAAATTCAAATGTTGTTTAGAAATGAGAGGACACAGTGATTAGTAGCAGCAGAAACAAGTACCAAGTAAACTTAATTCACATTTTAAAATGCACTAAAATTGTGCAACACGTTCTTTTATAACACAAGATTCAGAAATTCGAATGGTAATGGTTTTAAACAACTAAACCTTTTGAAATTGTAAATCTGCAGAACTGATCTGCTGACTGTTTTCTGTGGGGCCTCATTATTGTGCAAGCCCATATGGGGAAGTTGTTCTATTAGCTATCCAGTGATGAGTATTTTTGTCTCTATGTATCACATTCAGAATCAGAGAGAATTGGACCACAACCTATCTTCCACAGAGTGAAGAACATGGTCTGGAAGTTGATAACCTAAGACAGGAATGTACCAAGGAGAAAGGCAAAGAATACAAAACTGCTTATGCAAAACTCACTCCCCTGGTAAATGAGCCCTGTAATGGTTAGGGAAGAATAGGAGAAACGTTAAGAGAGGAGGATTTTCTAAGTACACCTGGACTATTTTGACCTTTGCAAAATTATCTGTGTAAGGACTAAAAGGTAAGAATAATAAATAGGTTCTAAGTTTCTTCTTTTAAAAATCATTCCATTCATTTACATCTCAAATGATATCCCACTTCCTGGTTACCCCTCCATCAACCTCCCATCCCATATCCACCCTCTCCCACCTCCCCTTTGCCTATATGAGGGTGCTTCCCCATCTTCCCACACCAGCCTCGCTGCTCCAGCATCCCCCTATGCAGGGGCATCAGCATCTGTTTTACTGTTGGGCAAGGCCATCCTCTGCTACATTTGTATCTGGAGCCATGGATGCCTCCCCTCCTGGTACAGCCTTTGGTTGGTGGTCTAGTGTCTGGGAGCGTTGGGTGGTTCAGACAGCCTATGTTGTTCTTCCTATGGGGTTGCAAGCCCCCTCTGGTCTTCCAGTCCTACCACCAGCTCCCTCACCAGGGTCCCTGAGCTCAGTCTGATGGTTGGCCCCAAGCATTCACATCTGCATTTGCCAGTTGCTGACTGAACCTACCAAGATGCAGCCACACCAGGTTCCTGTCAGCAAGTGCCTCTAGGCAACAGCTACACTGTCTGGTTTGGTGTCTGCAGACAGGATGGATTCCAGGTGGGGCACTTTTTTAAAAATCAATTTAAGCAGGGAACTGCCCCACGTGGGGGTCCATCCTGTCTTTTAGCCACTTTGTTTTCTGTTGTAAAGGATCATTAGTTACAACAGGCTTTCAGAAATCTTTATTGAACTCAAATAAGCCTAATGATTTTCGTTTCTCTCTCCTTTTCTCTCCCTTGTACTTCCTTCCATTCCTTTATAGCTTTATTGTGATCAGAAAAGTGACTACAAAAGTTCAACTATACCTACACATACTGTTAAGTGCCACTTCTTTTTTTTTAGCTGCACTCCCTTTTAAAATGGATGTCATCTAAATTACTATTTTTTAAACAGAATATTCATGGTCAATGAACATACACTTGGCAGAATTTTCAAACGATATCGAATGTTCCATAGACTGATGGGTCTCTTTTGTATAATGCACTTCCCTAACTGAATACAGTCAAGTGGGAGGAATATAGTGGACAATCCTGACTGTGAATGAGAGTAGCCAGTTGACTTTAGTGAATCTAAGGAGAGATTTTTTTTTTTTCAGGGAGTATCAACTATTAGATTAGCCGTTAAAAGAAGAGGGAGGTCTGGAGGAGAGTGGCCTGATATTGGGGTGTAAAATGAATGAATACATAATGTAATAAAGAAGGAGGCAGAAGAAGAAGAAGAAGAAGAAGAAGAAGAAGAAGAAGAAGAAGAAGGAAGAAGAAGAAAAGAAGAAGAAGAAGAAGAAGAAGAAGAAGAAGAAGAAGAAGAAGAAGAAGAAGAAGAAGAAGAAGAAGAAGAAGAAGAAGAAGAGCTTCAGAGGCTTCCTTGGCTTGCTGACCCTGAGGAAATATGCTACTACACAATTGGAAGACTTATCAGAGGACCACTTGCCAAGATCTGAAAATAAGCTCTAAAAGTCAGGAGGCATCATGAGCTGACAGCCAGTAAGAGAAGAAAAACTCTCAACAAAGAACTGAGTATTCCCAGTAACTATTGAGCCTGGGAAATAGCCAGAATCCTCATGTCCTGTATATTCTCTTCTAAGATGAGCACTTTTCTTAAAATTTAATATTTATTTATTATTTATTTATTTATTTTACACTCCAGATTGTATTCCCCTCCCGGTCCAACCTCCAATGTTCCACATCCCATACCTACTCCCTACTATGGTCTCCATGAGGATGTTTCAACCACCCATCCCCATCACACAACACCTCAATTCTCTGGGGCCTCCAGTCTCCTAAGGGTTAGGTGCATCTTCTCTGATTGAACACAGACCCGGGAGTCCTCTGCTGTATATGTGTTGGGGGTCTCATGTCAGCTGGTGTATGCTGCCTGGTTGGTGGTCCAGATTAATTGAGACTGCTAATCCTCCTACAGGGTCACCCTCCTCCTCAGCTACTTCCAGCTTTCCCCTAACTCGACCACAGTGGTCAGCATTGGTTGGGTGCAAATATCTGCATCTGACTCAGTTGCTTGTTGGGTCTTTTGGAGGATAGTCATGATAAGTCCCTTTTGTGAGCCCTCCATAGCTTCAGTAATAGTGTCAGGCCTTCAGACCTCCCCTTGAGCTGGTTCCCACTTTGGGCCTGTTGCTGGACCATCTTTTCCTCAGGATCCTCTCCATTTCTGTCCCTGCAGTTTTTTCAGACAGAAACAATTTTAGGTCAGAGATTTGACAGTGGATGGCAACCCCATCCCTCACTTAATGCCCTGTCTTCCTGCTGGAGGTGGGCTCTATAAGTTCCTTATCTCTACTTTTGGGCATTTCATCTAAGGTCCCTCCTTTGAGTCCTGTGAGTTTCCCACCTCCCAGGTCTCTGGTGCATTCTGGAGGGTCTCCCCAACCTCCTACCTCCAGAGGTTGCCTGTTTTCATTCTTTCTGCTTGCCCTGGCCCTCAGGGCTTCAGTCCTTTTCCTTTAGCCAATACCAGACCTAGTTCCCCTCTCCATGGCTCCCCTCCACTTTCCCTGCCAGGTCCCTCCCTCCCCCTCCTCTACCTTGTGATTGCTTTCTACTCCCTTCCAAGTGAGACTGAGGCATCCTCACTTGGGACCTTCACCTTTTTGAGTTCTGAGGACTTTATCTTGTGTATTCTGTACTTTTTCTTTCTTTCTTTCTTTCTTTCTTT
>NW_022196905.1:75640773-75661895 GCF_008632895.1 Mastomys coucha | reverse complement strand
TCTTGATGAAAAGAAGTTAGAGATTAATGGGTGAGAGAATAACTTAGAGTGAAAGAGGATGTCAATTCTTTTAGTTTATTTGTCTAAATGAGTCCTTTTTAATGAGGTGCCCTAAATCCTGTGTATGTATCAGTGTGAATGAAATACCTCCCATTTGCTAGGCTCCTGTAGAGTCATCACCTTCCTGTCTTCATAATCATTCCAATTTAGGCCTTAGCACTGTCTGATCAGAGACTCAAACTGGTAAAAATTAAATGAATGAGTCACCCTATGTACTTGTTTGTTTCATGCCTTTTTGGTGGTAGGACTATTTAAAAAATGATACAGTATATAAACATATATTTGCTTATCACTGTGAATCCATCCTCATACTGCTTTTCTAGTTTTTTGATTACTCGAATTGCAAACTTTCTTCTATCAAAAACACTGTGTGATGGTTACTATATGCTTGCCCCAGGAGTGGCACTAATAGAAGTTGTGGCCTTGTTGGTGTAGGTGTGTCACTGTGGGTGTGGGATTTAAGACAGTCATTCTAACTGCCTGGAAGCAAGTCTCCTCATAACAGCCTTCAGATGAAGTCCAGTTCCTCCTGCACCATGCCTGCTTGGATGCCGCCATGATCCTGCCTTGATGATCAGGACTAAACCTTTGAACTTGTAAGCCAGCCGCATTAAATATTGTTCTTATAAGAGATGCATTGGTCATGGTGTCTGTTCACAGCAGTAAAACCCTAATCAAGACATACTCCATGAAACCATGTATGTACTTTTTAAGGACCAATATTGTTTAAAGGTAAATAATTAACCAGTCCAATGGGATTTTGTCTTTGTAGACAAAGGTGAGAGAAAAGCAGCAAAGCAAGGAGGGCAGAGACAGGAAGTAGAAAAGGGAAAAAAATGTCAATCAACATTGACGTCATGAAAACCCTTCATGAGAACTTACTAATTTGTAAAGTAAATTTGAAAATAGTACAAAGAAATGCCCCTGATATTTTGAAGCTTCAAAAAATGAAAAGAAAATGAAGTTTGGTGAGTAAGGAAGTGGAAAGGTTCTGAGAGGAGTTGAGGAAGGGGACATCATGCAATTAAATTGTATTTAATTACAAAGAATTGACAAAGAGAAATAGATAAAACCATTTTTGAAGATAAAACACTTCTTAATATAGTAATAATCAATATCTTGTCAAAACACTCTTTAATATAACAGTAATCGATATCTTGTCAGGTGTGCTAGGAAAGGTCTCAGTTCATAACTCCAATATTCTCCATAACCGCTTCCACAAGCTTCTTCCCCTGTGCCACACTCTGCTGTTGGTGTGCTTACTGATGCCTTTATGCACTTGCTTGTTTGTATATGTTTTTAAGGGTACTTCCAGATCTTAAAAGAGAGATACATTATGGCTATTTCCTCTCAAATCCATTGAATTTAAACAACAACAATAACAAACGCCATTTAATCACATAAAATGACTTACAAATATTCATCAAATAACCACTATAGACTGAGAGGAAATATTTTAAGTGACAGTGTCAACTTCGATTTTCTAAGGAGCATATATCCCTGCTTTTTCTCTTACACTGTGCTCTCTTTGCATCCCAAGTGGTTGAGCTTAAGCATGTTTCCCAGAAGGCTCTCTCATCCCAGTTGCTCCAACCCATGCTGACTTCTACAACGAAATAACACAACCAAAATATTGTATCTTTGACTTTTCTATCATCAGTACATGAGTATTATGGTAGGTTTGTTTGTTTGTACAGGGTGTGTGTGTGTGTGTGTCTATATTTAGGTGTATGTGTGTGTAAATTATCCAAACAATGATTATATTGAATAGGTTTGCACAAACACACATAAAATGTTTGCAAATTTTTAAGGAAATGCTAAAGTATATACAGATAGATTTATTAAACAACAGTATATGAAGAGTATATCTTTCTCTACAAGAAGAATTATTTATTATAAATAAATTTAAAAGATATTTTCATGAGAGCCTCAACACATTAAAGCAGACTTTTTGGTTTTATGGAAAAATTGAATATTAAATAGTATTTTATAAAATAAACTATTAAAATGAAATTGTTAGAAAAGACATTTAAAAAATTCTCAAGGAAACTAAGAAAAACTTTGATGAATACAATACAAATATTTAGCTTACTTTTGATTGCAATGGATAAGAAACAAAATTGAATGAAGTTATGCTTTGTTTATCTTTGCAAATGGAAATGAGAATTCCCATGAATATAACAATAAATAAAATACAACATACTTTCAATATGAATAGAATACATTCCAATTGAGAGTTTAACTGAAATGCAATTTCTTTTGAAATAACTTTCATGAAGGCAAATATTAAATATTATTGGAATATAGCAACATTTTCACTGAACAGTGCGAACAATTTAATTTGACATTTTATTTTTTAATAAATGATTTTCATCTGATTTGTTTGGAAATAATTCTATATTTACTGTATACTTCATATATAGACAACATTAATTAACACAGATTAAATAATTATTTTCATATTATGGTCAAATGTTATAGTCTCTGTATTATAAATTGCAGTAATTCTGGCTAGGAGTCTTCTTTCAAAAATGTCCTTATTCTTAGTCTTATGGTTGTACTTTATTTCAAATATGTTTAATAATCAAATAATGAAGATTCTCCTAATCAGCCCAGCCTTGGTCACACTTCAGCTGTAGATCCTAGCCACATTCTTAGCCAGGGAATTATTTTTGAGCCAATTTTAGATGGATGGATGAGTTTCTCCAAAATTAGTGGCCAGTGAGTGTTTATTTAGAATGATTTTATGTATTTACAATCTTCATTAATAGTTAAACAAACGTTCTATGCACAGCTGTGATTTGTTTCCTCTGCCAGCCTTGGGAGCATATGTTTCTATAGGATAACATGAACTTCCTTTTGTACTTTAAGCATCTTTCTATAGAATAGCATTTGATATAACATTTAACAATTATTTCTATTAGCTATGCAAATTTAGGATATCTATCCTGCCTGAGGACAATGCTTTTCTATCAATGGCCTTTCTATGCGTTATAAGTGGCTTTAAAAAAAAAAAACAGTTCATTCATTTACTAAATAATTGATGCATTGAATATCAAGTTCCAGCCACATGCCAAGTGGGGCCCTGGACCCTCTCAGTACAACTGTTCTTCCACAGAATTAACTTTTCACAATTGTTATCTATACAATGTGTCTCATACCAAAAAAGTACATGTCATGAAAGAACCCTTCACTTCTCATTGAACATCTACTCAAGGCTCTGGCGAATCTGAAAGGCAGCTCTTTGTCAAATTTATGATTAGCCTCTGAGAAACTGGAAAGATAGCTCTGTGATTAAGATCATTCATTGGCTACCCTTCCAGAGGGTTCAAGTTTGATTTTCAGCATCCACATAACTGCTCACAACTGTCAGAAATGCCGTTTGTAGGCAATCTAATGCCCTTGTCTGCCTTTATACTGTTTGTATCTGGTAAACAAACATTCATTATAGGCAAAACACCAACACCCCCTCTCCCACTACCCACTATCCATATATATATATATATGGTGTACATATATATGTGTGTGTGTATATATATATACATGCATGTGTATGCTTTTACTCCTACAAATTATCAATCTACTATGCCTGTCTACTTTGTATTTGCAAATTTGGTAATATTTTATAGTTACTTTTTTGAATGTCTCTATTTGAACTGTATATTTTTAGATTTTTTAAATTTTTTATTTTAATTGGATATTTCCTTTATTTACATTTCAAATCTCCTTTCCTGAGTCCTCCCCCAAAGCCCCCTATCCAATCCCCCGTCCCCCTGCTCCTATGAGGATGTTCCCCCTTCTACCCACCCACTCCTGCATCACTGCCTTCACATTCCACTATACTGGGGCATCAAGCCTTTACAGGACCAAGGGCCTCTCCTATTGATGGCTAACAAGGTCATCCTCTGCTACATATGCAGCTGGAGCCATGGGTTCCCCAATGTGTACTCTTTGGTTGGAGGTTTAGTCCCTGGGAGCTCTAGGGTGTCTGGTTGGTTGATATTGTTGTTCTTCCTATGGAGTTGAAAAACCCCTTCAACTCCTTCAGTCCTTTCTCTATCTTCTCCACTGGGGACCCAGTGCTCAGCCAAATAGTTGGCTGCAAACATATCTGCCTCTGTATTTGTCAGGCTCTGGCAGAGCCTTGTATTTCTGTGGTTGAGTGGGCTATAACATGTTATAGAAACAGTATATATGAAATTTGTAGAAATATGCAATCTAATTTTGAATTTTTAAAAAGGCCAACAGTTGGTACTGTCTTGTTGATGTCTATAAAGACCATGATTCATTGGACTGTTCAAAGGCATTGCTTTAAATGAGTGTCATTTCTGATGTTCAAATATACATGAACATGAATATTTACGTGCATATTTTATAAATAGGTTAAAAAAAGAGTCATTTGTAACAAGAAATTTGATCTGAAAATTAATGACCAATTGTGATTAAAGAATTTAAATTTCTGTAATATTTTAAATTATACATTTTAGCCAGTTGTTCTGCTGCTGCTTACATTGAAACACTAAATTTTGTATCCCAAGATCTGGCTGTACCAAGACAAGAGAATCCCCATGTAGGCCAGCTTTTGTTGTATAAACACTCTCCCCCAAATTGTCTGTGATTGGTTGAGAAAGATGTCTCTAGCCTGTAGTTGGGCAGAAGAGAGGTAGGTAGGGCTTCAGGTCCTGGGCTTGGGGTCTCCAGCAGGGACCACAAGAGAGAGAAAGGAGGAAGGAAGAAGAATTCATCTTGCATTAATGGATTGTCATAGCTGGCCACTATGACTGACCTGGTTGAGCAGGATCAGCCTGGGAGGAACATGGCAAGAGATATCTTGGAAGTTTGATGGGGAAAGAGACAAAATAGCATAGAGGGCTGATCTCTGCCCAGCTCTAGTGTTTTAAAGCTGTCACAAAATGAAAGCTTTTTATGTCATTTATTTGGGAACTAAGTATTCTAAGTGGGATAAAAAGAAACACAACACAGTATTTACCACAACAGCACATGATATATAACTTCTTATAGTATATATGATATATTAATATATAGTATAACTTACATAAATGAAATACAGCAAGCAGAGATAAAATGACTGAAATATAACTTCAAATGTTTTTCACATAATAATGCCATTATCATTTGTCTTGTAAGAATTTTATTCCATATTAAATCTTTATTAAATATTGCAATTAAACTTTTCTCCTATGAATTCATTTTCCTAATTAAACAATTTAAGTAGAATGTATAGGTCAAATGTCAGTATACACACTTTTATTCTCAAGATTTTCCTTTTGAAATATATGCGAAAAAAGGTATGATGCATTACCTGTGTGAAACGACATTGCATATACCTTTTAAAAATAGGTTTACAACTGATTAATTAGCCAAAGGGCAATTATTGCAGCTAGGGAGAAAGCTCACTAATCTGATTTAAATTGTGAGAATGAAAAAAAGTTTTGATGGAGTTATGCTCAACAAAACAATTACTTTTTCATTAACACCACACTACATTAATTGTTGTAGTTAAATGTTCTAGTCAGAAAATAGGCTTGTTAAAGTATCAGAATACAGTTTATTTATAAATAAATGTTTATTACTCCAATATGTTTGCAATAGACTCAGAACTAATGGCAGAAGTTTGAAATTTGGTCTTGGTCTGTGACAATTTAGAGCAGCTTTGTGTCATATAACAAAGTAAAGTCCACTTCCACATTCTGTAGGTGGACTACAAATGCTTGCTAAAATTGTCTGGCAGTTAACAAATAAGAAAGCATTAATATATTACATTAAATTGATATTTTATGCCCTCCATTGTAAACAAAAAGATACAAATATACTGTCTATTACAAGCAAATAACTCATGAGTTTGCAGAAGTTGCTTTAATGTAAAATGTGATATATTTATTAATATAGCTTTATTTTAAAAATTAACTCATGTTTTACAATAAAGATAACTGTACTTTAAATTCACATATCTAAGCATACTGTAGACCTCTTATTTGATGCTATATTTTAGTGTTTTCTCCCATTGTATTGTTTTCTGCTTAATCTATAGCTCTGTATACCTGTTTCAAATATGTCACATCCTCAATGGAGCTTAGGAAAAAAAATTGAAATATCACAGGCAATATCATTGCCCTCAGCCAGAATTCAGATTATAAATGGCTGTATATTGTATTCATATATACCTACATATTTATATTTTGTTCTCCAACAATATACACCCATTATCACACTTGTACATTTATTGAGGGAAATTTCATGACTGTATGCTGCCTTCTAGATGTACTGACTGCCTGGGTTTGTTCTGCTCCAGATATCTCTAGCTCATCAGAGAAGAGAGATCTACACAGACAGTTCTTCTTATGTCATTGATAGACCCATAAAAGAGCAAAGCCAGTAGAGTTAGACCATCAGTGTCACCTGTAGTATAACACTGGATGGGAAGTCATTTTTAAGAATAAAGTTAATATATGGAGAAATAAACTCCACGATGACATTGCATTGATGGATACAACTATAATAATACAATGAACCTTCTACTTTTCTCATGGAGTGTGGAAATGGGTTAGGAAACTGGTATGGAGTGATGTTTTCTGAACAACATACTAAATTATATTAACTCTATCAAGAACATCTTGTGCAAACTAGAATCATAAATGGAGTTTAAAAGACTGGTTTTTCACTTGAAATTTGTATCTAGAGAACTTCACTCAATGCTACATGGTATGACCCCCTAAACTGTTGCAGTATCTGAGGCATTCATTATTCATCACTACATACCTGTTCATGTATACGTGTAGGTCAGTTACAGGAGAAAAAGTGTCTGTGGGTCAGCATGCTTTCTGCAGTAAAATCATACAAATGTTTTGTTTAAAATTAGCTTGCGGAATATTTTCAGGTCAAGGAACTAATAAAATTTCACCTTAAATTTGCATATCTGACCATCACATTCAGAAATATTTCTTTTATACAAAGTAATGTGTGTATGTGATAGTTTTTGTTTATTTGTAGAGACTATATATATACATACATGATGATAATTAATCACACATAATGATAATTTGTATATATTATATACATAAATTAGGAACATGAATATAGATTTATTTCAGACTATTTAATAAGAGTTATAGTCATTCATTACTTACATATGAATAAACAGTCTAATGCATGTTATGTTGTATGGTTTTTGTGGTTGTTGTAATTTTTTGAAAGTCTCAAGTAGCTCAGGCAGGTCAAACTCACTATGTAATGATAAGGCTGATATTAAACTCCTGCTTATCTCACCTTCAACTCCAGTTGAATAGGAATACAGAGCCTACCACAGATCTTAAATCTCAGTGAATTATATTTTAATATTTATTAGGATCTATAATCATAGACGATGGGTTGACAAAGCATTTATGATAAAAAGTTACAAAAGTCATGAGATAGAAAAAATTTTCATTTGTGTAGATATTGCAAATTATACAAATAAATCCAGAGAGATCACTATCTCTGGGTAAGCTGTAGTCTTCTAGAGTTAGACTATATATGTCATTATATTATATATATGCAATATATGCAATATTTATATTATATAAAATGAAATATATTGTATAGAATATATATGTGTGTATATATACATATACACATTATATATATATATATAGATAGAGAGAGAGAGAGAGAGAGAGAGAGAGAGTATGACCATATTGCCTAACATATATCAGTTTAAAGTATTATTCTATATATTAGTATGTTTAATTTTCACCAGGACCTTGTGTTTTTTTCTATTATTTTAAATTAATATTCTGACATAGATGCTTCAAAAGAAACTCAGTACTGATTAAGTAGAAGAAAAGCTACCTGAAAAGAAATTTATTTCTGATGCATCTGTAGATTGAGGATAATTATTTATTTTTATATATGTGTAGATTCCTTGTGTGAAGAAAAAAAAATTATTTATGCCCATCCATTTCTCCATTCAGAGAGAATATATGATAGGTGAAATTATATAAAGAAAAAAGAAATTATATACTAATATATCTATATTTGTTGTATATTTATGCTTTAATATATGTATAATGCTCATGAATGTATATGGTTAGTTCATATGTATGTGTTCATATGCTTGTGTGAGGAGAGACATGTCATCATATTGTGGATTATATTTTCATGAATATTTATATGCTTTCAAATAATATAAAAGATAACTGAAAATTTAGTCTCAATATACAAATGTTCATTCACAATGTTAAATAAGTAAACTTGTAAAGGAAGAGTGACAAGTTGTATATTAAGCTAGTCTGCTGTTAGGTTGAACAAGTGATTAGAGGTAGGTAGCAAGCCCTTTCTGAGAAGCTTCAGACATTGTTTTCTGGTGATATTTAATATGTTTTCCTATGAGATCACTGACACATGAGTCTAAAGAGATACAAATATCATGAAAATTTAAGTATGTCTTCTGGCTCTTTTTGTGCATTATGAATTAGGTAAAATCTCAAAGTCCCCACACATTTATACATATATATAATACATGTATATACACATATATACATATCTATATGCACGTATATACATATGTACATGTCTGTGTGTGGTGTTTTTGTACACAGCAATAGCAAACTATGTCTCTTGTCACTACTTGATTAAAGATATAACATGTAAAATGAAAATATCTTAGACTTCAAAAAAGAGCTGAATTTTATTTTTGCTAATTACTTTTTGTGATAAAAGTATTTTCACATACTTTGAGCTGCTTATCTAAATCAGGTCAGCAAATCTGTATAGCAATTAACAAAGTAAAATATTAAGCTTACACAGAAATAAAAATTGCTTTCAGCATTATTTTTTCAACTAAATTAGATCTTATAATTAAACTAACAATTAAAACCTTAGCAATTACTTTTTCTTAATTTTGATAGCACAGTTTATTTTGTAGTATCTTAATTTAGTATTCTTGAAGTGTAGATTAGTGCAATTATTTGAAAAATAAGTTTTTCTATTCTAGTTCACATGTTCTTTGTTTTTAATAGTTTGTCTGGAGTGAGTATTTAATATTACAAACCATCATTTTTTCCATTGTTCAACACAGTAAAACACTGTTATATACACTTTTGTTTTCTATGGTTTCAAGTAGGTATGAAAGAATGTTTTCAAAAATTTTTTTTTATATTTTTTTTTTTTTTTTGAGACAGGGTTTCTCTGTTTAGCCCTGGCTGTCCTGGAACTCACTCTGTAGACCAGGCTGGCCTCGAACTCAGAGATCCGCCTGCCTCTGCCTCCCAAGTGCTGGGATTAAAGGCGTGCGCCACCACCGCCCGGCTAGAAATTTTTAATGTAATAGTTTGGAGATAATTTGTAGGTTTGGATTTGTGTATAATTGTAAATGGGTAGTAGGCAGAACTGATCCAGGTAAATAACAAAATTTCAAAGCCTCTTGGATCATTAGTAAATTATATTTTAAGGGAACAAATATGGACTATAACACTTAAAGACCTGTCATGTGCTGGTTTTATGTTTTGTGAGTGAAAATGTCCTTGTGAATTAATGGATCTTTAAATGTTAGGCTTAAAGCAATATTGTGATGGTTATTTTAAAAAAGATAAGGTAATAGGAATTCCTTTCTATTTGATTATTTGTTTTTCTCTTGAAATTAATAAAAATTAAATTCTCCATCTTGAGATGAAAAACAAATAAAACAACTCTACGGTTGTATAAATTCCTCTTTACTTACTTGTTTTCCTAAAAACATTAAAGTCTTGATAAAAGTTCTTCTCAGCACCTCATAGAACTGATCATTTAATAGGACATAAAGCAGGCCTAAACAGATACAATAAAATTGAAATATCTTTGTGCATTCTTTCAGATTAGCATGGACTAAATATGAGCTTCAACTAAGTAAAGGGATCTCAATCAGAAACTACTCATGGAAAATGAACCATTTTCTACTTAATCACTTGGTTAAGGGAGAAATAGAGAAAGAAACTAATGACTTTCTAGAATCCAATGAAAATGAAGGAACAGAATATGTAAACTTATAAAACACAATGAAAGCACTGAGTGTTAAGAGGAAAGTTCATAACACTAACTCCACCCACAAGGAGTAAATGGCAGGAAATAGTCAAGCTCTGAGCTGAGATCCATAAATTAGAAAAAAAAATAAGAACAATACAAAGAATCAACAAGACCAAGAAATGCTCCTTTGAGAAAATCAACAACATAGAAAAACCCTTGGCCAACCTAAATAAAAGGCACACAGACAATATCCAAGCTAACAAAATCAGAAAGGAAAGGGAATATAAAATAACAGACACTGAAAAAATTAAAAAATACAAAACAAAACAAAAATCAATACAAAGCATAACAAAAACAATTAGGTCTTACTTCAAAAGTTTGTACTCCCCCAAACTGGAAAATCTAGATGAAATGAATGATTTTCTAGAGAGATGCAATGTACTAGAGTTAAATCAAGATCAGATAAACTATTTGAACAGGCCAATAACCCCTAAGGAAAGAGAAGCAGTCATTAAAAGTTCTGTTCCCTGCCCCCCACCCAAAGAGATGATTTTATTGCAGAATAGAATTCTACCAGAGTTTCAAAGAAGAGCTAATAACAATACTCCTCAAACTATTCCACAAGATATATGCAGAAGGAACACTATGTAATTCATTTGATAATACCACAATTACCCAGATACCTAAACCACACAAAGACTCAAATAAAGAGAACATCAGAACATTTTCATTTATGAAATTCAAAGAAAAAATATTCAATAAAATTGAATACCATTTAGTAAAACCAAGTAGGCTTCATCCAAGGGATGAAGAGATGGTTCAGTATACAAAAATCTATAAATGTAATCTACTATATATGCAAACCTAAAGAAAAAAAAACAACACATGATCATCTCAGATGCTGAAAAACCCTTCAAAAAATTCAGCACTCATTTATGTTAAAAGTCTTGGAGAAATCAGGGATTTGAGGTACATACCTGAACATAAATCAATCACAGTAATATACAGCAAGTCAATAGACATCAAATTAAATGAAAAGAAATTTGAAGCAATCCCACTAAAATCAGGAACAAGAAAAGATTGCCCATCCTTTACCTATCTATTTAATATAGTAATTGAGGAAGTTCTAGCTAGAATAATAAGACAACAAAAGGAGATCAAGGGGATACAAATTGTAAAGGAAGAAATCAAGGTGTCAATATTCATGAATGACATGTTAGTATACACAAGTGATCCCCAAAATTCTACCAAAGAATTCCTATAGCTGATAAACAACTTCAGCAAAGTAACTGGATATAAAACAATACAAAAAATCAGTAGCCATCCTTTACACAAATGAAAAATAGGCTGAGAAAGAAATTAGGGAAATAACACACTTCACAAGTGCCAAAAACAATATAAAATATCTTGGTGTAATTTAACCAAGTAAGTGAAAGATTTGTATGACAAGAACTTCAAGTCCCAACGAAACAAATTGAAAAAGTGATCAGAAGACAAAAAAAATTTCCCATGCTCATAGATAGATAGGATTAACCAATTGAACATAGCCACCCCACCAAAAACAATCTACAGATTCAATGCATTATCCATCAAAATTCCAACATAAGTTTTTACAGATGTTGAAAGAATAATCCTCAACATCACATGGAAAAACATAAAACCCAGGATAGCAAAACCATCCTGAAAAATAGAAGAACTTCTTGAGAAATCACCATCCTTGACCTCAAGCTGTACTACAGAGCCACAGTGATAAAAACTGGATGGTATTTGTACAGAGACAGACAAGTTGATCAATGGAATAGAAATTAAGACCCAGAAGTAATCCCATACACCTCTGTACACTTAATTTTTGACAAAGAACCCAAAGCCATATAATGGAACAAAAAAAGTATCTTCATCAAAGAGTGCTTGTCTAACTGGATGTCTGCATGTACAAGAATAGGTCCATATTTATCACGCTGAACAAAACTCAAGTCCACGTGGATCAACGGCCTTAGTATAAATCAGGATACACTAAATGCCATAGAAGAGAAAGTAAGAAATAGCCTTCAACACATTGGTATGGGAGACAATTTCCTGAACAGAACTTAGGCTCAGGCTCTAAGATCAACAATTGATAAATGGGACCTCATGAAACTGCACTGCTTCTGTAAGGCAAAGGGCACTGTCAATAGGACAAAATGCCAGCCTACAGATTAGGAAAGGATCATCACTAGTACTACATCCAAAAGAGGGCTAATATCCAAAATATATAAAGAACTCAAGAAGTTAGATCCCTTGGGACATATGTAGCAGCTATAGCTCAGTCTCCATGAGTGTTCTCAACAACTGGGTCAAAGGCTCTCCTTAAAGATGTAGCCTGACTTTGGTATCTGTTGTCCAACAGAGCTACCTTTTCTATTAGTGGAAGAGGATTAGCCTGATCAGGAAGAGACTTGAGAGGCCAGGGTGGGAGGATAAAAAGGGGGAGGCACCCTCTCAGGCTAGAAGGGGAGAGGGTATGGGAGAGCATCTCAGTGAGGAGGGCCTGGAAGGGGGCAGCATTTGGTATGTAAATAAATAAGTATACACAACATTAAACAATTAAAACCAACAAAAAGCAAAACCAAACAAACAAAAAGCAAAAAGGAGAAACAAAACAATCATCATCAACAACAAAACTCAATGTAAAATAGAAAAAGAAAGGAGAGCATGGTGATAAAATGACTCTTAATGATATTTTGCTGTATTCACAGATCAAGGCCTTTTTCAGCTATCATCAGAGAAGCTTCTTCCTGCAGCAGAAGAGAAGAAATACACAGATCTAACAAACATTATGAAGAGAGGGGGAGGGCAGGAAAGAGAAAGGAGGGGGAAAGGGAGGGAGGGAGGGAAGGAGAAAGGGAGGGAGAAGAGAGATAGGAGGGAGATGGAGGAAGGTAGTAAGATGGAGGGAAGGAGAGAGAGGGAGAGGGAGGGAGAGGGAGGAAGGGAGTAAGATGGAGGGAAGGAGAGAGAGAGAAGGAGGGAGAGAGGAAGAAGGAGGGAGGAGAGGGAGGGAGGGAGGGAGAGAGAGAGAGACAGAGAGAGGGAGGGAGGGAGGGAGGGAGGGAGAGAGAGAGAGAGAGAGAGAGAGAGAGAGAGAGAGAGAGAGAGAGAGAAAGAAAGAGAGATCTCCACCCTATCCCACTTCCAGGAGTTCAGGGAACCCTATGGAAGATCAAACAGAGTGTCTTCAGGGTACACACTGTAGCATCCAGTTTAATACTTTTATTGGAATCCTGAGTGTGTGGCGATTAGATCTCTGATTCCTGTGCCTTCACTTTTGCTCTTTTTTCTTCTGTTTATTTTGTCCTATTCCCATTGGCTAACCTTTCTTCTATCTTATCATATTTTATTATATAAAAAGAAAAGTTATTTTTTTTTTTACCATTGTCTTAGTCTCAGAATTCCTAACCTGAAATTCATTCATATGTAATCAAATTTTGTTAAACACTGTATTTCCAATGCTAATGCAAAGAGCATATTCTCAAGAGCCAAGTATAGATGCGTTTGATGCTGTTCTGAAAACAACTCATCATAATATGATCATCTGCATCCTTCAAACCTGCTATACTTTCTTGTAAATTCTAAATATTTCTTTGTTCTTATTGACTTTTTTGAACATACACAACAATATAGTTTTATATTCAAGTTGCAGGAAATTCATTATTTCCATTTCACTCTGTAGTACATTTTTGTATATTGGGATGATCTCAGTAATTATTTTTTTATTAAGTTTCCTGATATTTTCCTGAAGCTAGTACAGGAAATGCAGTGAATTATAAATGATATTTTCTGTTCCTCTTAAGCTAAAAAGCATTTTAATGAGTATTTTATAGAAAAAAATCTGGTACCAAGGATTTCTTAGAACAAAGCTATTTTATATTTAGATTATATATTTTTACATTGTTTCTTCTCCCCAAATTCTGTATTCCAGGAATTCATTTATAAATGTACAGAATATTTTATCAGAAACATTATCTTTTTCTGCCATAAATATGTAAGTTTACCTTCCCTAACTGATTCACATCCCACTCAGGATTCTATTCTCCTCTCCACAAGAGAACACTCCTGGTTTTTCAAGAAACACACACGTACTCAAACTAGTTTTGAAACAAACTAGCAGAAACTAAAGAAGTGTACTTTCCAAACAAATGTAATTCTTTCTTGTACTCTGAATTCAAATATATGCTAAAAATGGGTTTTTGGAGGGGAAACCAGGAAAGAGGATAACATTTGAATTGTAAATAAAGAAAATATCTAATAAAAAAAAAAGAGAGAAGACTTTGAGATACCCAGGCATCAATGTACTCCTCTTTCATAAGATAGATTTACACATACACATACACACAGAAATGCACTAGCAAGATTTATGTTCAAATTCTTATCACTCTATACTTCACCTGTGCTTTTCTGTGAAAATTAGAAAATTGACTGCAAATTTTATGTGAAAAAGCAAAGAACCCAAAAATAACCAACACATCTAAGGGAAAACAAAGATACAAATACCACAGCACACAGGTATACATAGAAGTCTATAAATCAAAAAAAAGTGAATACAATTTCCCATTCAATGAATTTGAGTTCTTGCTATTATTTTTTAATATACCTATATCATATTCTTTGTTTAAATGCTCTTTTCAAAAACAACAGCCACAAAAGAATAATCCCAATCATCCCAAGAGTTCAAAAGTGACAGATTTGAAGGTGGAAAGCAACAATGTATTCAGTCTTAGATATCAAATGCTGACAGTGCTGGAATGAGGTGTTTTTCACTGCCTTAGGACACGAGTCATCATACCATGACCCGAGAAGCTAAAGCTAATTAAAAAGCCTGTAAAACAGCAGAAAATATTACATAAATGATTTGTGCTATCTCTAAAAGAGTGAAGCTTTCTTCAAAATGATCATGAATCTCAAAAACTGGTAGAGAGACTGTCTTGTGTATTGTATGGATATATCACCTGTCCATATAAAAGCCTATAACCTATGGCTTAGGAAGGAAATAGAATGTGGGACACCTAGTAAGAATTCTGGGATAGAGCCACACAGATCTGCTCAGGAAGATGTGAGGATGACCTCATAGTCCTTCTGCACAAGTAACCAGCCACATGTGACAGAATGTAGGTTAATATAAATGGGTTATCTTAAGTTATGATTCTAATAATAAAAGATATATATATATATATATATATATATAGCCAAGGTATTTGTAAATATAAGTTGCGACTGTGTCTTATTTCTGATAGTATGGAAGAAGAGTAGGACCTAACTTATACAAAACAAAGAAACAAACAAAACAAAACAAAAAACAAACAAAACCCCCACAGTATTAGATTAGCAGCTACTAAACTTATGTTTGCTTTTACATTTATACAAGTACATTTTCACCTAGGTGAAATTGAATGATAAAATAATTTCTGAAGATGTGGATTCCCAAGTATGCACACTGGTGATTCAGTAGATTGCACAGTTCCAAATTTAGAGCTTTGGGATGTGTGGATTACAAGCACTGAGTGCAAGGTGTAGGTGGAAGATTGACTGAAACCTTGTTTCTTGATGTAGTGGATGGTGCCAGAGTCTGTCCTTTTCACATCCAGGTGCCTATCTCTCTACTGTTGCTATCACAGCAAGGGGAATGAAACACAAGGAACTTCCAGATGACGAGGCATCAGTGCAAAAACGCACCCTATGTCCAGTGCAATGGGCTGACGTTGGAGTCAGAAGGAATCACAGAAGGGCACATCTGTTAGCATTCTGTCTAAACTCCACCCCACAGTTACCTGACAACAGTTAGGTATGCTCCTCCCCACAGTTACCTGGCAACAGCCAGGTAGGCCTGGCCCATCCGGCAGCAATGATGTGTTTATAAAAAGATAAAGAGGTATAAAATAAGATATGTTTTATGGGCGTGTGGTGAGGTGTGAGGGAAGGGGATGTCTCAGAGGGACCCTTCACATGATGGTCTAGTATAGAACAGAGTTTATTCAGGGCAAGGGAAGGGAAGTTAAGAGGGTAGTAGAAGCACAGAAAGGCAGAGAGGGGGAAAGAACAGAGAAATAGAGGCAGGCCATGACCACATGGAGAGAGAGGAGGGGTGGTGGAGGGTGCGGGAGGGAAAAACCTAAGAGGGCAAGAGAGAAGCAAGTGAGAAGATGCAGGAGTAGGAGAGGGAGGAGGAGACAAGAAGCCCCTTTTATAGTGGGCCAGGCCTACCAGGCTTTTGCCAGGTAACTGTGTGTGTGTGTGGGGGGGCGGAGCGGATCTAGCTGTTGCCAGGTAACTGTGGGGACTTCTCATGCTTTTGAAGGCTTATGTTTCCCCTTTCTGGGCTGACAACTTTCTCTTGATTGGCCAATTTTCTATGCATCATTTATTTTTTTTTTATATTCCCAACTACTATGGGCCACTGGAACTTATAAGAAGAGCCTTACACTTATTTTTCTCTTGCCCAGAGTTCATTCTCATTGGTGAAAGACTGAAGACTTTAAAGTCAAACTCATCAAATGCTCTTTGAAAATGAAGAAACACTGTTTCACTCATCAAGATCTACGGGAGACAGAACTTCACACATACACAGACCTATCACTTCAATTGCAATTAGACACACACACACACACACACACACACAAACACACACACACACACACACACACAAACACACACACACACAAACACAAGCCTTTAAAATCTTTAAAACAATAAAAATACTTGCCATTGGCAAATCACTCTTTTTGGTATTATTTAGTGGGAAAATGTGACTTGGCTGTTTCTTCTAGGAATATCTTCCAGAATATCTGGAAGTCCTGAAGAGGTTCCCTGGGTCTAGGCTCTTCATGCATAATAGCTCAAGCACAATGGACTGATTTTGATGCCCTCCAGGAGACGATTCGTTCCATAGAATATTTCTCTCCCTACTTGTACCATGGCATGTATAAGTCCCTGCTACCCATACATACATTGATGGTATATTTAAGCCATTAAGGAAGCACAGAAAGCACCTAACTTTCAATAATTCAAATTCCACCTGCAAGTCTTAGGCCATGCTGCCGATTTACTCGGATAAACGTGATTGCTTTACCTAGCCTATGATTATTTTAGAATTTAATATTATGAATTTAAAAGAACTTAAGAATACTAATGAACATTAAAAAAATAAGTCTTACTAGAAGATTCTTTTTTTACTTTTAGACAGGAAACAATGGATTGCAAAAAATATTTCAAATGGATATAAGCTAACAAAATCCATACTTGAATCTCTGATTTAAATTGGATTATATTAATCGTTAATAGACCCTAGTTTTCATGCACAACTAAATCCCCCTCAGTCCTCAAAGTAATTACACACACACTTAAAACTAAGCTGATTTTTAAAAATGTGTTTTAATGTTATCTTGAATAATTAAAAAAATGATCTCTTTAAGAATTGTCAGTTGCCTGTGTCAACTTTAAATGATTATATAATAGTTAAAAAATAAAATGTATTGTAGAACATATGGAATTCTTTATGGCATATTTGCTTATTGTTCATACTA
The DNA here is from genome assembly GCF_008632895.1 of Mastomys coucha. Classification (NCBI taxonomy): domain Eukaryota; kingdom Metazoa; phylum Chordata; class Mammalia; order Rodentia; family Muridae; genus Mastomys; species Mastomys coucha. The sequence continues at coordinate 75,644,280 of NW_022196905.1, read as the reverse complement.
GTCACCCATATATCTGACAGTTATCTCTATTTAAAAAGGAAAATGTGAATATCCAGGACACGTTTTCACTAGTGACATCTGAAAGAGTCATAGCCATTTCCCTTAGGTAAGAATCTGAGGTGATTTTCATACTTATCATAAAAGTTGAAAATTATTAGGAGTAAAAGTGCAGTATTTTTGTGACAAGAAGTGCTAATTAGACAAACTAATTCAAATGCCAATTAACTCAAAGGCTACTTTATAATGATGCTGAAGTTACACTTATAAAACAATGTGATAAAATGTTTATAAATAAGTATTTTTACATTAGTTGCTTTAAATTTTGGAAAATAATAGATTATGATATACAAGTTATCTAGCCACATTAAATTGTTAAAGAAAGATATTTGGAGCAATAAAGTTTCTCTAGTGAACTGACAGTGATTTATTAGTTTTTATAATTTCTATGATCAATGTTAAATAATTTAATTTTTCTTTGAATAATAATGAATTGAATAAGAATACAGTTTGTTGCAGTAACTCTTTAAATACTTTAAAAAACATTGTTTTGGTATATGCTGAAATTTTATTAAGATGTATTACCAAGAAGAATGTAAGTAAGCTAAAATTTAAAATGTATATTGGGATTTTGTTTTATTTGTCATAAAAATAACATTTATCTGCCGTTCTTCAAATTCAGGCTGACATAATATGTTTTGGTTTTTTCCTTTTTAGGCCCAGAGTTTGTATTAATATTTTTAAATTAATTATTTTATGTATTTACATACCAAGTGTTGTCTTCCTTCCTTTACCCCTCCCAGAGCTCTTCTCCCCATCTCCTTCATGTCCCAGCAGTTTCTCACCCCCACATCTCCCTTACCTGGGGCATCAAGTCTCTACAGGATCAGGCATATCCTCTGCTGAGGACAGATACTTGCTACACATGTGCTAGGAGCCGTGGACCAGCACTTGTATGATCTTTTGTTGGTGGCTTAGTCTCTGGGAACTCCCAGGGTTCAGGATAGTTGACACTGTTGGACTTCCTATGTGGTTGCCATCCCCATCAGTCTCTTCAATCCTTCCCCTAACTCTTCCATAGGAGTCCCTGACTTCAGCCCAATGCTTGGCTGTAAGTATCTGCATCTGTCTCAGTCAGCTGCTGGTAGAGCCTCTCAGAGGACAGCCATGCCAAGCTCCTATCTACAAGCACAATACAGCAGTAAGTAATACAGTAAAAGTGTCAGGGTTTGGTATCCACCCATGTTTATATTTCCATTGACAAATTTCTTTACAAATTTTGATCTGACTTTTTAAATAAATATTTCTATTTTTTTATTTCTTTTTAGCCCAGTATTTAAAAAGTGAGTGTACAAGCCAGATGTCAACACTTATATAAAATATTGATTTGAGAATGTTGACTTTGCTTTATAGAGTTCCAATATTAATATAAAGTTTCAATATTAATATTTATTTCACTTAATAAATTATTTTAACTGAAGTTGTTATAATTTATCAGTTTAAAATTACCAAAGCACTTATGTTTGTTGATGCTTGTATTACATAATATTTAAATTAAACAAAAACATTACGATCTGCCAGGTGATGAAGAACTGAGTGGACTGGATGTGTATCTTTCAAAATCTTAATTGGGTTAGTGGAATAAATCGAGTCTTATGGTTATTAATTTACTCAATAAATTTAGAATCTTTAAAGTACTTTACAAATGCTAAATCATAAATTTAATACAGAAATGAGAGTTCACCATAATTCATTTTTCTAATATTGTGACTAAACTAGACAAATGCCTAGTCATAGATGTTGTATAGCTAGTCAAATTAGTTAAGATGAAAAACAATATTTTTTATCAAACAAAAGCGTTTAGAATTATTTAAATGGGTATATATAAAATTAAATCAAAATCATTATTATTAACATTTAAATAATGTGCATATTTAGCATTCAGGTAGCAAATATAGTTTAATGTACTCATTTTTTTGGTTTAGATTTTAAGTTCATTTTAATTCATATGAAATCAGAAATGTATAAGATCACCAAGAAATTATTGATATTCAAATGATACAAGAAGTGCCTACTACCTAAGCATAGGTAGTTATGTTTAATTTCCTGAACCCATTAAAAAACCCAGTCTGAAGATTTATAAACTCAGCACTGAGGAGGAGCAAAGATGAATTCTTGAGGCTTCCTAGTCAGCAATGGAGAAAGAGAAAGTGAGAGAAAGAGGATGATGGGGATGGGGTAGGAACATAAAGGAAAAAGATGAATTTTCAAATATCAAATACAGCACACTGTAGGCTAAATGACGTAATATCATTGATCTGGAGCACAGCAGGAGAACATGACCCACTTAATCAATGAAGCAGGGTTCACATGGGTTCACAGAGACTGGAGCAGGCAAGCACAGGGCTTGTACGGTTCTGCACCAAATTCTCTCTGTGTGTGTTATGGCTGTTAACATAATATTTTTGTGAGACTCATAACTGTGGGAGCAGGTATGTCTCTGACACTTTTGCCTGTTCTTGGGACTATTTTCCTCCTACTGTGTTGCTTTGTTCAGCCTTGATATGAGGGCTTTTACCTTGTTTTGGATTGCTTGGTTATTGTCTCTTAAAGGTCAATTCTTTTCTCAAAAGGAAATGGGGAAGAAATGGAAATAGAGGAGACAGGAGGTAGGGAAAGAACTGGAAGGAGTAGAAGGAGAGGAAACAATACTGAAAGTGTATGATAGAAGAATTTATCAATAAAAATAAATTTAAAACTACATCTATTTATGTCTTCATTCCTTTACTTATTCATTTATTAATTTATTCATTTCCCTTCCTTCCTTCCTCCCTCCTTCCCTTCCTTCCTTTCTTCCTTCCTTCCTCCCTCCCTCTCTCCCTCCCTCCCTTTCTTCCTTTCTTTCTCTCATTGTTGGGGTAAAGGTATGCATGTCATAGCCTTATGCAGTACTGTACCATATCTAGATTGCAGGTTTACTCTGGTAGTCAGATGTAGCAGCACAACCTGCTAAGCCATTTTGCCAGCCTGCAGTAGAGTATCTTCAACTGATATGGTCACACAAGAAGACCAGGAAATGGTTCATGGCCAAAGACTGGTGTTTAGGAGTCTGAAAAGATCTTCACAGTTTTGTAAAAAAAAAAGGAAAACAAAGGCAAGTTGGGGTTTACAGCAGGAAAGTTTGCACAATCAGCACAGCGAACTGTCTTGGTTAAGTGGGATCAGGTTGACTTCTATCTCAGGACTACTCTGTGAAGGAACAAGAAAATAGTTGATTTGCAAGTAAATCTGTATTTATACTGAAATTATTACTCCTGACTTGGTCATCCTCCTCAATTCCACACACATGGGAAAATGGTACTTCAAAGCAGTCCTATCAAGAGGACATCTTTCTGACGACCATTGCTGGATATTACTTTCAGTTTCTTTTTTTCATGACGATACTCACATATGAGATCTGTTGTCCCTGGTATCCAAGTCATCCATGGGAAATAATGACTAGTTTTCACA
>NW_022196905.1:75595682-75640763 GCF_008632895.1 Mastomys coucha | reverse complement strand
AAAAAAAAAAAAAAAAGAAAGAAAGACAAAATGTCAGCTTAAGCTACTGTCCAAGGATCGAATTCTTTCCTTCTCCAGCACCATAGATGTACTCCTACATCATTTCACCTAAAGGAATACTGCCTATATAAATTAAATGAGATAATCTCTTTTGCTTAACTTCAACTAATTACAAGTTTGAATCACATATTCCAAATAACCAGACAGTAAAACCTCGATTAATGCTCAATTGGATAGATGAGGGCTACCATCTGGCCTGTTTGACACATAAAACTAGCTGTCATAACCCTATAAGAGCATTTTAAATTACAGACCATAAAATATGGCATGGTTTAATTATACTTATCTTTATTTTTGTTCTTGCCAGATTAATTAACTATAATTATTCTCACTTAAATATAAGGCAGTGGAGAAGAGACATTTAGAGTTGTTAATGAGTAGACAGAATTAAAATCAATGTGTGATATGAATGCCTTTTCTGTACTCTTCTGCCTCAGGATATATGTGACAGAAGTAATATAGAGTAATATAGATAATTAATCATATTCCTAAAACCTCATTTGACAACTATATTTGCTTTGAAAAGATTTCTTTCTTTCTTCAGTACTTACTTGCATAATTTGAAAGTCTTCTGATATAACTTCCACATTCTTATTTACTTTTATTTTTAGAGTATACAGTTTTATTTCATCTCTTTACAATTTCTTGTCTTTAAGTGTGTGTGTGGGGTGTGGGTATGGCTGTGTGTGTGTGCCATGAGCATGAAATTTCCCATAGATTCCAAAAGAGGACAATGGATGTTGGACACACTAGACATGGAGTTACATGAGCTGCTGGATTTAGGTGCTAGGAAATAAACAGTAGCTTTCTTCAAAAGCAGCATGTTCTTGTAACTGCTAATACATCTCCCTGGCCTATTTAAAAATTTATGAATGTTCTCTGTTTTGAATCTGTCCCTCTCTGTTTCTCTACCTCATGCGCCCACACCCCTGTTACATGTGTGTGTACACTTGTGCTCATACTCAACAGCACATACATAGAAGTCTTTAGACAGATTCCCTGAGTAGATTCTCACCTTTGTCCTGGTTGAGTAAGCATCTGACTTGTTCTTGGTGCTGTGGTCCACACTGAAAGTTAGCTGGTACATGAGTTCCCGGCTGATAGACTTCTTCCAGTTCCCATTTCACAGTATGAATGCTGAGGTTACAGGTTCATCCTGCCACATCCAGTCATGCTTTCCCGAGTTCTTTGTTTCAAACAAGTATTTATCTTTCTGGACCATATCTTAATGTCATTAATAGAATAAAGGAGTAAATTCGCCTACCTAAAATTTAAAATGTGCTTTATTTTGTTTTTGTTCCCTTTTATTTCTTGATACAATGTCTCATGGCTGGCCTGGAAGTAGGTATGTAGATCAGGCTGGCCTTGACCTCACAGAGGTCTCTCAGTGTCTGCCTCCTGAGTGCTAAAATTAGAAATGTGCACTGCCATGCTCAGCAGAACTTGCATTCTTACTTCTTTATTCTTTTATTTGTAAGTCAAAACACTATAGATAATTTCCCTCCTTATACTCTTAAATTACAATGGTTTCTTTTATTTGCCAATATGTGGAGCAAGTGTGATGGGGGAGAACAGGCCCGGAACCAGAGTGACGTTAGAAAAGTTCAAAACCCCCCAACTCTTATCTTGAGGCAAAAATCTCCTCCTGAGACCTGAGGAGTAAGGATCACCTTCTCCCTCTTCTCAGCCTGCGTGTCATGGGCACACAGCCCCACCACCCACCTTCATCATTCTTGGGGAAGTGAAGTACCCTCTGGCCCAAATTAAAGGATTAAGGAAGTGGAATGCGTGTCCATGGAAATAAAACATCCCAGGTATCTAACCCACTGACAGTAATGTACACTCTCCTTGAGAACCCATACTCACTCCCCAAGGTCTATATAGGTCTTGTTAACCACGAATAAGGAGAGCTGCTCTTCCACAGAATATTATCTAAGAGAGCTGATTCAGTTTCCCCTGATAAAGAAGAGCGAAAACACTAAAAAGCTTAAAGAATGTTTTCCACCAGGCTCTCAATTCCAGATGAAAATCCTGTCGACCCATCCATTCCTGCTGTACTTCCTCCTTTTTAGCCCAGTGTGCAGCAGTGCCTGGACACGGGAAGGAAGAAACAGAATGTGGGACCACACCAATAGAATATTCTTAATCATAATGTGATTGTGAAAATCTACTGCAAGCTCAAAATTCTGTGGAAGACAATGGGTGGGTTGAGAGCATCCTAAAAGTGGACATGGGAAGTGAAGATATTCAGAATACATTATATGGTATTCTTAAGAATTAATAAAAGTAAAGGATAAAATTAAATCTATATCACTGAGAAGAAATAATGACTAAGAAATGTGTGTACATTTAAATTAATTTTCATTATGCATGGCAATAGTGGAAATTATATACTAAAAGGTAGAAATGTGTAAGCATATAAATATGAAATTAATACTTTATGAAAATAATAATTATATTATGCTGTAGGACATTTATGTGTGGGTAACATGAAGTGCTTTAAACAGAGACTTTAATAAATATATATTGATTATATGACTAATTTGCTGTACTTGACATATTCTTTGCCTACATGATTTAAAATGTAATTATGAGCAACCTTTAATACATAAACATTAGAACAGGTAATCATTTAACACTCTAGAACATTTAGAACTCCTAAAGCTATTCTTCCATTACAGAAGCAATTCATTATATCTATTACACATAATCATTTATAGAAAAAACTTATTGATATTTGTGCAAACTCAATCATTTATACTTTCCGGAAGCAGGAGGCAGACACATATAGCTCAGTCAAAACTGACTATAAATAAATAGGACAGATACAACTGAAGATTACTGAAGTGTTTCCTTTGCTAATAAAACTGATTAGAAGTAAGCATCATCTCAGTCACAGAATTATTTAAAGAAATAGCAAATAAATGGTTAATAGAAAATATGCTAAGGCTATTAAAATTCTAATAGCTCAAGAGTGTTTGAGGTTTAGAATATTGCTCAGTATATAAAATACTTGTTGTGCAAGCCTGGAGATAAGAGGTTGAATGTTGTCAGGCAGAAGTGGCACATGCCTTTAGTCCCAGCACTTGGGAGGCAGAGGCAGGTGGATTTCTGGGTTTGAGGCCAGCCTGGTCTACAGAGTGAGTGCCAGCAGCAAGGGCTACACAGAGAAACCCTGTCTTAAAACAAACAAACAAAAAATAGAGATTGACCGCTATGACTCAAAGGAAAAAAAAAGCTGGCCACAGAGCATATATGTAATATGTAATTCTAATCCTCTTAGGATAGAATGTGAAGCAGAGGTCAGAGATGTCTTGCTGCAGTCTTGGTGAACAAATTGGAAAAATTCCATCTAAAAAAGGAGGAAGAAAGAACCCGACACCTGAATTTGTTCTGAAAATCTATTGTGGTATGAATGTACCCACTGACAAACTCAAACACACACATACACACACACACACGCACACACACACACCTCATACAACAATCATAACACACAATAAATAATGTAAGATGATGAGAGAGGGAGTAACTGGAAATCATTGTCTCTCCTCCCTTCCAAATGTCTTGTCTTTTAAGGCTTTTTGTTTTTGTTTTTGTTTTTGTTTTTTTTAATATAACTGGTCCAATGTGATTTTCGGGATTATGGACTTAAATTAATCCTAAATTTTGTAACACACATACACACAGACATGCAGACAAACAGACACACTCACATATACACACATAGTATTACAAATTTTACACAGAATTGCATAAATTTATTATTTTTAAATTCAATACAAGTTTAGGTACTTTATAGGTAAAGTAAAATATAATTTTTAAAAGTTCAGCCTTTTGTAAATGTATATTAAATACTCTAATAAAATTAAACATAGGGTTTACATTTCCTTCATTGTTGTCCAGGATTTGTCTTAATTTCTTAGGGGTTCTATGATATCATATGATTAATATAAAATAAGAAACATGTATACACAGGTCTAACAACTGATGTCTTCACACCACTTTTCTGCTAGTTTGCTTTTTGTTGATGGGATAAAGAGGACAAGTCAAAGAAACTTTGGGATCACAGTGTTTATTTGACTTATAGATTATAGTCCATCGTTAAGGGAAGCCAAGTCATGATTTCATGGTAGGAAACTGAAGGCAAGAACTGAAAAAGAGTCCATGGTGTAGCACAGTTTACACTCTTGTCTTGTTTTTTGTTTTTTTTTTTTTTGCTAGCTCAAGTAATTTTAATACAATTCAGACTCATACGCCAAGGGATGCCTATGAACAGTTGGCTAGACTATTAGCCTTGAAGAAAATGTCCCCACAGACATCTCTGGAGGTAAATCTGACAGAGGATATTTCTTCCAAGGTGTTATCAAGTTGAAAGCAAAGATTAGCTGATAATAATTCAGGTTTTGTCAACATGACATACAAATAAATAAACATTTAAATATAATCTTTCATTATCCCCAAGGACTCATATTAATATCACACCATAATATAAAACACAGTACAACTTTAAAAGGTTTACAGTGTTTAAAATTTTCAATGCCTTAAATGCTTATTTTTTTTTTAAAAATATTCAAAGACTATGACTTCTTATAATACTAAAACTTAATTATGTTATTATTCCTAACAGGATGTATCAGGGTAGAGTTACAATCATATCACTGCAAAAGCAAGATCCATCAATGTAAAAAGATAAATGTCTAACTTGTTGGACTCACTTCTGACCTTCTTGGTTCTAAAGAGCATGACAAGTTGTACTTCTCTCCCTCTATCATCCACAATAAAAACAGTTTGCATAAGGGGCCATGATTCCCCAAAGAATTATACCCCAGACTCAAATAGTATATAAATGCAAAGGGTGTTTTTTTCTTCAGAATTCCAGCATACTGGGGTCGTCCATAATTCCATTATCAGAATAGTGAGATAACCAACTGAGCTCACAGGCACGGTAGATGATCTTTATCTATCTCTATCTCTAGGCATTCCAGAACCATTATTGGGGTCAGCAGGCTGGAGCCTGCATTTTTTTCTATTAGTAATTGACTTTGCATGGGCTTGTGCGGACTTGCCCAGTTCTTATGCCTAGTCTCCTTAACTGCCAGTTTGAAGTCTATCATGGAATCAGCCTTGCCTTCTCATTTGTTTGGCAGTTCAATAGATCTCCTTTACAACCCCCCCATCTTGATTTTAGTCATCTATTGCTCCAGCATCTCCAATATATTATGGTCTGTCCTCGAACAGAGACTGCACCTTCAATAATGACATTTCTGTCTGTCTTTTCACATTAAGAACTCTGGTTTTTTAAATATGCTTGGCCCATGGAAAGTGGCACTATTGTAAGGTATGGCCTCGTTGGAGGAAGTATGTCACTGTGTAGGTAGACTTTGGTGGTCTTCTAGTACTCAAGCTCTGCCAGGTGAAGAAGAGAGTAGCCCCTTAGCTGCATGCAGAAAATTCTCCTCCAGGCTGTTTTCAGATCAAGATGTAGAACTCTTAGTTCCTCTACCACCATGTCTGTCTGCCAGATGGCATGCTTTCCACCACGATGATAAAGGACTGAACCTCTGAAACTATAAGCCATCCAATAAAATGTCCTTTATAAAAGTGGCCTTGGTCATGATGTCTCTTCTCAAAAGTAAAGCCCTAACTAAAAGCCTCAGCTGGTCTATTGCCCCTTTACTTTTTAAAACTATTACTGCATGGGAGATCTTAGACATGTTAGCCTCTGGTTGGACAAGTAAACCCTAGCCATGTTGGGCCATAGTTACTGTGTGCTGACACTGGGGGCATAATTCCCAGACAATTGTACCTCAGTGATCTTGGTACCTTAATCAGAGTTGATCTATTAATCCCAGCATGCACATCCATTGTAGCAAAAATGTTTTATTTCTGCAGAATATTTTAAAAATATACTAAAAATTTCTTGTTCATTATTGAGAGATTCTCAAGCTGAAAATTCACAAGCTGGGCACCACTATCAGCAAAGATCTCAGTACTGCCTTTGAAGTTTCCATAACAGCTCTTTCAGCTCTGAGCACTTGCACTCCAAGGTTACAAATGATTGTACATTTTAATTTTCATTAACAATTTTAATTTTAATTTATCTTAGACTTACACATGATTTTTATTGATAAAATAAAAATCAAGTAAAATGTAAGTAGTAATTTTCTACTTTTATCAGAACTATTTTAAATATCTTGATTTTTAAATCAGTTACTATAGTTAGAAATAGAATTGAGTTAAAGCCAAAAAGTAATTAGTCACTCATTTTCCAAAATTGCTCGAGAAACTTTTCTTAGATTGATCTTAGTCTAATCTGTCAATAAAGACTGACAGCTAAAAAATTGTAAGTAAAATCAACTGTCTGAATTTGGTCTTTCAATATGGTCTTTGAATTTTTGGTCTAGACACAAAAAATCAGAATAGTGGTATTTAGTAAAATCAAAGTAATATTAAAACATTATAAATATATATACACAAATATATATGCACATATGCACATATTTTATATGATACATTTACATAGCAATACATATATATACACTATGTATGTATATATATGAATATATGCATCAGTAATAATTTGTGTTATTGAGAATTAATGGTCAGGTTATGAATTATTTTATATTTCAAATCCTTTGAGAGGCTCCACTCAGCAGCTGACCCCAATACAGACACCCACAGCCAAACAGTGGATGAAGCTTGAGGACTCTTATGGTAGAATAGGAGAAAGGACTGCAGGCCAGAAAGGGACAGGAACTTCACAGGAAGACCAATGGAGTCAACTAACTTAGATCCTTTGGGGTCTCAGAGTCTGAACCACCAACCAAAGAACATAAATGGGCTGAACCTAAGTCTCCCTGCACATACGCAGCAGATGTGCAACTTAGTATTCATTTGGGTCCTGAACAACTGGGATGGAGGCTATACCAAAAGCTGATGCCTTTCTATGAGATTTCCTCTAGCTAGGCTGCCTTGTCTGGCCTCAATGGGAGAGGAAGCACCTAGCCTCACAGACTTGAAGTGCCAGGGTGGAGAGATTTCCAGGAGTTTGGGGTGGGGGAAGGCACTAGCTCAGTGGACAAAGGGAGGGGAATGAGAATAGGATTGTGGGAGGGAGTGACTAGAGGGGAGCAGTGAGAGGGATGTAAAATCATTAAGTAAAACAAATTAATTAATTAAAAAATTTTTTGAGTTCATAGAAGGAATTAAAGGAATGGAAGCACAGAGAGACCTCAACCCCAAAAGACTACTTTATTAGTCTGAGGAGTTATTCAAGACCTTGTGGTTCTATGACCAAAGATATTGGGGAAAAAGACAGAGTTAGAGTGGGACCTTTTTACATTCATTTTTCCTTGTTGGTATTCTTAATTATAGCCATCTTGGTAAGTTGAGAAAAAGTATCAATTCACACATAATTTGTTTTTCCCCATAGCTAAATATGTTGAACATGCTTAAACATTTATTGTCCTTTAGTAGTTGAGTTCTTATTATTGATGGTTTGATTTGTGTTTTACTTGATGCTTAGTTTTGCAGATACTAATATCCAATATAATGTGTATTTAGCATTTTTCCCATTCTGCAATCTGCTTCCTCATATAGTCTTATATTTTTTAGTTTTGAGAAATGTTCATAGTATTAATGTCAGTTTCAAAACTTCTTTCATATGTCTGAACCTTCCAGTATTTTATTTCACTTTTTCTCTAGAAGTTTCCAAGGTACATAATTTGCATTAGCGTTTTTAAAGCATTTTTAATTGACCTTTCCTTTTGTGTATGTGTGTGAATGTGTGTATGTGTGTGGGGGTGGCACAAAGTGAAAGATAAAGCTATATTTCTCTTCTTATGGAAATCCAGGTTTGCCACCACCATTTCTAAAGAAGCTTTCATGTTTCAATCCATTCTTTTTATAACACTGAAAAATATGTATAGTTATAACTGTATAGGTTTCTTATTTTATTATACTGACCTCTGTGTCATAGTTTTCTGTGTGCTAACATTTTTTATTATTACAAGGCTGTCTTGTTTAAATGTTGAGATAATCTGATCAAAGTTCTTTCTCAAATCTTTTATTTCTCTATGCACTTCAAGTGTTTAATATAGAAATGTAATTCTCTCTGAAAATATCACTGGAATTTTAATGTGAACTGTATTCAATCTTAAATTTTTATTGCTGGAAATATAAGTATTTTCTCAATATTGACTTTGAAGATACATGTTTCTATCCTTACTGATTTCCTAAATTTATTTCAATTTCTTAATATTTCATTCTAAAAGCCTTTCACATTTTATTGAGTTGTGTGATTAATAGTTTCTGTCTTAAAATCTATTATGAATGGAATGTCTTTCTGAAAAATGACAACATTGGCATAGAGAATGGTCTCTATTCTTGGTTTTCCAGCTGGTTTTGTACCCTATTATGCTATTTCACTTATGATTTCTACAAGTTTTCTTGTTGGGTCAATAAGGTCTTTTCAGTATTATATCATGTCGTATCCAAAATGGGATAAATTGACTCTTTCCTTTCCTATTTGTTTCACTTTAATTTCTCCATCCTGACTTATTATTCTAGCATAGATGTCAAATATTCTATTACATTGTGGTTCCGAGGGTTTTGACATCCTTGTTTTGCCACGAATTGTACAGGAAATAGTGATTTCCCCATGTAGCACAATGGTGCAAGTAGGATTGCTATTTATAGTATTCATGCTGTTGAGCTAGATTTTTATTCCTATTCAGTGTTTTTGTTTTTGTTTTTATTGTTGTTTTCATGGAAGGTCATTAAAATATATCAAAGGCTTCTTCTGTGTAGATTTAAATGATTTCGTAATTTTTGTTATCAATTCTGCCCATGTGCTCTCTTACACTTGCTACTTTGCATATTATTGATCAATCCTTGTATTTTTGAAATGAAACCAACTTCATAAGATTAACATGTTCCTAAATTTGTTTCACCAGATTTTAGTTGAGAGTTTGACTACATTAATTTTTTGTCGTTGTTTTGTCATTACTTGGTTTGTCTCTCAGGATAGCTTGCGTTATAGAACTGATATCCTACTTTACCAACTCTCTCAATGTTATAGAACAATTTTGAAAACTTCAGTTCTGAGATCAAAGGCCTGGCCTGATACCTGCCTACAAGCTACAGCTTGCTTGCCTCCCAGGAGGTCCACAGTAACCAAAGACACAGGTGAGAATCTTGCCCAAATAACTGTGTTAGATGGGGCATCCACAAAGGCCAGCTGACTCGGGACACTGCCCCTAACCATTGGCTCCACTTTCATTCTGGTCTTCTCCATCATGACCTGATACTCACCTACATGCTACCGCCTGCTTGCCACCCAGGAGGTCCACAACAACTAAAGACACAGAGGCCAGCTGACATAGGACCCACCCTGTTGAGCTTCACCTTCTTTCTGGTCCATTTCTCCACTTGAGGCACATCAGCAGCCTAATACCCTTTCACACCCTACAGCCTGTCTGCCTCCCAGGAGGTCCTCAGTAACCAGGGAAACAGCCTGTCTGCCTCCCTTGAGGTACACAGTAATCAGTGGTACAGAAGGTCTGCAGTAACCAAGGACACAGCCTACTTGCTTCCCAGGAGGTCCTAAGTAATCAGAGACACAGGATGCCTGCTATATAACCAGAGACATAAAAGGCCTAACCAATCAGAGACAGCACTGCCTAAAAGAGGCACTCAGGAGACTAGCTCAAATCTAGGTCACAGAGCTTTATCTGCCTCCAAGGAGCCTAGCTCCATTCAGAGACAACCAGGCCTGTTAACAGCAGAGATAACGAGATGGCAGAGGCTAGCATAAGATCATAAGCAACAAAACCCAATGCACTTTGCCACCACCAGAACCCAGTTTTTCCACCACAGCAAGCCCTGGATACCCCAACAGGCCAAAAAAGCAAAATAATAAGCTAAAATTCTATCTTGTAAAGATGATAGAGGCCTTAAAGGAAGATATAAAGAACTCCCTTAAAGAAATACAGGAAAATACAGGCAAACAGGTAGAAATCCTTAAAGAGGAAACAAATTCCTTAAAAAATTACAGGAAAATGTAATTAAGTAGGTGTAAAAATTGAACAAATGGTCCAATTTAGAATATAAAAATGGAAACAATTAAGAAAATACAAAGAGAAGCAACCCTAGAGATGGAGAATTTAGGAAAGAGATCAGGAGCTACAGATACACGAATCCCCAATAGAATACAAGAGATAGAAGAGAGAATTTCAGACTTAGAACATACCTTAGAAAATATTAACACATCAGTCAAAGAAAATACAAAGTATAAAACGTATAAACAAAAATAACAAGAACTAACAATCTTTAATAACTCTTTAATAACTCTCAATATCAATGAATCAATTCCTCAATAAAAAGACACAGGCTAACAGACTGGATACATAAACAGGATCCAGCATTTTGCTGCATACAAGAAACACATTCAGTGACAGAGACTGACACTAACTCAGAGTAAAAGACTGGAAAAATGTTTTCCAAGCAAATGGTCCCAAGAAACAAGCTGGACATGCCATTCTATTATCCAATAAAATAGATGTTCAACCAAAAGTTATCAAATGAGCTGGGTGTGGTGGCGCACGCCTTTAATCCCAGCACTTGGGAGGCAGAGGCAGGTGGATTTCTGAATTTGAGGCCAGCCTGGTCTACAGAGTGAGCTCCAGGACAGCCAGGGCTACACAGAGAAACCCTGTCTCGAAAAACCAAAAAAAAAAAACAAAAAGTTATCAAATGAGATGAGGAAGGAGACCTCTTATTCATCAAAGGAAAAATTCCATGAAGAGGAATTATCAGTCCTCAACATCTATGTCCCAATGCAAGAGTATACATATTCATAAATGAAACTTTAATAAAGCTCAAAAACATACATTAAACCTCACACAATAATAGTGGGAGACTTCAACACCCCATTCTCACCAATGGACATGTCATTGAAATAGAAAATAATCAGAGACATAGTGAAACTAACAGAAGTTATGAACCAAATGGATTTACAAAAGTTTTACCCTAAAACAATAAAACATACCTGCTTTTCAGAACCTCATGGAACCTTCTCCAAAACTGAACATATGATTTGATATAAAATAAGTCTCAACAAATACAAATTTCACCGTAAGTTTTTGGCTTCTTATTGGGAGATTTTTAGTAGTTGCTTCTATTCTGTAGGAGTTATGGAACTGTTTAGATAGTTCACAGGCGCTTGATTTAATTTGGTACATGGTACCTGTCTAGAAAACCATCTGTTTTATCTAGATTTTCCAGTTTTATAAAGTATAGGCTTTTGTAGTAGGTCCTGATGATTTTGTGAAGTTCCTAAGTTTATGTTGTTCATGAGGACAATGAGAAAAATAAACACCCCTCAATTGCTAGTAGTATTGTAAACTGTTACAACCACTGTGGACATCAACCTAGCAGTTCTTCAGAAAATTAGAAATAGTTCTATCTGAAGACCTAGCTATACTCTCCTTGGGCATATACCCAAAAATTCCTTACCATACCACAAGGGCAGATGCAGTTACTTTCACCTAACCATTTCAGTGAAGTCAGGAACTACTATGAGTGAATTAAGGGAAAGATGGAAGAAACTGAAGGGGAGAGGGACCCTGTAGGACAACCAGCAGTCTCAACTAACCTCAGGAAGCTCACAGAAACAAAGCTACCAAACAGGAGCATACACTGGCAGGTCTGAGGCCCCTGGCACATACATAACAGAGGACTGCTTTGTCTGTCCTCATTGAGATTAGTTGAGCAGGGACCCAGGGAAAGGGAGGCCTGATAGTGGGGGGGGGGGAGCACCCTCTCAGAGGCAACAGGGAGGGGAAAGGGTTGAGGAACTTTGGGGGGGGGACTGAGAAGGGGCAATGACTGATGTGTAAATAAATAAACTAAAAAAATTTTCAGAAATTTATCAACTATCAAAACTATTTGCTAACAAAATAACAAAAGAAATAAAAGAACTTCAGTAATAGTATTTCTTTAATGTTTAAGATGAATCCTTCGATCTGTCTTCTCCTTATCAACAAACCTCCTTTTACTAATGCTTCAGTACTCCTGAATGTTATGGATACAAATTGTTGACATCATCTTGACTTAATTTTAGTAGGACATAAATGTCTTTAAGTTCATGAATTCACTCCATGTTTTCTAATTTATAACTACCCATTTTTATTAGATGCTTTCTTTAATTACATTTCAAATGTTCTCCCCTTTCCAGGTTCCTCTCCAAAACCCTCCCTATTCCCTCCCCATATCCCTGCTCACCAACCCATCCTCTCCAACTTCCTGGTCTTGGCATTCCCCTGGGGCATACACTAGGGCATAGAGCCTTCACAGGACCAAGGGCCTCTCCTCCCATTGATGACCGACTAGGCTGTCCTCTGCTACATATGCAGCTGGAGCCATGAGTCCCTCTATGTGTACTCTTTGGTTGGTGGTTTTGTCTCTGGGAGCTCTGGAGGTACTGGTTAGTTCATATTGTTGTTCCTCTGATGGGGCTGTAAATCACTTCAGCTCCTTGGGTCCTTTCTCTAGCTCCTTCATTGGAGAACTTGTGCTAAGTCATGATCAAGTAGACTTCATCCCAGGGATGCAGGGATGGTTCAATATACAGAAATCCAGCAACCTAATCTACTATATAAACAAACTCAAAGAAACAAACCACATGATCATCTCATTATATGCTGAGAAAGCATTTGACAAAATCCAACACCCCTTCATGATAAAAGTCTTAGAAATATCAGGAATACAAGGCCCACACCTAAACATAGCAAAAGCCCTATAGAGCAAACCATTAACCAACATCAAACTAAATGGAGAGATACTTGAAGCAATCCCACTGAAATCAAGGACTAGAGAAGGTTGCCTATTCTCTCCCTACCTATTCAATACATTACTTGAAGTCCTAGCCAGAGAAATTAGACAACAAAAGGAGATCAAAGTGATACAAACTAGAAAGGAAGAAGTCAAATTATCACTCTTTGCAGATGATATGATAGTATACTTATGTGACCCCAAAAATTCCACCAGAGGACCTCTAAACCAGATAAACAACTTCAGCAAAGTAGCTGGATATAAAATTAACTCAAGCAAATCAGTGGCCATCCTCTACACAAAGGATAAACAGGCTGAGAAAGAAATTAGGGAAGCAAAACCCTTCACAATAGTCACAGTTAATATAAAATACCTTGGTGTGACTCCAACTACGCAAGTGAAAGATCAGTGTGACAAGAACTTCAAGTCCCTTAAGAAAGAAATCAAAGAAGATTTCATAAGATGGAAAGGTCTTCCATGCTCATGGATTGGCAAAATTAATATAGTAAAAATGTCCATCTTGCTGAAAGCAATCTACAGATTCAATGCAATCCCTATCAAAATTCCAACTCAATTCTTCACAGACTTGGAAAGAACAATTTGCAAATTCATCTGGAATAACAAAAAACATAGGATAGCAAAAATTATTCTCAACAATAAAGGAACCTTGGGTAGAATCAACATCCCTGACTGTATTACAGAATCTGTATTAGAGAAAAATTGTGATTAAAAACTGCATGGTATTAGTACAGTGACAGGCAGGTAGATCAATGGAATAGAATTGAAGATCCAGAAATGAACCCACACACCTAGAGTCACTTGATATTTGACAAAGGAGCTAAAAACATCCAGTGGAAAAAAGATGGCATTTTCAACAAATGGTGCTGGCTCAACTGGTGGTTAGCATGTAAAAGAATACAAATCAATCCATTCTTATCTCCTTGTAAAAAAAGCTCAAGTCCAAGTGGGTCGAGGACTTCCACATAAAATCAAATACATTGAAACTAACAGGGGCTGGTGAGATGGCTCAGTGGGTAAGAACACTGACTGCTCTTCCAAAGGTCCTGAGTTCGGATCCCAGGAACCACATGGTGGCTCGTAATCACCCATAATGAGATCTGACGCCTTCTTCTGGTGTGCCTGAAGACAGCTGCAGTAAATTACACCTGAGTGAGCGGGGCCAGAGCTAGCGGGGCCGGCAGAGGTCCTGAGATCAACAGCAGCCACACACATGATGGCTCATGGACATCTGTACAGCTACAGTGTACTCATACACATAAAATAAATAAAAATAAAATCTTTAAAAAAAAAAAAAAAAGAAACTAACAGAAGTGAAAGTGGGGAAAAGCTTCCAGCACATGGTCACATGGGAAATTTTCCTGAACAGAACACCGGTAGCTTATGCTCTAAGGTCAAGAATTGACAAATGGGACCACATAAAATTGCAAAGTTTCTGTAAGGCCAAAGGAAACTGTTAATAGGAAAAAAGGACAACCAACAGATTGGGAAAAGATCTTTACCAATCCTACATCCAACAGAAGGCTAAAATCGAATATATACAAAAAACTCAAGAAGATAGACTCCAGAGAATCAAATAACTCCATTAAAAAATGGGGAACAGAGCTAAACAAAGAATTCTCAACTGAGGCATACCGAATGGCTGAGAAATACCTAAAAAAATGTTTAACAACCTCAGTCATCTGGGAAATGCAAATCAAAACAACCTCGAGATTCCACCTCACACCAGTCAGAATGGCAAGGATCAAAAACTCAGGTGACAGAAGATGCTGGCGAGGTTGTGGAGAAAGAGGAACACTCCTTCATTGCTGATGGGATTGCAAGCTGGTACAACCACTCTGGAAATCAGTTTGGTGGTTCCTCAGGAAATTGGACGTAGTACTACCTGAGGACCCAGCAATACCACTCCTGGGTATTATACTCAAAAGATAACTATACATTTTTAATTCTTCCAACACTGATTTTCTGCATTTCATTGGATCTGTAGTAGCTTCCTCTTTCAGATTCTAATTTTATTAATTTCAGCATTTTCTCTTCTTCCTGACAGATTTGCTACAAGCTTGTTAATCTTGTTTATGTTTCCATAGCATTGAGTTTGTGATCACTTTTAGGTATTCCATGTTCAGTCTCCATTTAGTTATTTTTCCATAGCTAGCATTTCTTGGAGCCTATTTATTTTGTGTTTGGAAATTTTCTTTTATTTTCTGTAGTACACCATTACAAAAAAATGCCTTTGAAATCATTCAGCCTGTTTTTAATGCAAGCACTGAATGCTGCAAACTTTCCTCTTGTGTAGTGGCACTAGGATATCCTGAATGTTAGATAAGATGTGCTTTCATTTGGGTCTACACTTAAATTCTTTTGTTCTGCAGTGACACAGTGGTCTTTAATTGTACACTGTTGTGTCTCCATGGCTTATACACTTTCTAATTTTCCTTTATTTCAATTTGAATGGCACTATAAGTTGATAAAATGCAAGAAATTATTTTGATCCTGTTTTATTTATTAAGACTTATATCTTGGGCTATATTGTGCACTATTATATTTATTTATTTTGTATGCACTGCTTTATATAATTTAGTGTGTATTTTGTGTGTGACTGACAGGGTGTGTATATATGTATATTTATAAATGCAGAAAGCAGAGTGCAATCTCAGTGTAATTACTTTAGCTACCTAACCCTGTTTTATTTTGACTGGTTCTCTTAGTGATCTGTCTTAGTTAATCAAGGCTCGACTTGCTGGTCATCAAGGTTAAGGATAAGCTTGTCTCCAGTTCCCAGGTGTTTGGATTAAAAGTGTTTGCCATAATGCTCAACATCTTTCTACTTCTCAGGACTCATCTCAAGCTTCCTTGCTTACAAGTCAAGCTCTTTACCAACTGCATAATCTCCATAGTCCAATGTGCTCTGTTTTTGATAAGATTTCTTGACTTGTTGGTAGGTACAATCATCTTGTGTCTGCTTAATTGAACATTCTATTTGATCTGGTTTAATTTTAATTTATCTCAAAGGTCTGTTGTTGTATCATGATCTACTAAGTTTTCATTCTCCTGGGGGTTTATTTTATTGGAACTTCGGAACATATATACTTACAATGCTTATATTTCACAGAGGAATTTTTCCCTTTATTTGAATTAAGTCTTCTCAATAATTTTGGTTTTGTGTAACTTATTAACAATAAAAATAGAAATTTAAATTTTTGTTTTTAACTTGAATTCACTTTACAGAGTGTTTTCAATCATTTTATTTACAGTGTGTGGCTTGAATAGTTATATATATATATATTTTTTTCTTTTTCTTGGAGACAAAACATAGTTGTATCATGTCCTTCAACACAGTAAGTCAACCTATATGTCTTCATTGGTGACTTTTTTAAATAAGTTGTTCTCTCTTTCTCTCTCTCTCTCTCTCTCTCTCTCTCTCTCTTTTCCTACATTTGATAATAGTTTAGGGTGGCTAACTTATGCAGCTTTCTGGAATGTTTTAAGCTAACTCACGTGATTTAAACATTGAAGATTATAACTGTTGTAAAGATGCATTCAATTATTGTAGCAACTTTTAAGGAATGCAGCTATCTTCATTTACATTATGGCATGTGTTTCTCTAGGTCAGTGTGCAGCATTCTTGAAGGTCTTTTAGTGAACTTCATTTTATTTCTCTGTTTTCTTCCTTCCAACAATAACACAGGCCTGGCCATGATGATTTTAGGTTATGATTTAATTTGAAATCATCATTAATTCATCCTTTATCTTCACTGTATAGCCTAATAAAAAATACAGGACAGTGTAAAATCTCATAAGATTAACTCCTCAAGAGTTTTGACATTGATTTATAATGAATTTAACTAATCTAAGGCACATGAGAAAGAATACATGAATATTTTATAATTAAATTCTGAGTCTTAAGTGGAAAACAAATGTCTGCTTAATAGTATTGAGTCTTTAGTTTATTTATATACTTCTTTTATTTCTGGTTCAATTAATATGAATATCTTACTCTACAGGTTAATGCATTTTTAAAATACTTACATTTTAAAAACTGGTTTAGTTTTGTTGTAATTCTTGTTGATTGTGACAGGATCTCATGTGAATCAGGCTGACTTGAACTTCTCATACTTCCTGGCAAGTCCTGGGATATAAGACTATCTCTCTCTCTCTCCAGCTCCATTAGTTTAACATATGTAACAATGTGGTTTTTTTTCTTTCCAATATGCAATCTAGCAAGAAAACAATGTGTTTTTACATGTAACCTGTATCTTGTGAACTGGTTAAAACTCACTTGTGAGTTTTAATGACTGTTTTAAAGGATCTTGGAAATATTTTCGTATTGCCATTTTAGCTGCTTTCACATACAGGAACTTTAATTATTTATTTGAAATCATCATTTAATTCATTTTTTAAATTGTATATCCTAATAAGAAATACAAGACTATAAAATAGAAGCATATGATTTATACTTATTTTTTGGAATAAATTTTCACTATGAAGCTCCTACTGACCTCAAGCTTGCCACCCTTCTGTTTCAGTTCTACAAGTGCTTAGATGAACAGCATATGCCACAATGCCAAGATTTCTCACATGTTATTTATTTTAAGGTACAGGCATTCTGTTGTTATTATTTATGCCATTAGTCTGCTTTATAGAAATATTGTTTTCAGTTATTTTTCACTTGTGAATTTAAATAGGTTTTATTTCAAATAATGAGCCAGAATCTGCTATGGATAAATAGCTCAATGACTTACTGCACCTACTGCTCTTACAGACAGTTAACACTGTCACTGAACAATATTGTTATTGCTAATAAAGCTGTTTATTAATTTATTAACATATGTTACTTTAATTTTATAGTTTGATTATTTTTAACTAGTTAAGAAGCAAATGATTAATAGATAATCTCTGAATATATCTTTTTTTATTAAATCCATTGAAAGTTATATTCAGGTAAAGCCCCTGTAATCTAACTTTTCTATAGGATGTGACACCAGGGACTAGCAACATTACTTCATTAGGCTTTCCTAAGCTGTGACCACCATGGGAAACTGAAAATTGCTGGATCTGGGACTCCAGACCATATTTTTGTCACTTTCTTGAATGATCTTTTTGTTTTATTTTGGAAAATATTTCAACATTCAGAAGTTTAAGATATGACTTCCTTTGTAAGGTTCCAGTACAATGTACATGTGAGGGAATTCTATTTTAATGGATGGTGGAAATACACATTGATGATAGTTAACAGAACATGTTTTGGTGGGCACTTTGGTCACAAAACCCTTTTGATTATGTGAAGAAGTAGCTCAGCAATGCTAAGGAAGACAAGATCTGGAATGCTTCTTAGGTGCTGGGTATGGGTACTTAAAAATCATTATATGGTGCAAACAGAATTCATGCAGCTACACATTAATGAGATTTGGCTGGTGAACTATAAAATCTTCCATGCCTTTGAGCAAGTCATTGGACCATGAAAAAGTGGGAGGTATGCTGTGTTTGCTCAAGGACTACATCTTTCTTTGTCGAAATTAAGAGGTCACTAAAATTGGAGATGAACATCAAGCCAAAAGGCTGGGAGATTGGAGAATCCTGTACAGTGAACATACATTGGAGGCCCCAGAATGTCATACTTCAGAACAAAATTCCAAGGTACCAGAAACCTAAAGCTATATACAGATATTCCTGGAGGTATGAATTATCCTAGATATATATCTATGGTAATATAAATAAGACTAAATTTTGAAAAGAAAAATAATCAGATTTGCCATTTGCCACAGCAAATATTGTTTATCCTTATGCTTTGGTAGTTCTACATACACTCTTCAATTCACCTAAGCAAATGTTTTGAAACAAAAGAACAGCAGTTAGAAGAATATATAAGTGGACCAACATCTTAATAAACCTTTGGCATCAACACCTTAATTGTTTGATGTATACTAACACATACTTGTTTGAATTTCTTGACAATATCCTGGTAGCCCTGGGTGAAATCAGATGTCATTTTTTCATTTGCATTTCTCAAACTAATAGTAGAATGTATTAAAAAACCAATAGCCCTACACCCTGAGAATTGCATAGCTGTTCTATCTCCTGGAGGTAGCACTACTTAAAAGGTTCTTCTAGTAAGTTAATTTTCTGTTAATTAACTTAACTTCTGTTAAGTTAAAAAGACGTGCTGCTTTCAAAGTTTTTGAATTGTTCTATTGTTGTAATATGCTTGTTGATATGACACTAATTCAAGATGCTTCCTAATAGGGTTGTAGGATGAGGTAAGATGAGACACTCAAGGTAACTTTGGTTTACATTTTCCCTTACTATCTTTCTGTCAGCAGTAACTCTGCTTTAAGCTCTTTGTTACATTTGACTGTATTCTGTCTTACCTGACTCAGATAAGCTTATAATAGGCTCAATGAATGTTTTCACTGAAAACATGTTACTTTCAATATATATATGTATATATATATATATATATATATGTGTGTGTGTGTGTGTGTGTGTGTATGTATGTGTGAGTATGAACAACATGAACATATGTGTATAATGTATACATTAATATATGTTAGGAAATATATGTTCAGATAAATATGTATATATACACAATAGAAGGAGGTTATGCATGAGAGGGATCATGAATGTGTATGTGTAAGTGTGTGTAAGATATAAAGAAAGGGGCTGAAAGAAAGTGACAGCATCTCAAACTACTTTGGTCATTTCTTCTTTTTTCACATTATCAAATGCGATTCTATAGAACACATGTTTTGTACATATTCCCAGTAGTTCTCAATTATAGCATTATTGTAGAAAAGAGGATCCAGCTCCTTTCCCTAGCAAACCTTCCCAGAAACATGTGCTCACATTTTAAAACCAAACTGATTATAGATACTGTGTCACAGTTTGCTCTTATATTATATTTCAACCAAATTCAATTACACAGCATGCTCTGTGCTGGCATGAAATGAAAGGCAGGACAAAGATGAATGAGCACAAATGCAGCAATTGATTGATCTCAACATGCCAGTGGCTTGATTAAAGTGTCTAGGAGCAAAATGAAGAATAGCATTCATCTGTAACTACTGGTCAATTTTTAAATTAACTGCAAATTTCATCAAATGCCAGGCACTGAATTGAATGTTTCTGATATTGTGAGAATGTGAAATAAACCAACAATAATATATATTTTTTCCATATATATATGTGTATATATATATATATATATATATATATATATATATATGGAAAATTCACAGTTTGTTTAGATATGTATAATTAGCATTTATGATATATACTAAATTTTATAATATTGGTTCATACCATTTATTATAAAATGATGAGACATATTCACAATAAAATGAATAAACATATTCACAAAATTGAAAAGAAAACGTTATATTTTTGCTTTTTATTAATGGCTACTGCAAACAGTTATAGCAAGAAGTATGTATAGATTATTTGTGTAAGACCCAGTCACAACAATACACAGTTTTAATAATAGTACAGGGTAGCATGGTGAAGAAGGATTATGAATTTGACCCTGAATAGTCAATAATATGAAATTTCTCAAAAGAAAAAGAAGTCTAATGTCAAGTCAATGTGTGTACTTTAAGTCACAGCTCAGCAGACATCAAGTTACCTGGTCTATACCATTAGCCTATAAATGTGTTCCCCTGTCACTGAAGCTACTCCTCCCAGGGTCTGAGACTCACATTTCATCAGGAATAAGTCAGAATTTTTTTCTATCAAAAAAGTCAATTAGAAAACCAACATGTTCTTGAATTCCTAATCTCTCCAATACTTTTAACATGAAGGAGTACTGTATTTTGTCAAATGCTTTTTCTGCATCTAAGGAGATGACCATGTCATTTTTTTTCTTTGAATTTGTTTATATACTGGATATATAGCGGATTTTTATATATTGAACCAACCTTGCATCCCTGGGATGAAGTCTACTTGATCGTGGTGAATGATGGTTTTGATGTGTTCTTGGATTTGGTTTACAAGAATTTTATTGCATATTTTTGCATCAATATTTATAAGAAAGATTGGTCTGAAGTGCCTTATTGATTGGGTCCTTATGTGGTTTAGGTATCAGAGTAATTGTGGCTTCATAGAACAAGTTAAATACTGTTCCTTATGCTTCTATTTTATGGTATAGTTTGAGAAATATTGGTATCAGGTCTTCTTTGTAAGTCTGATAGAATTCTGCACTAAATCCATGGGCCTCTGGGTTGTTTCTTTTTTTTGATTGGGAGGTTTCTAATGACCTCTTTTATTTCCTTGTGTGATAAGGGCCTGTTTAGATAGTTTACCTGTTTTTGATTAAACTTTGGTATGTAGTATCTGTCCAGAAAAACCATTCATTTCATCTAGATTTTCCAGTTATGTTGAGTATAGGCTTTTATAGTAGGATCTGATGATTTTTTGAATTTCCTCCATGTCTGTTTTTGTCTCCCTTTTCATTTCTGATTTTATAAATTTGGATACTGCCTTTGGGCCCTTTAGTTAGTTTGAATAGAAATTTATTTATCTTTTGGATTCTCTCAAAGAACCAGGTTTTGGTTTTGTTGATTGTATTGTTTTCTTTGTTTCTATTTGGTTGATTTAAAAAGCAATATACAGCAAACCAACAATCAATATCAAATTAAATAGAGAGATACTTGAAGTAGTCTCACTAAAATCAGGGACAAGAAAAGGATGCCCACTCTCCACATATCTATTCAACATAGTTCTTGAAGTGCTAGCTTTAACAATAAGGTAACAAAAAGAGAACAGTTGGATACAAATTGGCAAAGAAGATATAAAGGTATCACTATTTGCAGATAATATAAGCAACCCCACAAATCCTACCAGAGAACTTCTCCAGCTGATAAACAACTTCAGCAAAGTGGCCAGATACAAAATTAACTCAAATAAATCAGTAGCTTTTCTTTATACAAATGATAAACAGGCTGAGAAAGAAATTAGGGAAACAACTTCCTTCATAATAGCCACAAACAATTTAAAATATCTTGGGGTAACTCTAACCACACAAGTCCTTAGTGATCAGAGAAATGCAAATCAAAATGACCCTGAGATTCCACCTCACACCAATGAGAATAGCTAAGATCAAAACCTCTGATGTAGTACATGTTGGAGAGGATGTAGAGAAGGAATGAACATTCCTCCATTGCTGCGAGGATTGTAAACTGGCAAAATGAGTCTTGAAATCAATCTGGAGGTTCCTCAGAAGTTTGGAAATATATCTACCTGAGGACCCAACAATACCACTCTTAGGAATATACCTAAAAGATGCCCCACTGTGCCACAGGGGCATGTGTTCCAATATGTACATTGTAGCCTTATTTTTTGATAGCCAGAAGATGCAAACAACCCAGATGTCCCTCAACAGAAGAGTGGTTACAGAAAATGCGGTTCATTTACACAGTGAAATACTACTACTCAGCTAATAAGAATGAGGATATCCTGAGTTTTGCAGGCAAATGGATGGAACTAGAATAAAAAACTACAGTATACCCAAGATACAGTCCAGAGAACTCAAAAAGGTCAACAAGCTGAAGGGCCCAAGTGCCTCAGTCCCACTAGAGAGGGAGAAGAAAACAATCACAAGTGGGGAGGAAGGGAGGGATCTGGGAAGGAAAGTGGATGGGGCTTGGGAAGAAGTATATCTTGATCTAGTATTGGGTGAGGGAAAAGAACTGAAGCCCTGAGGGCCAGCATAAAGAATGGAAACAGGCAACCTCAGGAGATAAGAGGTTGAGGGTAGCCTCCAGAATGCACCAGACACCTGGGAGGTGAGAGACTTTCAGGACTCAAAGGGCAAGACCTTAGATGAAATGTCGGAAAGTAAGTAGAGGGAACTTATAGAGTCCACCTCCATCAGGAAAACAGGACATCAAATGGTGGGGGGAGGGGCTGCCATCCCACAATCAAAACTCTGACCCATAATTGCTCCTATCTGAAAGAACAACAGGGACGGGAATGGAGTTAAACCTGAGGAAAACAAGGTCCAGCAACAGGCCCACAGTAGGATCAAGCTCAAGGAGGGTCCCAAAGCCTGACACTATTACTGAGGCTACAGAATGCTCACAAAAATGGACCTAGCATGATCTCACTCTGGAAGATCCAACAAGCAACTTAAAGAGTCAGATGGAGATATTTGCACCCAACCAATGGACAGAAACTACTGAGCCCTGTAATTGAATTAGGGAAAGGCTGAAAGAAGCTGAGTAGAAGGGCAACCTTGTAGGATGACCAGCAATTTCAACTAATATGGACTCCAGAGTTCTCTCAATCACTGGACCACCAACCAGGCAGCACACATCAGCTGATATGAGGCCTCCAACACATATACAGTAGAGGACTTCAGGGTCTGTGTTCATTCAGAGATGATGTACCTAACCCTCAAGAGAATGGAGGCCCCAGGGTGTTTAGTGGGTGGCTGGTGGTGGGGTGTGGGATATCCTTGGGAAGGCAGAGGCATGTGGAAGAGTTATGGGATGTGGAACAGTTGGAGGGTGGTAGGAGTGGGGGGGGAATAAAAACTGGAGTGTAAAAACAAAACGAAAGAAAACCAATATATTTTTATGCAAAAATAAAAACATGGTTTTGAAAATCTAATTTTTCTGACTGCATATCATTTAAAATATATTTCATCTCTATGAATATAATTAATAATATCTAAAATGAATCACATTATCCTCTTATATAATAACAGTTTAAGAGTAAGATAGCCTTATGAATTCATTTTTTATATATATATGTAAATAAAACATCACAATTAGACCTCATAAATATATGTTGCGGTAAATTTTTTATCCAATTTACCAAATCAATCAATTCACAACTCAGTAAATTGGTATACATGCTACTCACCTAGATTGGGGAGATCTACCACTACACTACTCTATTCCCATCTATTAGATCCCATATGACTTGCGATTTCTCCAAGCCACATGCTTCAGCTCAGTCTTCCTTCCAGCTCGTCCTCCTCCTTCGCTGTCTGCTCCAGTCTCCTCCTCCATCTCCTCTTTCCCCTTCTCCCCCAAACTTTTCAGCTCCACCCTCCCACCTGCTGCCCAATCATCAGTCTTAGCCTTTATTTGAAAAGTTAAGGTGGGGAGAAGGTTCACAAGGCCCCTGTATATGTGATTTGCTCCTCATCTGCAGTGCTTTCCAGGAGAGGAGAATTAGCATCAAAATACAAGACCAGGGCTATCCACAACGAATATATGTATTTATAATTTATCAACCACCAGAAGTACTGATTTAAATAGCATCTACTTGAAATTTCAATTTGAACAAGTACTTCGAAAATACTTGTCCTACACCCGAGAACTAGGGAACATTATAAAAGGCAGGTGAAGACTATAAAGCCAGTGAGCCAAGGGGTCCACCTTAGTGTCTGCCATATGACAGAACGTTAAACCCATGAAATCTCAATAACCCCATTGCCTAAACAAAAGGTGTACAATGAGGTATCCTGTCAGTGTAGATGAGCTCCATGTTATTGATGGCTTCTGAGAGAGTGAGATTCAGTCTTCTTTAAGGTTAGCCTCTGGATTGGCTATCTTGTCCCATGTGGTCAGCCCTAATCACCTTCATATATGAGCTGCTTTCTTCTCTACTTCTCTTTCTCTGTTTTTCTCTTTCTCTATCTTTGTCTTTCTCTCTGCCTTTGACTGTCTGTCTTTATCCCTCTCTGTGATCCTCTCTTTCTCTGTCTCTCTGTCTGTATTTCTCTCATTCAACATTCTTCCCTCCTTCCATCCCTGTCCTCTATCATACACATATGCATCTATTTTGCTTTCTCTCTGTCTATATATCTATGTGTATATGTCTCCAATAAATATTAACAGGTTATAAATTTGAGAAGGAAGGGAAGGACATAAGAAAAACTGGGAAAGGAAAGGAGAAAATATATAAATACAATACTTATTTGTGAAATTCAAAAACACACACACACACATACACACACCAAATTTTGTCCAAGAAACCTTTTCATCAATAAACAGTAGAGGGGACTTGGTATGGAACCCTCCTGAGGTTGGGAGAGAAAATACTGTTGTAGCCTTTAGTCATCAGGGATAATAATATAAATTAATTTTCTGTCATAATGAATCTTCCAACATTTTGACCCAACAAAAATAGAAGCAGATAAACTGTTTTAAAGTATTATTCATTGCATTCATGAAACATTTTAAATAGATTACAAAATAAGTATGATTCTATTAATGAAAGATTTTAAATAAGATTTTTAACAAGCATAGCAAGAGGAGTCAAATTCTGATTGGTTTTTGATCAAGCTCCATGAAGAAGAGGATTGTTAAGACTAAGAAGAAAACTTAAAGACTATCATTCTACTAGGAAAAGAATGTCAGCAGAAGTAAGAATGTAGCAACTTGGAAAGCAAATTAAATCCAGTTCCATTGGAGTTCTGTAATGAAGACATGTCAGTTACCCTGGAGAAGTACCTATCTTCTCAATTTATCAGTGATATTTTTCTTCTGTGACCTCATCACGAAGCTGTGAGACTATATGGAATTTGTGCAATATTTCTAAAACCAAAAGTTGGAGAACAGACTTCTTTTGTTTTAATATTAAACTGTCGAAGTTTAACTAAATTAGCAAATAATATTTTATGGCTCTTTTGCTTTGTTTTATGTACATTTTTTTTTGAGATTGTAATTATACTATTCTCCTCTTCTCTTTCCTCCCTCCAAACCCCACATTTTCTTGCTTTCATTACTCTTTCACGTCCATGCCCTCTATTTAAAGTTTAAATAGAAGTAACAGTGTGTGTGTGTGTGTGTGTGTGTGTGTGTGTGTGCTTGCTCATGCCCTGCTCAGTCTTTATAATGTTACTGTATGTATATGTTTTCAGGAACAGCCATTTAGTATTGAATAACCAACTGGTATATTCTTCCCTGGGAAGTCTTTTTCTCCAAGTCTCAAAATTCTTTGTGTAGGGTGATAACTTCTGGGCTTTTCCCAATTTACAGCAATTTAGTATGCCTAATAGTGTACTTCCTTAATCATGTGTTGACCTAATAGATTATATCTTATGAACTGACTCATTAAAAGAAACTATTTCACCAACGAAATCCAATTTCTACGTCGATCATTAAGAAATATTGGACTCTTTTAAAATTTATTTGACATCAAATCATTGACTGTATTATCCTATTGCTATCCAAACTATGTAGTCAAAAAAAATTCTTAAAAACTCTAGATAATTGGGGCTGGAGAGATGGCTCAGCTGTTAAGAGCACTTCCATAATTCCTGAGTTCAACTCCCAGCAACAATGCAGTAGCTCACAACCAACTGTAATGGGATCAGATGTTCTCTTCTGGTGTGTCTGAAGAGAGCAGTAGTGTATTCACATGCATAAAATAACTAAGATAAACCTGAAAAAATAAATAACTAATTTGTATGTTACCATGCACCATCATTTTCTCATAAGAAATATCTCATCAGGAAACTTAGAACCAGCCAAGATTTATTCTTAAAATCTTATTTCTGGGACCTAGCCTCATATAGGTACAAATTTGGAGCCTATCATGTTTCATTACTATGTCTCTTAAAATTTTATATCTACCCATTACATTTACTATAATAATTTCACAAATTGGATCAAAACTAAATTGAAGAATAGTTGATTAGATGAAAATAATGTCATTAATATTTCCTCTGCTTCCTCACACAACAAAATGACCTTAGTATTAAAAATGCCTGTTAAGAAGTCATTTACATTCTATTGCTTCTGTTACAGAAGTGACTACAATGTAACTTATAAGCAATGCAGTAAGGAATCTTATAATTTATCCGTATCTCTATTAGTTGAAGTAGGGCCCTTGAAGGCCTGTGCTTAAAGCTATTCAGCATAACAATCAGGTGGAACTTGGATAAAATAGACATTTGAGCTTCTTTTTCCAAAATTTATGTGACACATGACCATATCTAATTTGCAGATAATATATTATAATTAAAAAAAGGCACTTCATAAGACAAAGGCATCAGCTTTTGGCCTGATCCATATGCAATCTATTCACTCGTGTTCTAATACTTTAGGCATATTTGTTACATGTGAATATTTTCCTTGTCTCTCATTGACTCATTAAGGTTTTCCATCATCATCAAAGAGTATATATCAATACTCTTATGTCTAAGCCTTTCACAGTGCCTCCAAGGATCAGAAAATTATTTAAAAATATGTATTAAAATACCAGTATGTAATAATAAGTTCTAGAAATGAGCTCAGCAACATCAATAAACATGTTATATAGTACAGACCTTCAACGGATTATGGCTTTTGCAGCATGGATTTCAAAGTTTCAGTATACAAATTGCCACACACAAGTAAGAAAATACTTGCTGTTATTCATTCTACCCTTGACTTTTGTATTGCATTCCCTTTCTTCCTCTCTCCTTTCTCCTTGCACTTGGTGATTTTTCCCTCCATTATTCCATATACACATTTTTCTCTTATTCTCTGCTTTCTTTTCTCAGTTGTTCAGTCTTCTTTGCCTGGCTCTGTTTTGTTTCATTGTTGCATATTAATGGTTAATAAAAATTGCTTTTGCAATTGATTTTTTTTCTTGTTATCCACTTGATTTTCTATGATACTTGGACTTATTCTTTGTTCTGATTAAAATATGTGTGATTCAGTTTGTTATGTTTGATGCACAGTTAATTCATTTTTGATAACTATTTTGAAATTTGTACATTGTGATTGAATTTTAAATGTTTGCATTTATCAAAATCAGGAAGTAGAAAGATTAGATGTAAATGATATATGTAATACTTATTTTAAAAGTTGCATCTTTATGATGTTATTAGAAAATATTAAGAAAATAGGTGCAATTTCATGTTAATATAAAATCAAGATAAGTTTTGGAGTTCTGAGTTTAATTATTAATATAAAGAAAGATTTTCTTTTATTGATTTATATGGTCTGACGATAGGAAATAAACACTGAGAGCAAGATAAAGAAATAGTTGGTAGTATGTTGCTACAGTTTTCTATAGCAATGACTACATTTATTGAAAGAAGTACATAGAAACCAAAAACTATCAATGAAATTTTTCCTATTGATATTTTACTATACCTCCAGAAGACATGAGTGGATGCAGAGACCCACAGCCAGACATTATGCAGTGATGAAGTCTAATCAGAGGGCATAGAGGACAGCAAAAGAACATAGCAGGGCTCACATGTGGTCACAGTGAATGAAGCACCAAGCACAGTGTCTGCATTGATCTCAGTCTGGTCCTTTGTGTATATGTTGCTAATGGCTGCTAGATTGTTGTTTTTGTGGAACTCCTAACAGTGGGACTGGGTGTGCTTCTGACTCTTTTGCCTGTTCTTAGGACTCTTTCCCTTCTGTTGGACTGCCTTTTCTT
This sequence comes from Mastomys coucha, assembly GCF_008632895.1. Classification (NCBI taxonomy): domain Eukaryota; kingdom Metazoa; phylum Chordata; class Mammalia; order Rodentia; family Muridae; genus Mastomys; species Mastomys coucha. Next base: position 75,612,467 of record NW_022196905.1, on the reverse strand, counting down.
GCCTCAATATAAGAATTTTTGCCTTGTCTTATTATAAATTGTTTTGTCATGTTTGGTTGTTGTCTCTTGGAGGCCTGCTTTTTTCTGAAGAGAAAACTGGAAAATGTATCTAGGGAGAAGGGAGGTATTGGGTAGCTAGGAGGAGCAGAGGAAGGGGAAACTGTGGTTGGAATGTATTCTATGAAAGGAAAATTTATTTTCAAATAAAAATTTAAAAAAGGGAGAGAAAAGAATATAAGTTTAACTGAATATGGAGATGGGGAAAATATGAGAAAGAGGACATATAAAAAATATATTTTATGAAATAATTTTTGAATGAACAATATAATGAAAGTAAAAATTAAAAATGCTTAAGATGCTATTTTGATTACATTTTATTTATATTTTTCATGATTTCTCCTACATTATATTTGTTCCTGAATCACACAGATATGAATCATCTAATAGATAATTGGGCAATTGTAATCAGTTTTTATTTTCTAAAAGTTAGTGTTGCTTGTTATTTTAGGCATTTACTTAAATATTCATCCCTACCATATTAAGGACAATTAGGAAAAGTATTGCATTCTTTCCTTTTATCATTACAAGCAATTTCTTTTGTAGTTATGGTTTTCTAGAATTCATTAAACACAAAGTTCCTTCTAGTTACCGTAACACTGGCCTCAGAGACTTGAAGCCAGAGGAATAAAATCTGTTTGGAACATTGGTTTCCTCTTTGTGTCAATAGCCAATGCAGGAGCTGCAAGTGGCCTGTAGGGAAGTTTAGACAAAGTCTTCAATGTGAGTTAAGATGTGCTAGTCTGAAATCCATGGGGTGCAATGTCTACTCTAGAAGTTTCATGACAATCCTGATAAGCACTGTAGCCTTTTCTCTTTTACATCTTCTAAAACCCAAATATTAGCATAAACTCTGTATCAAAGGCAGACAAATGCTTTAGAATAGTCATCTATAATTGATTACACGAGAAAATAAAAAGCAGAATGGGACACAGAAGAGTTTGATAAATAAGATCTGTGCTTCACATTAGGACATAATCATAATTGCACTAGGAAGTTGAACAAATATAAATTATATTAAACTGCCTAATGAAATAATTAATATAACATTTTTTTCTAAAATGGGAACAACGTCCCAAAGATGTGATTTTCGTAAACACTGACACAAGAGGACATAATCATTGAATAAGACATTTAAAAAAAAAACACTGAAAATGAGGAAATAGCATTAAAATGAGACTAAATAAATTATAATGATTAGCTTGTGCTTCCATATGATAGTATCAGAGACTGAGCAGCTTAAACATTTATTTCTCAATGTACTGCAATGGGAGATGTAAAAATAAAGCATTGACCATCTGCTTTATCTAGAAAGGATTCTCCTTCTGGCTTAGGAACAAACTTTCTTGCTCATGCTGTTACTCTTTCTTTTAACAGACCAAATTCCATGATGCCTATTCAAGTAGTTGTTTTATACTGAATATGATTGCTGCACCCTCACAGTCTTATTTAGCTGTAATGATTCTACATTGGTCTCTCCTCAAACTTCTTTCACTGTTTGTTTAGTGCTTTAGCATATGAAAAAGACAGCATAATTCATTTGTCAACAAAGTACTAAGTTTTGAATAGATAAAAAAACATAGAGACACTGTATATACAAAAACACACACATATATGTATATAAATATATATAATTATATACATATATGCTTATTTTTTTCAAACATACCAAAGATATTATGTTCAGGTTCTAAAACTCTTACAAAATTAAAAAGAAAACCTGAAGGAAACATTTGTAAATACTGATAGACTCAAAGAATAAAGAAAAGATAGTTACAATAATAAGAATGATGTCAATAATTTATAGTTTGGGCATTATCTCAATTTTAGTAGGGATTGTCCAGTTTTATATACTCATATGGTGAAATATTGGTTTTATTCATCTTAACATAAAATAGCTACCTGGTTTTATTTCTGGGTCTTCAATTCTATTCCATTTATCAATGTGTCTGTCTCTGTACCAATACCATGCAGTTTTTATCACTATTGCTTTGTAATAAAGCTTGAGGTCAAGGATGGTTATTGCCCCAGCTGTTCTTTTATTTTTAAGTATTAATTTCATCTTCTGGGTTTTTGCCTTTCCAAATGAATTTGATATTTGCCCTTTCCATGTATTTAAAGAATTGTGTTGGGATTTTGATGGGAATAGCATTGAATCTCTAGATTGCCTTTGGTGGAATGCCATTTTACTATATTAATTCTGCTAATTCATAAGCCCATGAGATTTCTCCAATTTCTGAGATTGTCTTGGAATTCTGTCTTGAGTGACTTGAAGTTATTGTCATATAAATCTTTCACTTGTGTCGTTAGAGTTACCCCAAGATATTTTATATTATTTGTGACTATTGTGAAGGGAGTTGTTTCCATAATTTCTTTCTGTTTATCATTTATATAAAGGAAAGCTACTGATTTATTTGAGTTAATTTGTATCCAGCCACTTTGCTGAAGTTGTTTATCAGCTGGAGAAGTTCTCTGGTAGAAGTTGTGGGGTTGATTAAATTATCTGCAAATAGTGACACCTTTATTTTTTCTTTGTCAATTTGTATTCAACTGATCTCTTTTTTGTTGTTTTACTGTTTTAACTAACACTTCCAGTACTATATTGAGTAGATATGGGAAGAGCGGTCATCCTTGTCTTGTCCCTGATTTTAGTGGGATGCTTCAAGTATCTCTCCATTTAATTTGATATTGGCTGTTGGTTTTCTGTATATTGCTTTTATTAAGTTTAATTATGGGCCTTGAATTCCTGTTCTCTCCAATGCTTTTAACATGAAGAAATGTTGTATTTTCTCAAATGCTTTTTTTTTTTTTTTTTTTTTTTTTTTTTTTTTTGCATCTAAACAGATGATCATGTTATTCCTTATTTGAGTTTGTTTATATAGTGGATTATTTTAATGGACTTTCGTATATTGAACCAACCTTGCATCCCTGGGATGAAGCCTACCTGATCATGGTGAATGATGGTTTTGATGTGTTCTTGGATTCAGTTTGCAAAAATTTTATTGAGTATTTTTGCATTGATATTCATAAGCAAGATTGGTCTGAAGTTCTCTTTTTTGGTTGGGACCTTGTATAATTTAGGTCTCAGAGTAATTGTAGCTTCATAGAATGAATTAGGTAGTGTTCCTTCTGTTTCTATTTTACAGAATAATTTGAGGAATTTTGGTATCAGTTCTTCTTTGAAAGTCTGGTAGAAATCTGCACTAAATCCATCTGGCTTTGGTACATGATATCAATCTAAGAAAACCATCCATTTCATCTGTATTTTTCATTTTGTTGAGTATAGGCTTTTGTAGTAGGATCTAATGATTTATTCTTTAATTTCCAGAGTTTCTGTTGTTATGTCTTCTTTTTCATTTCTGATTTTGTTAATTTGGATACTGCCTCTGGGACCTTTACTTAGTTTGGCTAGGCGTTTATCTATCATGTTGATTCTTTCAAAAAAAAACCAGCTTTTTGTTTTGTTAAATTTTTGTACAGTTCTCTTTGTTTCTATTTGGTTGATTTCAACCCTGATTTAGACTACTTCCTGCTATCTACTCCTCTTGGGTGTTTGCTTCTTTTTGTTCTAGAGCTCTCAGGTATGCTGTTAAGTTGCTAGTGTAAAATCTCTCCAGTTTCTTTACCAGGGAACTTATGCTACAAATTTTCCTCTCAGCACTGCTTTAATTGTGTTTGGGTATAATGTGTCAACATTTTTATTGAATCCAAGAAGTCTTTAATTTCTTTCATTATTTCTTTCCTACCAATTCATTGAATAGAGACCCAATAAGCACCTGAAATGTAGATATTTGCACCCAAACAATGGACCCCTGTGGCTGAATTAGAGGAAGAGGGCAACCCTGTATTAGGACCAGCATTCTCAATTAACCTGGACCCTCAAGATCTCTCAGACACTGGATCACCAACCAGGCAGCATGCACCAGCTGATATGAGGCTCCCAACACATATACATCAGAGGACTGTTGGGTTTCGGTTCAGTCCAAGTAGGTGCATCTAACCCTCAAGAAACTGCAGGCTCCAAGAAGTTTAGAGGTCTGTTCGGGTGGGAGGTAGGTAATGGGGGTATTCTTGTAGAAACAGGGGGAAGGGAGGAGGTATGGGATATAGAACAGAGAGTGGACCAGGAGGGGAATAAAATCTGGAATTTTAACTAACTAACTAACTAAATAAATAAATAAATAAATGAGTAAATAAAAAAACAAACAAAAAACAACAATAAAAAATAATTATCTGGAATTATTTCCATCACAGTATTTCAGGTACATATGTAGGGATCATTTTTATGTTCATGATTGTCATGGGAGGTCAGCACACTATTAATAATACCTCCCCTTACAGGTGGGCCTGGTCTGGTTTTCTTAAAAATAAAACTGACTCTTCTGTCCCTTCCACCCCTTCCACCTGTCCTTGCTGCTGGGGCAGACTCCTAGTTGCTCTGCTCCCATGAAGATGCCATATTCTTACCCATCCCAGAGGACCTGCTGCACTCAGAGCAGTTGAGCAGTTGATGACATTCTGCACTCAGAGCAGTTGGACAACAACTTGACTGCTCCACTGAAGACTCAACAGTCTTAAGGCCTCCCAGAAGATCTATTGTAGCCAGGGCAACGATCAGTAGTTTCTTTGGACCCTATGAAGAGCCCCCAGTTGGAAGGCCCTACAGGTGGTCTGATACAGCCAAGAACTTAGGCCTACCGGGAGACCTGAAGCAACCCAGGGACAAAAGAGGCAGACTCTATACAGTCACCCAGACCAACAAACAACAGGGATATCCAAATGGCAAAAGGCAAGCACATGACCATAAGCAACAGAAGCCAAAATATGTGGGCATCATCAGAACCCAGTTCTCCCACCACAGCAAGCCCTGAATACAATATCACACTTGAAAATCAGGACTGCCAGTTCTGCATTCATTCAGAGATGATACACTTAACCCTTAGGAGACTGGACGCCCCAGGGAGTTTAGAGGTCAGGTGGGGTGTGGGGTGTGGAATTCAGGTGGAGACAGGGGGGTGGAGAGGAGGTGTGGGATGTGGAAAAATCAGAGGGTGGATGAGGGTGGGAATAAAATATGGAGTGTAAATAAATAAATAAGCATATAAATTTATTTTTTAAAAATTGCAAGACAGTAAGTGGTGTTACTGCAGGGACCCCCCCCCCTTCAGTTCCTACCCCAATGTCTGCAGTTCTTGCTCCTAATATCCTCAGGGATAGCTATTATCTTGAAGTCTAAGGTGAACTCAACTCTTTCCTTTATCACAGCAACAGTAGAAACAAAGTCAAATGCTAAATTAAGAAAGTAGGTTTCAGAGAATATTCACAACACTCATGATTAAAACAATTGTCTGTAGTGGATACCAATTACCTTCCAAAACTATAAGCTGTAAAGACAAATGATGAATGGACAAATAAAACGTTTTCTACAATCAAATTAAGGTACAAAGTAAAGTTACTAGTAAGGAGACAACTGTAACTTAAAAACAAAGTGAGATATCAGTAGATAGTCATTCATAGAGCAAAAACTAAAACTGGATAAAATGAGTGTTTGTGAAGATGGGAGATGGGAATGTAGAGCTTTGGACTGTATGTTTACAAGGTAAAGAAAATTATTTTAGTGGTATTCATAAAATGTAAATAGAGTCAATACAAAGATTCTGTAAAAAGTGGGTAGATAGAAAATGGTTATATTTATATAGCATATTTTACTCAGTTCTAAATATAAAATATCATTTGACACAATATGGAAAATTCTCAAAAGTGTGCTACTTAAAAAAAAATTCATGGAGAAATGCACACTCAGTGATGTCATTTTTGTGAAAGTATGAAAGAAGCTATTCTATTATCAGATAATTTTACTAAAACCTATCAGACTATGTTTGAAGAGTATATTGAATGGAACAGGTTGATGAAATTGTATGTGTGTATGTGTGTGTGTATTGCATTTTTCAATGTACAAATTTTATCTAATTACTTAACATGTAGAATTATATTTTTATAAATTACAGTATAATATTAGTTTTACAAAAACACATACCTTTAATGAATTAAAATACATTTTCAAAAAAAAAGTATACATTTTCATTACCAGATTGATAGTAAAGAAATTAGGGAGGTGTTACCTGTTTAATAAATTATTGTGGATGAAAATATAGTGATGTAATAAAGGGTAACATTAAAGTGAGACATTATGAATAACTATCAAGTAATGATGAATACAAAACAATGGTAAAATATACTGTGAATTTAAAAATTAAATACATTTAAAAATCATATTCTTTATACTATGAAACTTAAAAATGAAACAAATTATATTCTACAAAGAACATGGATAAATCCCAAAAGATTTGATATATCTTGCTAAAATATTCTAAGACGTATACATTTTCTGGGAAATATGACTTGACTCTTCATAAATATGAAGTTGCCTACCTTTATATCAAAACTAAGATACATTGAAAAAAAAGACATTAATGTATACAATTGATAAGACTAGAGTAAATTTCATAAAAAAACATGGTACAAAGCAAATTACACATAAAAAAGATCAAATGCAAAACAAAAATAAAAGCAGCTTTAGCACTGGTATATTTATTTGAATATTACTAGTTTGAAATACATACATTATATATGTGTATATATTTATATATATGTGTGTGTGTATGTATACATATGAAAGCAATGTCAATACTTATAATTGTCAATGTCAATGTTTATAATATGGCAGTATGGTGTCATTACAAAAAATATACTACTTTTAATTATATGTGAAAGTTATGAGAATGAAAATTGAATGCAACTTTCAAGAAAACATCCTTTGCTGAGTATGATGAGACAGTGCTCTAATTTCTCCTCCCAAATCCTTGTAGATCTGATGTTAAGATCCTGAAGAATAGATAATATATCCAAAAATAATATTAATACAAATTATTTCTATCTCTTACAAAACAAGTTAACAAAAACAAAGAAAATTCTCTCATCCTAGAACAGCAAAGATTTTCTTTCTTTCTAACATCATGATGGATTTAGAGAAAAAACAAAAAACAAATGAAAATGCTCACCTAATTCGATATTCAAGATTTTTATCTGTTTAACAGTACCAGACCTTTATTATGTTTATGAAAAGAAATAAACAACATAAATTAAAAAAGAAAAAGTACGTAGAACCAGGTACTGGTGTTATATGCTTATAATCCCAGCACTCAAGAGTCACGTGTAGGAGGATCTCTGAGTTTCAGGTCAGTCTGTTTTACAGAATGAGTTCCAAGGTAGTTAGGGATATGCAGAGAAACCTTGTCTTGAAGAAAAACTAACCAATCAACCAATCAAACCAGGAAAAAAAACTAAAAAGATATAGAAAAACTAATGAACAAAAAATACTTAGTAAATTAAACTATATGAAGTAAAAATTTATTTTTATGGGCTACATGCACAAATTACACTTAATATCTAATTATTCTCTTTTCTTTTTCTTAAAAATTAATTTGATCCCTGAAATAAGAATGTAGAGGTGAAACAAGAAAAATAATTAAAACCCTCATGAGATTTAAATTGAAACATTACCTGAAACTGCCTGCAGTTTCACGAAAGGGTTTCACCTCAGCCAGGAGGTGAATAAGGGATCTTAAATAGAGGGTTTGAAATGTAAAGAGAAAACACAAAGCCAAGTAGTGTCCCAATCAAGGCTCCACTTTACTGAGAATAAACCAGGGTTTTTATAGTCACAGGAGAAACTGAAAACAAGTTTCTAGATTACACTACAAAGAAGTTCAGGTGCCAAAGTCCTCAGGTTCAGAAGATCTTCAGATGGCTAGCTGGCTGGCATACTCAGGCGGTGGGCATGCTCAGGCGGCTTCTTCAAAGACAAACAAACAGTCAACAGAGAGCATCTGTCTTAGCTCCCAGGTGTTAGCCCCCAAACAGAGGCTGCCAGGAGTCCGGTGGATGACTGAAGTCAAGAGGGAAGGTAACAATTACCTATTCTAAACAAAAGATTGTCATTTGTAAGTAATTTGGCATAGTACATTTGTCATATAGTAAGTACATGAAAAGTTACATATATTGGATCACGTTGCATTAAAGGTTAGTTGAGAGATCTATGGGATAAAAGGCTAGTTAAAGGATAAAACATGTGTAGGTTATAAAGAAAGAACTTAATTGTTTAAATTTTCATTGGGTATTGGATGAACATTTAACAAGAATCTTAATTAAGTGCTTTGAATCGACAGAATTTTCTGAAAAAGTTTTATAGTTTATTAATCATTCATAAAATTTCATATTTATGAAATGCTTATTCATTTAAATTGGAATATAGAAATATTGGCTAGTGGAATAGAATTGAGGAGCCAGATAGAAATCCACAATCCTATAGCCACCTTATTTTGACAAAGAAACAAACCAACAATAAAAGAACACAAAACCAAACAAAAGCCAAAAGCGTCTTCAACAATTGGTACTGGGAAATCTTGATTCCAAGACATATTTTAAAAACTAATCAACCTACCAACCAACGAGCTAACCAAACAAACAAACAATCAAAACTAGATCTTTATCTTTAAATGTGTACAATACACAACTTCAAATGGACTATTACACCATAGTGAATCCTTAGACCAAAGAAGCTTCATATATATACACACACACACACACATATATATGTGTGTGTGTGTGTGTGTGTGTGTGTGTGTGCGTGTGTGTGTATATAAATATTTAAAGGAATTATCCTAAAATGATTGTAGTAGGGTACATCATTTTTCCTATATAACATAGGCCATCAATTACAAAGTTTGTGCCAGTTATATTTATATTTCGGATTTTCATAGATGTCCACCAAACATTACCAGCTACTGAAAAACTGTGCTGTCTAGTTTTCATGGTGTTTCAAAGTGCTCTGTGTGTTCTCTAGGAGGAGATTAAGCATTTTATTTCCTCTGAACCCAGTTAGCTTTTATAAAACCTGCCCTGGCAAAATAAGACCACTGGCACAGTAGTGGCAAGACCATTAAGAGAGTAATAAATACTTTTCTGATTACATTTTAGGAATACTTCACAAAGCTGATGTCCTGCATGCTAATTTTAATCAGATCAAAACTCAGTGGTTGCATACATTAGGATTCAAGTGATGGACCAAATATTATTTGGCTGACTGGTCATGGTAATAAATTATTCCCAATTATTTTGATTGACTTACAAAGTAGTGGGATTTGATAAGGTTTCTTTACACATAATTTCCACCAGCTTTGGCTTTTATTTCATAATAACTTTATTATGATGATAAGAGTTATCATGATGCTGTCAATTGACACAAATGAGCAAACATCACAACCAATAATTTAAAAGGTAATGGTTTTGCTTATTTATTTTTGTCTTTTTAATATATCTGTCTTATTTCACTAGAACTAAAATCTGCCTATAGTCTTTTTAGCATCAGGCATTTAACGTGCATGGCATCATTTTAAATACTATTTGGAACAAACAGTATTTGTGTATACAAAGAGAGATTAGTCAAAACTGAAAAGTGAAAGAAAAATAACAGGCATTAAAGCAGCTCTTAAAGATTAAGTAGAAAATATCTTCAGTAAATAAAAAACAATATTATATTTGGATTATTTATATATTTTTTTAATTTTCTTATATAAGCATAATAACAAATATGCTACAGTATGAAAATTAGCCCTTTAAATCCATTTGCTTATTTCTCATTCAAAAGTAACATAAGAATTCTTTATCATCATAAACAAATATGATAAAATAAAATAAAATCTAGTTTAAGCCAGGTGTGGTGTACTTCTATCAACTTCTATCAACTAGGATACTTGCCAAGGACCAGGTCCCTTATGGGGACCCTAATTTCACCGGATGAGAATTCTGGTCAGGTGGGCAAAATTAAGTCGGAGGATGACAAACAAACTCGACATAAGGGTGTGGTGAATCTGAATGTATTTGTACAAAGTGAAATTCAGGCTTAAATAGCATACAGCAAGCAGGGCAGATGACAAGAGTCATGTAGGTGGGCGGGGATTACAGCAAGGGGCGCAAGATGGAGGAGGTCATGTAGGCAAGTGACCACCACACCAAGGTTAGTAGGATCAGGTAGCCAGGTGTGAATCAGGCAGAAGAGCAGTGGAGTCCTCCCTGCTGGAGCTATTTTGATATTCCTATGCTAATTCTCTGGTTCTGCTGGAAGCAAGGACTAGGAGGTTTTGTTCTAGCATTTCCTGCTAATTCTCTGGGTCTTGCTGGAGGCAAGCACTGGGAAGTTCTGACCTAACACTTCTAGCTTATGTCCTTGAGTGAGGGAAGCCCTTCGATTACTCTCTAGCATGTAAAACAGTTCTAACTATTGTGGGACTGCCCTGAGAATTCTATGCTAATAGTAAGCAATGGTACCCGACCTCTGTCACTAAGTCTGAGAAAAACCTGTCTGGCAAGGCAGATTCCTTGAGAGAAATTCCAAGCTAAGGACAGCTAGGAATTGAATTAGGATATTTTGGAAAATTTTGCCGGTCAGGAGATAATGCCTAATCTTAAGTTTAGCCTTTAAAGAATCATTTCTTGCCGGGCGGTGGTGGCGCACGCCTTTAATCCCAGCACTTGGGAGGCAGAGGCAGGCGGATTTCTGAGTTCGAGGCCAGCCTGGTCTCCAGAGTGAGTTCCAGGACAGCCAGGGCTATACAGAGAAACCCTGTCTCGAAAAAAACCAAAAAAAAAAAAAAAAAAAAAAAAAAAAAAAAAAAAAAAAAAGAATCATTTCTTGGGGTACCTTTATGCCTAAATAAGAGGGTGTGTTGACGATTGGAAAGACTAATCTGGAACAAGTCTGAGCTAGGAGATACCAGCGACTGTCTGAATATCCAGGAGGCACAAGCTCCCTTTTGGGGCTATAATGCCTCTCATCCTTAATCAGGCTTTTACCCCTGATAATTCAGATATGACTGGAGTAGACGAGTGGGCGTGGCAGATACACACTAAAGTCATTCGGAAAAAAGATTCACAGTGGAGAAAATATCAATATAAGATTGAGAATATGTATAGACAATTTTCTTACTTTGTGTATGACGTGGTAGGGTATAGCCCATTTTGGATGCTGCCACTGGTGGGGTAATTGTCGTGGCTGCAATAGGAAGAAATCAGGTCAAGCAAGCTATGGGTAGTATTCCAGTAAGCAGGATCTCTCAATGTCTTCTCTTCTGTTCTTGCCTCCAGGATCCTGATTGATTTCCTTCCTTGATTTCCCTTCATGATGGTTTATAATAAGAACATGTGAGGTGAAATAACTCCTTACCTCCCTGGGTTGCTTTGGTCACAGTGTTTTATTCCAATGATTTAATACTAAAACAAAAGTCAGTATCAGAAGTGGGGCCTTGCTGTGACAGAACTGATCTTGTATTAGGGTGGAGATTGTAATGACATTTGAACTTTGAGTATTCTGAGCTCAGTGAGCTGTTCTGTGGAGGCTTGAAAGCAGTTCTGCTCTTACATGGCTCTTTGAGGAAGAGATTGGCTTCCTTGGCAAGATAGGGAGCAGCCCCTTCTGGCTCTCCCCTGTTGCTGATGTCTTCTCACCACTCAGCCTGGAGCCCTTCCTCTATGGCATGCATGCCCTGTTCAAGAGGGACTTTCGCATTACCTCTCCTCGTGATGAGTGGGTCTTTGCTGACATGGACCTGCTTCACCGAGTGGTAGCACCTGGGGTTCCCATGACCCTCAAGCTTCACCAGAACCATTTCACATCTCCTGATGAGTATGAGGAACCAGCAGCCCTGTATGATGCCATTGCGGCCAATGAGGAGCGGCTAGTCATCTCACATGAGGGGGACCCTGCCTGGCACAGTGCCATCCTCAGCAACAAGCCTTCACTGCTGGCACTGTGCCATGTCATGGACAATGCTTCTGATGAGTACAAGATCATCATGCTCAACCAACGTTACCTCAGCTTCCGAGTCATCAAGGTAAACCAAGAGTGTGTGTGTGGCTGTGGGCTGTGCAGCAGCAAGAGCTGGTGTTCCTACTCAACAGCAACCCTGAGCGTGACAGCATCCAGAACGTCAAGTAGGCACTCTACAACATGATCAACTTTTCCTGCGACCAGCCGCTGGGCTACCCCATCTATGTGTCACCTCTTACCTCATCTCTGGCTGGTAGCTACTCCCAGCTGCGGGCGTTGTGGAGTAATCCTGTCAGCCTGAATGTCATTGCCCGATGGATCTTGCACAGCTAGGAGAAACTTCATAAGGGCTATGGCGTTGGCTGTAATAGTGGTAGGAATGTGGATGACTCGGACGGTGGTGGGGGTGGCGGCCTGACCTCCCTCAGCAATAATCTCCCCTTGGCACACCCTATACCTGAAAATACCGCAGGTAGCAGTGAGCAGCCCCCCTCTCAACAGGTCCTTCCCTCAGTGGCTCTGGTGATGGGCGGCCCCCTTCTCTGCTGCAGTGGACAACCCCCTGCTTCACTTGCTCCCACTGAGGGTCCCTAGCCCTCAAGACCTCCTGGCCCTGGTCTCCTCAATTCTGAAGAACCCAGTGGGAAGTGGAGTATGGGGGGTCGGAAGGGACTGGGAGGACCTGATGGGGAGCCAGCCTCAGGGAGCCCCGAAGGAGGTACCCCCAAATCTCAGGCCCCTCTAGACCTCAGCCTCAGTCCTGATGTCAGCTCTGAGGACTCACCTGCCAGAACAACCCAGGACGTTGATCGCTTGGACAGCAGTGTTCTTGAGAGTTGCACACCCTCTGGTACCCCAGTGACTGGCCTGCCCCTGAGGAGGAACGAGAAAGCCCAGCCACCCAGTTCCTTGCTAGAGCATCAGTACTGAGCAGCCTGTCCGCTGCTGGATCTCATCCCAGGCCTCAGGAACTCAGACTCTGCTGGACCACAGAATTGATTGGCTTTGGCTCTGGTGTCTGCACCCTGATATCTGGCTACTTCAGTGTCAGAACTGAGTGACCCAGACTTCTCTCCCTGATCTGTGCCTGGATAACCCAAATTGAGGCACCAGCCTCCTAGCCAGGCCCTAAGAGCCAAACCCATGGGCTGGTCCCACACTGAGCCCATGGCCAGGACTGACTATGCCTCTGAGGCCTGCACTGCCCCCAAGACTGGCCTCCTTAGCCTGGACCTGGGGCCCGACACGTGGCAAGGGTGGTTCATTCATTCTATTGTCATTTTTCTTTCCTTTTTTTTTCTGTGTTTCAGAGACACCAAATTAATAACACTATTTTTGATAAAAACAAAACAAAACAAAATTCTTTCCTTGAAAGAAAAGAGGGCTGAGACAAATCTATGATATGGAGACCTAGCTTGTGAGTTTTCAAAAAGAAAGTTTTTAATCATCAATAGAATATTCCTATTAGAGAAAATCTAGATTAATCCTGTTTCTGGCTACTACAAATAAAGCTGATATGAACATAATTGTACATGTGTCTTAGTGGGATGTTGAAGCATCTTTTGGATATACATCCAGGAGTGGATCTTGAGGTGCACAGTTTTCTGAGAAACCGACACATGGATTTCCAAAGTGGTTGTGCAAGTTTGCACTACCACCAGCAGTGGAGTAGTGTTCACCTTGCTCCATATCCTCAGCAACATGTGCTATCCCTTGAGTTTTTGATCTTAGCCATTCTGACAGGTATAAGATGGAATCTCATAGTTGTTTTGATTTGTATTCCTCTGATCCCTAAGGACTTTGCACATTTTGTTAAGTGTGTCTCAGCCATTTCAGATCCCTGTATTGAGAATTTTTCATTTAATTCTCTTCCCCATTTATTAATTTTTACTATTTATTAATTGGTTTACTTGGGTGGTTGTTGTCTAACTTCTTGAGTTTTTTTAATATAAATTTTTGATATTTATCATATGTCAGATGTAATGTGGTGACTGGGGACTCAGCAGTGACTGAGATGTAAAATGTATAAATAAAATGGGGGGAGGCAATGAGCAAGACATAAAGATGTAAAATGAATAAATAAAAATAACAAAAACCTCTTCTAATTACAAGACTGATATTATAAAATCAATAATATGAAATCTTTGATGTTCTGGCACAGCAGATACTAGTCAGCTATGGCTGAAGAATCAGCTATGAATTAGAAGAAAGGAACAATACTGAGGCCAAATCTTCTAGAAGTATTTCTATGACATTAGCAGAGAGAATTTGTAATCCAGAAGGGTCCAAAGCTCTACACAGTACTTTAACTATATTAGATAATGTAAAATGCAGAAAGATAATGCTGGATTTGAAAAAAATGAAGGGATTAGTGAGAGGGCAGGTGACTCAGTTTCAGTTAAAGCCCCAGAAATTAGGGGGCCATAGAACTTGAGGCTTGGTCAGATATGGCATGCTTTGAGTACTAGTAAAACTACCAGGAAAGACTACCGTTTAAGTGCAACCCTGTGTAGAAACAAAGGCATTATGTCAGTAACACTGAATAACAAAGGACAGAACCAGCTGTGGATGACACTGACTTAAGCCCAAGGAACTACATGTAATACAAAGGATGGAGCTGAAGAAGTCAACTATGACCTTGGAGTTGCCCAGATGACTGTGTGTGAGTCACTGATGTCATACACTGAGATTTTTATACTACTGTACCTTACCTTTGCTTGTATTTGGCTGTTGACTATGCCTTGGCTATTCTCTTGAAATAAAATGTACTTAACACCCTTTGATTTTACAAGAGACCACAGTTAGGAAGACTTTGCTGCTTTAATCAAAATTTAGAGTTATATAAAGAATTTTGAGTTGTTTAATTTTTCCTTTCACAAGTATGTCAATATGTTTATTTATTATGGGGAGACAACAATATCTCTCCCTTTTCCTTTCTATTTGCACATACTCCCATGTGCCTCTACCTACTGTTCTACTGTTCTTAAAATTCATTGAATTTTATATATACACATGTGTGTGTGTTTTTGTGTTCATACACATATATACTTTTAGCTATAACCTGCTCAGGTTGAATAATGTTACTTGTATGTCTGTCTTCGGAGATGATCATTTGATACTGTATGACCAGGTAGTGTATTCTTTCCCCCTTTCCCTCTGTCAGCTTTCCTCTATGGCCTCTACAGATCTCTGTCAAAGTTTGAAGTCTCGTGGGATTTTCCTTATCCAGTATGGCATATATTGGTGTCATCTTTGTACAGCTCATGCTTAGACACTCACATTGATGAGACTTTATGTGTATAGCTCCTGACATCACTAGGAGACATAATCTCACAGCAAACTCCCTTACCCTCTGGCTCTGTCTATGTTTTTATACTCTGTTCTAAAATATTCTTTGAACCTGAAGTGTGGGATTGTTTTGTTGGTGTATCCATTTGAGACTGTTCTCCAGAATTCTGAGACTGGAGTTTTAAAAATACAACACTGTTTTAAAATGACTAAAATTTTTAAACATTTAAAATTTTAAAAAAAGACTTCAGGGCTTTTGACATTATTTATGTTTTATATTGTAGTTTTTATAGTAGCATAACTTCTTCAGGATAAATGATTAAGGAAAAGTTCTTTTTGAATAGTGATGTGTTTGTGTGTCAAGTTGCACTGACCAGTTTTCTGTTAACTTGAAACAAGTTAGAGTCATTTGGTGAAAGAGACACTTAAAAAAAGAAAAAAAAAAGGTTCCATTTGTTTGGTTTTTTGGCAAGATTTTTGTAAATTTTCCTCATGAGTGGTTGATATGGGTGGCCTTAGTCAATGTTGGATGGTGTCACCAGGGAGTTGTTGTCCTAGTTACACTAAGAAACAGGCTGAGCAACCCAGGGAAGCATGGCCATGAGCAGCACTCCGAGATGACTTCTGTTTAATTTTTTTTCATCCAGGTTACTGCCTTGAATTCCTATCCTGACTTTCCCTCATGATGTACTGTGATTGCAACACAGAAGATGAAATAGAATTTTCCTCTCTGTGAGGCGTTTTGTCATCATGTTTTACCACAGCGGTAAAATCCTAACTAAGACATTTGGTGTTGTCTTCTCACCTGTAATCTCATCTTTTGTGAGTTTGAGGCAAGAAGATTATGTAAATTCTAGCAGAGTGTAGGCTACTGTATAACAAAAGAAAGAATAAAGGGGAGTCAGGAGGAAAGACTGAAAGATGAAAGGAAAGGAAAGAAAGGTTCTCTCAAAATTTCATGACATGCATTTGAAACTTATCCTTTACTTTTATATTCCTAGGTTTCAAAATTTAAGGCAAATGTTGTGCATAATGAACTATCTTGTGGGTAATGCAAAAATAACTAGATGTTACCTCAATATACTGTTTATTTTATAACTATAACCAAGGTATCATAGATTTCCAAACATTTGATAGATAGCTACACATGATTTTGCATCTATCTATCTATCTATTATCTATCTATCTATCTAATCTATCTATCATCTTTTATCTCCCTATTCATTTACAGTTTCAGGCTCTAGCATTATTATGGTTGTTTTTCCAGTACTAATTACTTAGGTATGAATTTCCGTAGCAGTGACAATCCATCAATGATTTGCATTTGATAATGATGCTTAGCAGACCAGGATGTTTACTGTCCAGATTTTGTCCATGAGGCAAAGCAAACATCTAAATTATAACTTGTAACATCTGGTTGCTCTAGGGGGCTATTTGTATGGACTTTGACAGATGTGGGAACTACAAAGAATGGCTTTAACAAATGCGACAACTAATAATTCTGTCATGGCTACTCAGAGAAACCCTGTCTCGAAAAACCAAAAAAAAAAAAA
>NW_022196905.1:75578767-75595672 GCF_008632895.1 Mastomys coucha | reverse complement strand
AAAAAAAAAAAAAAAAAAAATAATTCTGTCTTTTTTAAAATGTAACTAATCTGAGTTTACTGAAATGAACTCCAGATAGACTTAGATGACATGCACCTGTTCTTCTAAACTATTGTTCTGGAAAGAGATAATGACTTTAGAATTATTATCTTCTATCAGGTGAAATGTAAAAGAAACTGAAACAGTATACCATGGGAAACTACATCATAGCAGTACTTTTCAAAAATCTCTCAATTTGTGCAAAATCACTGCATTTTAGTGTCTGTTGAGCGTGTAGTATGGCAATGATTATGGCAGAAAAGGATTATGCATATCATCTTCTTGTAAATGAGTATGATTGCATTGTAATTTTGTAGACTCGAGATCCATAATTACACATCAAATTCAAGTGGGTATTCTTGATACAATTTTATTATCGTAGTTATTTAAACTTGTTGAAAAAATTCCTCTAAAACAAATGATTAAATATACCAAAGACTTGAAGAGCCAAAAATCTTTGTGGTAAAATTCATAAGAATGTTATAATAATTACAGGGCTTGGTATCAAATGAATGATTAATTTTATAAATTTAGAGTTTAAATAAAAACATAGACCAATTCCTAAACTTTTTAAAATGTTATGTGTGTGTGTGTGTGTTTGCCTGCATGTATGTCTGTTATCATTTGTGTGCCTAGGGTTTGTGAAGGCCAGAAGACAGTATTATATCACCTGTGAATTAAGTTACAGTACATTAGGAATAGCCATGTGGGTTCTAGGAATCCCTGTGTTCTCTCGAAGAGTGGCTAGTGTTCATTCCTACTGAACCATCTCTCCATTCCCTCAATCATGTTTATAAAAACATATCTCCAAATTGTTTAATAAACTTTTAACCAAGAGTTTCAGTCAATGTGTTCTTCCTAGGAATCCACATTGATCCTTGTTACTTAACTAGAAAGAAGAATTGAATGATTTCTGAGTTTATATAACAAAACCATGTCTCTTCCACTGTTCATTCTTGGGACCTAGCTCTTGGAGTCTCTAGCTTCCATGTTAAAAGATTAGCCATACTGAGTCAGGCAAGCTGTGAAATCCATATCCAGTAAGCTGACGCCAGATCTCTGATTCTTACCAAGAAAGTAAGTTTTTTTTCAGTGAGGCAAAGGATGTGAATGAGGAATTTTGAGATGACTCTGAATCTTGACAATTTCTAAAGAAGAAACTGACCAATGACTCATCAATTAAATCTAGTCAATCCCTTGGTGCTGACAAGTAATAATAACTTGAATAATATAAAGAATTTTTAAAGTTGTTTGATATTACAAATCTGTAAACATCATTAATATTTATTATTATAAAAGTGAAAATCAATTTGATTTTGTAAATAAACATTGTACTTGATAAAAAAAATTATTGAGTTTTAAATAATCAAAAATATCTAGGGATTAACAGATATTGTATAGAATTAAAGGAAGGGATTGGATAAGTGGATTATATTATTTATTCTTGGTGCTCTAACAATGATGAGCCCCAATATGAGTCCGAATGCATGGACTCTGCTGGATAGTCATGGGTATGGGTTCAGGAGAAAGAATAAAGCAGAATGACACAGATGTCCACTGTGCACACTAGCGCAAAGACAATAAAGGTTAGACATGATCACAACCTTCTTTCTCTACTTTCATTACATTGAACGCTTCCATTCAGGGAATGTTTATTATCCTTAGTCATCTCCAGAAACTCTCTAACAGGCATATCGAATAGTGAGTTTTATTAATCTTCTATTCATTTTTCAAAAGAATCAAATTAACAATTTAGAATAACTATCACAATTTTGTTAGTAGATTATTATTCTAGTAAAATTGAATTTTGCTTCAGTTAACTATAAGATGTTAATGAATATTCATTCAAATAGCTGATATATTAAGCCATGATGAATAGTACATTTATTTGTACATTCTCCTTTGTTGATTGCAGTCATATTAGAAATCAAAACACCTGGTTATTTTAGTAAATATATTTTATAGTAAAATATCCTTGATTTTCTCTGACCTTGTTAGAAGCTCTTTAACATCAATAATGTATCTTCTGAAAACATTTTCTAAAGTATTATCAAATGTATACCAAGACAGTTTGATGTCCTGGCCATTATGAAATTTCATGTTAATATATTTTCCTGAGTGATAAAGCTATTGATAACACTAGAATTATGATGTTACTCACTCTTATCTTCTTTATCTTCCTGTATATAGTGTTGAGTATCTTCAGCAATGGCTGCCTGGTAGTTATAAATTGTTTTAAAATGATGCTTCCTTGAAATGTCATTGTTTCTCTATCAATTAAAACATAACTTTGCTATATACAATAATCTACATTGACAGCTGTTTGTGTTCGGGGCTCATAATATATCATTTTGTGCTTTTCTGGCTTCCAAGTGTTCCCTAAAGTGATCTGATATTACTCTGATGAATCTGTCCTTGTGAGTTGGCATTTTTATCTTTCAGCTTTTAATGTTGTTTTGTTTTCTTTATGGTTGGGACATTTTGAATATCATTCTGTCATGCTAAGATTCTCCAGTTAATATCTATTTGGATTTCAAAATCCCTCTTTGGCATTCATTTCTTCCTATAGCTTTGACACATTTCTGACTATAATGTCACCGAGCAGAGTTTTTATGGCTTCAGGCTTAATTCTGTTTCTTCTTCTATCTCCTGGACTCCTTCTTTATTTTAAGCCCATGCTATGTTTCTGACTTTCTACATTGCTTATTTATATGCTCAATTGATTTTCTCACTTCATTAACTTGCTTATCTGTTTTCTCTTTAAATTCTTTGAATAGTTTTAAAAGTATAAACAAAGGAATTGCTTGTAGAGTTTTGTACTAGCCACTTAATTGTTACGGATTTCACTAATTTGGAAGATTCAATAATTTAGAAACATACTCTGAGCATGCATCTTCACATTTCTTATGTTTCTTTGCTGTAGTTTTTACACCTGCTCATTTCCATATCAATTTTAGTTTTATTTGAAGATCTTACTAAGCACCTTATTGTTGAATACTCAATTCCCAGCACCACCCAGGAAGGAGAAAATTAACTATTGTAATAGTAATAACACTAAAATGTTCAAGTTAAAAAATATATTTTCAAAATGTATTAAATCCCTTAACATCAGAGACTATAGAAGAGAAAGTGACAAAAATATGTAGACTGTCTTATGAAGTGTAAAGGTAAAAATGAGTAAATGAACAAAAGACAGAGAGGAGAACAGATAAGAATTACAAAAAGATAGAAAGGTAAAAATGAGGGCTGGACAGTGGTGGCACATGCCTTTAATCCCAGCACTTGGGAGGCAGAGGCAGGTGAATCTCTGAGTTCGAGGCCAGCCTGGTCAACAGAGTGAGTTCCAGGACACCCAGGGCTATACAGAGAAACCCTGTCTTGAAAAAACAAGCAAACAAACAAACAATAAAGAAAGCTAAAAATGAAAATAAAGATTGAAGAAGAATGTTGTGAAAAAGCGAAGGGAAATAGCAAGATTATAAAACTGTTAACTCAATAAAGAAAAATGAATAAATTATTAGATAATGAAGGAAAGAGTAAGAATCAAAATTTAAAAGCCTATAGAAAAAAATAAAAATACTAAAAATGAGATAAAAAGGAAATTTTTTTTCCTTTTTTTATGTTAAATGTTTTCTTTATTTACATGTCATAAATATCTCTTTTCCCAGGTTCCCCTCTGAAAAAAATAAAAAAATAAAAATAAAATAAGAAAACAAAAACAAAAACAAACCCCTGTTCCCTCCCCCTCCCCCTGTTCACCACTTTAACCCCTCCTGCTTACTGGCCCTGGCATTCCCCTACACTGGGGCATAGAACCTTCACAGGGCCAAGGGCCTCTCCTCCCATTGATGACCGAATTGGCCATCCTATGCTATACATATGCTGCTGGAGCCATGAGTCCCACCATGTGTACTCTTTTGTTGATGGTTTAGTCCCTGGGAGCTCTGAGGGTACTAGTTAATTCATATTATTTGTCCTAAGGGGCTGCAAACTCCTTCAGCTCCTTAGGTCCTTTCTCTAGCTCCTTCATTGGGGATCCTGTACTCAGTCCAATGGATGGCTGTGAGCCTCTACTTCTGTATTAGTCGGGTACTGTCAGAGAAAAAGGAAAAAATTTAACACAAAGAATAAATGCAACGTCAAACACTGATGTTGCTAAATGGGAGTCTGCCACATGGAGGATCAGGGGAATTTTGACTCACTTGCCTTTCATATCATTACAATGAGTGACAAGTTCACATCAGTCAAACAGTAGATAATCAAAAGGACATTTCCATGCAATAACCTTCCTTCTTTGTGTACTATGAGCTCTTGCTTGTAGAACACAACTTTGAAATTTGTGGGCAAATTGCTTCTTGGTGATGAGATTCCCCATTTTTTTTTTTTTTGGTTGTTCTATGTTGATATTCTAGGCATAGAGTTCATACAAATGTATTGGAGTGGAGAAATCAAACACATAAGTGAGATCTGTATTGGAAAACATTCTGAATGAACCAGCAGAGAAAGGCAAACACTTTTTGTGTTCTGTTTGACACATAGATGGTAACCTATGTTCTACTAATCCAGAGCAGTGATTCATTTCTGCAAGTATAATAGTTGCAAAGCTGAGATGAGAGAATTTCAGCCTGAACAACATGGTAACATCTCAAAGAAATGGCTCTGAGACAGATCCCTAAATCCCCCTGTCTTAGGCAGAGTTTCCGTTGCTGTGGAGAGACAGGATTACTAAGGCAACTCTTATGAAGGACAACATTTAATAGGGACTGTCTTACAGGTTCAGAGGTTCACTCCAATATCATTAAAGCAAGAAGATGGAAGCACCCAGGCAGATCTGGTGCTATAAGAGCCGAAAGTTCTACATTTTTATCCAAAGGCAGAGAAAAGAACACTGGCTTCCAGGCAGTAGGAGAAGAGTTTCAAATCTTACCCCTACAATGACACACTTTCTCCAACAAGGCAACACCTACTCCAACAAGACCATACTTCCTAAGAGTGCTATTCCCTGGTCAAGCATATTCAAACAACCACACCGCTGCCCCCAAAATGTTACCATATTGTATAACAAACTTGATGAAGGGATAAAGGGAAAAATATACCAACTAGAGATTCAATAATTGCATGCAGCAGGAAACAGGGTTTTTTGGCAGACACATGGCTCCAGAACTATGGTCACTCACTAATATCAGGCCTCAGGCTGTGATTGCATGCTTCCACTGGATGTGACTCTGCTTCCATTGCTGAAATTGTCAACATTATCCATTCACTGCTGTATATGAATCTCTTGCTTATAATTTTCAGTGTTGGCTTCCAGTTTTCCTATTTTATTAGATACTTCTCATTACTGAATGGCATCCTGGGACTGTAGAAGGCTGTATCCAGACCCTGTGGCTTTTGTATGCTTTTTGTTCTTAGGCATACAGGATAATTCATTTTAAATAGCAGGTTCTTTTTCAACATGGTTTTCAGCTGTAATCATCAGAGACATGAGGAATAACAAGTAAACTTCCATGTCTAGCCATTTGTGCTGTAGGAGTCACTGTTTCACCAAGATCCCCAAATGGATTCTAGTCTTCTTCCTACTCAGGTGTTCAATTTATGCTACCCTACAAATATGTCTGTAAACTAGTGTGTTATGCCTTGGAGAACACTGTTAAAATTTAGAATCTCAATTTATTATATTATATCAGTAGCTTGTGTTTTGGTTTCCATAGAAATGATCAAAATTTTAACTGATTATTACATTTGCTAATATTATAAATTAAATACACTTCTCAGCAAAAATTTGTGACTAGAGAAAATAAAATGTGAGGCAGACATCTAAAACCTTTTAGTATTACATCATCAGATATTACATATTTAACGTATGACCAACGTTGATGAAAAAGGTGAATTTTATACAACTTTTGTATTACAAACATTATTTACAAATTTTAACACTGAACACTTAAACAAAATACTTCATATCTTCTTTTGCTCAAGAGTAATTTATTTGCATTTCCATTTCTGTTTACCAAGTGAGGGGAAGTATTTTACATCTTAAAAGAACAACACATCCTTTTGACTGGTTCCATGTACCCTTGAAGTGGTAAACAAGTTTCAAATATAAAAAGTAATATTATGGTACTTGTCTATCATTCTTTTATTTTGCATATATCATGATATTTGGGCAATAATTTCTCGAGTGATATTTATACCTGTATATCTCAGTTCATGAAACAGTCTTTTAAAAAGTAACAATAATAATCTAACAAAATTTGGTCAAGATGTCTATCACTTAAAATTTTTTAAATATATAGTAAATTTTTATGTTTAGTTTTAAGAAGAAGTAGTATATTTCATGAAATATATCTTATGTCTCTTATTTCATAGATGATTATGTTTTGTTGTTATTTTTGTATGCATTTTAATGGACCAAAGATTTTTGAGAGTAAGTTGAATGATAATTTATAAGAATAGAGAAGATATATATTTCATATACATTTTTATTATTCATAGTGGAAAATTGAGGCAGACATTAGTCAAGGTAGGGTAATGTGGTGAACCAACTGCTAAATATGTTGAAATCATGCTATAGGTCTCAAATAAGAAAATAATGAATATAAAAATAAATTTGGAACACTCAACATGAAATGGGAAGTTTCTGTCAAATCCCTCCACTCATTGTTGAGACGACCTCACAAACAAGTTGGCAGAAAGAGTTTAGGAACCAGAGGAGATGGAGGACACCAACACAACAATGCTTGCTAACTAAACATGAGCAAAACTCGTATGAACTCAAAGAGACTGATGCAGCTTGCACACGGCCTACGTACATCTGTACCAGATCTTCTGCATACATGTTAAAGCTTCCAGGTGAGTGTGTTTATAAGATTCTTGAGTAAGAAAATGAGTTGGCCCCTGGTCCCAGTGCCTTCTCTTGTGCTCGTTTCCTTCTGTTCCTTTTTTGTCCACTTCTGAAGTGACTCTGTTTTTTTTTATCTTATATCTAATCCTGTTATTTTTAAGAAATGAGTGAATAAATAAATAAATGAGTAAATTAATTAAAACCTAGTTACTCAGATAATGGTTAAAAACTGAACTGTTGAGAGAGAAAAAAATACCTGCTGAAAGAGAAAAAAAATCAATTTTCTCCAAATAAGTGACATTGGGTATATCAACCATTTCAGGGCAGGCCTCATGTTCACGAGTAGTTTACAAATATACAACAGATCATACTCTAAAGGGGTGTGTGTGTGTGTGTGTGTGTGTGTGTGTGTGTGTGTGTGCTGTTATGTAGTTACAATTTGTAGTTCGGTACTTCTTGTCAGGAGGGGTCACTATTTGTCTATTTGTTTTCTTAGTTTGGAAGTGTTTTGTTGTTACATTGAGTTTTTATTTACTTTTTGGGAAAAGACTTAAAGTTGGATTTGTAGGGAAGGAGAGAGAATGTAGAAGGACTTGGCGAGAGGGAAAATATGATCATAAAATGTTATAGTTTAAATTATTGTAAACAATAAAAAATAAAACATAAAAAAGAACACCTTGATGTACTTTCAGAGAACCCAGTATTACATGTTGGGTTTCCCACATATAGGAATCAATATGTCATGTAATAATGCACACGATATTTTCTGTACATATTCTGGAAGCTAAGAAATAAAGTTATTATTTCCTGTTCTTAATTTTTGTTTGATAAAGTGGCAAAAGAACAAAATTGTTTTTAGTTTCAAATTCTAGACTCAAATACTGCCTAAGTGATCCAAAAATTTACATGTGTTCAATAAATTAGAACCCTATATTTTGTAGCAAGAGGTTGATTGAAATTGTTGTAAGTCAAAGACAGAACATCACCTGGAGATTAGATGAACTATAATGAAAGTTATATAATGCATATTATAATGCAAAGGTATTTATTTTCCTTTGAGAGAAAAGTGAATACTAGGAACATGGGCAGTGTTTAGGGAGCATCGATTCTGAAACAATAGTTTCCAGGACAGAAAGGGGTCTTGAGAGGAGCTAGCTAATCATTAGGAGACAAGACACTGAGCTGCAAAATTCTAATAAATTTCATTTTCTAGTAGATGAGTCCTCCCCAATCCTCAGTAAGGAAATGCCCCTCAGGTCTGAGTAGCCTCTCATTACAAGCAAACATAGCCTCCTCAGCTCCAGTGGAATGACATTTTCACTTTTCCCAGAATGGAACAACACTGAAGAAAAGTAATTTGGTTTGGTTAATCATTTCAGAGGCAAATAGCAACCATTCTTGGCATACTATTACAACATTTGTATCATAAGGAGTGGAAATTTTATAAGATAAAAATTCAGAGGCCTGTATTTTGTTTGTTTCAACGAAATTGTGAGGAGTCTGGTATTATAGGTTATGTCAAGATATTATCATTACTTAGAAGGACATGTTGTGACATATGGCCTTAGGCCATCTCTTCCAACCATGAAAAATGACATAGCTAATAAGTATATTTGAATTTGGAAATTAATACATTTTCAACATGGTAGATTGATCTGACCTATTCATCTAGTGATATGGAAATGAGCTAGTTTATAAAGGTTTTATAAAATCTAACAGATTCTATGCTGTTTATATTGTAAGTAGAGATAAGGCTCTCTTCCAGCCCATGACAAGACACTGTGGGTAAATTTCAGTGCAGGGCTTTAGGATTTTTGGATAAGGAGATTTTTTTCATTATTTGCAAATAATTAGATTTTTGTTTATTTTTTCTTAGTTCTTTGTTCTTTGCTTTTACTAAGCCTGAATAAAAACTGAGGAGCTGATCATGGATGATCAAATCACCATGCTCCCTGATCTGGCCATCAGGAACTAGATGTTTGCTGATCTACTAAGAATGAGCACCATGGCTGGTAATGTACACAAAGATACAATACCCTCAAGTTAAAGTGGCATGTGACGGATAGTGTTGAATAAGACTTGGAAGCTGAAGTCATAAAATGAAGTGAGCAAAATAGTCATTTACCTTGGTATTTTCAATTTGCACCAAGGAACGCAGTCAAAGCTCACTGCAATTAATTTATGGAGGGACAAAAAGTATTCACTCCTTATTCATTGAAATTTCTATAAAGTAGGCAAGTACAATCTGAAAGCAGGCAGCTGAAGCTCTTCATCAGCTCTCTATGACATCCTTTGGTGAGAGTGGTGAAATGAATTCATGGCAGTTTGTTCAATGTGATTGGGAAGAAATGACCAATCATGCCATTATATACCAATTTATGACCTGTGACCAAGAGCCTGAGTTGATGACAGTCAAGGACTTGAAATAAGCACAATTGAGAAATTGATGACAAAGAAATTTGGAAGAAAAGCTATGTGGGTGGAATTGACTGGGAAAATGTGCACTGTGGCTCACAGAGAAGGAAGTAGATTACTTGGATGTCTTCGTTGGCCTTCAAGGTAAAGGAGAGTGAGCATGATTCAAGGTCAGATGATGGCTTGTAGAAGCTGGAAAAGCAAAAGTGCCAAATTACAATCTGGAATCTTAACCTGATGAATACATGATCTTAGTCCAGTAAAACAGGGACATTTAGCCAATGGATTCCTAAGTCACACTGACTTGATCCACTAATCCATGATAAATTGTGCAGCAGTAGTAAAATAAAGATCACTGTGAACTGATTAACTAAGACATTGTATTAGATACTAAATATCCATCCTTTACGTGAATAATTAACTAAATTGTCATTATACAAAAATCTTGGGTAATTGTTTTATAAAGGACAAGAAAAAATTACTACTTAAATTACATAAATGAAAGAAAAGGAATTTAAACTTGAATACAAAATTATTGTTACTTCTTTAAAGTCTGTGCTAGTCTCTAAAGCTGGGATAAACTGCACATTCTAGATGAAATTCAGGGGTTTTCAGAATTGGAAAGTATTTTCTTTGACAATACAAGTAGTAAAGAAAAAGAATACAAAAACCATCTCATACCAATTTTATTTTGTATGGTTTCATTCAACTGGAAAATAGGTCAAGTACTATAAAGAAAAGTTTTGAATGAAATGGTCATTATTCATCTTAAATTTGAAAATGCATGTTTGTCTAAACTTTAATTGAAAACTTATGTAATAAATATATAATTATTGAAAAGGACAATTGGAAAAACTGCAAGCAAGTGGACTTAAGAAGAGTGAGCACTTTGTTTACTCTTGAACCTGTGCTGGAAAGTAAACTTCAAGTATTATATCATATGTTACTTCTTCTATTTAACCTTAAGCTTTGTTGCTATGATCTTTCCACTAGACCCAAACCATCAGCCTTGTTTTGGACATATGTTGAATCAATGGAATCTCTGAAAAATGACTTTCTCCTTTCTTTGGCTCATTATTTCTATCAGGTTGCTTCTGTGTTGGGAAAAATATTTATTTTGCAAGAGATAGAAAAGTAATTCTACCTCTGGGGCTGCTTATTAACAATGTTTATTATTAAGCAACTGTCACCTGTGTCTATGTATTACAGACTTAATGTACATAAAATTATTTTCTAGCACAAATTTGTCATCATACATTGAAAGTTTTATTGAATGATTACTACTATTAGCAATAGTAGTAATAATAATAACAAATATGTGTATTTATTGAATAATTACTATTTTATAGTATTATATAATTAGCTATAAAAAGAAAATTATAACTGTTATCCCTACTAATATACAGCAATAAATTCAATATATCCTAAGTCCTTCAATTTAAGATATTTGTGTGAAAAGAAAACCAAAGATGAATACACATAAATTCAGTGATAGAAAGATGTCATGTTCATAGAAAGAAACGTAAGTCTCTAGTAAATATCTAATTGATAGATAGGTTAAACTCCTTTATTTAGTTAGTAGTAAGGACAATGTATATTTTTCCATTGACTGTCATATATGACTTTGTATTGAATTATTCATTGAAGACAAGGAAAAGAACTGCATATTGTATGACTATGCTTAATAATTTAATGAGTCTGGTATTTTGATTTTATGACAGATTCAGGAAATCACAAAATGCCAGATTAATTCAGTAGTCAGAAAAATTAACATTTCTTTATTTTTAGCAGTGTGTCTGTGCAATCAAGTAGAAGGTAGTAATGTAGCTTGCTTTCCAATTGAGTAAGGAAAAATGCAGCTATAAACTATGTAAATTTATCTTATTGATATCAGAAATTTCTACCCTTCACCAAATATGAAATGAAGATTTTAGTGATTATCTAAAACGTTTAAATTTCATCCAAAAAATCAGTAATATGATGAACATTGAAAGGTGAAAATAAAATAAAGTGAGTGCCTTGAAGTAACTAGCAGAATCATCCACAAATCACACCAAATTCTGGGTGGGGAGGGGGATGTGAAACAAACATACAGTTCTGAAGAAACCACATATAAGTGGAAGAAGTAGACTTCTATTAGTAGCTAGCTGTATAAAAATAGTGTTCACCCAGCTTCTCATTTTAAAGGATATCCCAGCCCAAAATTGTTAGCTACCTCTCTTATTACATCGTTTATGTTTTTGGTCATTGTAATTTCTAAAAGGTTATGCCTGTTGGTTTTTCAAAGCATAGCTAAAATTGATTTATTCCTTTCCATTTAGTCTACAATCTTTACTGTTGACACATCCTCTTTCTACATGAGCTGAAAATTAGGTTGAGATTTTAGCTGCTTTAGAAAGTGCTTGACAAAGGAGCCCGCAGAAATAATAGGAGGGCACAACCAGATATACTAATCAGGGAGGACAGTAGAGAAACATGGTACACTAATCCTCATGAATTGAGAGGACAATATTGAAATAAAAAGGAGAGAGGACAATATTTTTATCCATTCCAAATTCATTGTTTGTAGAACAGTTCATAAGTATCTCTGTTTCTGCTAAATGATAGTCACAAGGAAAAAATACAGACAGGGAGCCTAACAAAGTTTTTCTTCTACACACACACACACACACACACACACACACACACACACACATAAATCTTAAGTAATAGGAAAAGCTATGGTCATGTCTTCAACCATATCTGATAGGTTTGTTTTCATTTGATTTCAAATACAGGAGTAACTTTTCTAACTAAATTTATTAATATTGTATAATGTTGCTATTATGTCATAGTCTATATTCCATAGGTAATCTTACTAATATATTAAATTGTGTTTTATTTAAAATATAACATACTCATAATCTTAGTGAAAATTTAATTTTTCCAACATACTGCTATTGGAAAACAATGACTAGTGGATTTTTTTTTGTTTTAGTAGACTATTTTGATAAAATCAACTCTTATGTCTTTAAAAAGCAGGTTACTAAAGGTCTTTTTTTTTTTTTTTACATTTTCCTCATTATTTAAGCATCCCTTTAGGTAACTTCCTATTTATTCTACTACCCAAGATAGTCTAGGATTCTTATTTAATTACCAAACTTCTTTAATTCTGGTTTCTGATTCAGTCATGAAAAATAAGACTCAGAAGTGTTTATTCTCTATTCTTCCTCTATGATGAGCTTCAGTAGACCACTCTTTCAGTCTAACTCACAGATCATACATACATACGTGAGTGTGCACACATACACACACTCAAACTAGCACACACAAAACACACACACATGTACACTCATATGCACATATACATATCAACTAATATATACATACAAATATAAAATGTATACATATATAATTATTTAACAATAGTCAATGTAAAAGAGGCTATAAACTTGAGATTGGGAGGGACATAGAGGAGATTTAAAGGAGGGAACCTGGGACAAGTTAGAGGGAGGAAAGAGAGGGGGAAAATAAAACCAATAACAAGAAACTTTCATGAAAGTTATTCTTCATGGGAGATCAGATCCTTTCATTTTCTTTATTTGTAGAGTAGGAGAAGTAATGATATTTTAGCCATATCTGGTTTAGGAATGTCTGTAGTTTTTCCTATTTGTTTCATTGCATTTTCATACCTTATCAATAGTCTCACTACAATTAATTAAAATCACTCTACTTCTGAGCCCTATTTTCCTTTGTAGTACACTCACTGTTTGTTGTAACAGTTCAAAATGAGGCTCTGGGATTTTGTTACACGCATTTCAAAAAGGATAGATATCTGTACTAAAAACATTATTGCTTCTTGAGCATGAAATAGTAATCAAGAATCCTTGGTTAAAATAACCAAAAATGTGACATACTAAGTTGGAACTTAGAACACTGATTTTAGATTGTACAGATTCACTGACTCTTAAAGCTTTCCATTCCCTGAAGAAATAGAGTTACAATGAAGGAAAAAGGAACTTGGAGGAGAGGAAGAACAGTATACAAATGAATTGATATGTTTATAGAAAATATAGCGCTTATAAATAATAGAAATTATAATCTTCTTGTCGGATATGTGGATATAAAGAAATGAACAAGCTCTAATTTGAAGACACAAATACATAATTCATGTGTACATAAGTATATAAGCTAATGGTTCTCAATTTGTGGATTGTGAACCATTTGAGGCCCAATATCCCTTTCAAATGGGCTGCATAAGATCATTGGAAAACACAAATATTTACATTCTGATTCATAAAAATACCAAAATTAGAGTTAAGAAGCAGTAATGAAAATAATTTTATAGTTGGGCATCATCACAACTTGAGGAACAGTATAAAAGAATTATTGTATTAGGAAGGTTGAAAAACACTGATATAAGGTGGTGATATGGACCTACATGAGTTGACACAAACATCAATTAAAGATTTGAAAAAATATAGTAAAATTTTATAAAACTAAAAAGTACAGAAAATTCAATGTCTTAATTTCACACGAGTAACACCAACATTCACAAAAATTTCAAGACTTTCTTTTTTAAAGATGAGTACCAATATTCTCAAGGAAGAATGTTTGGTTCTTTCAGAAATCTATGAGCATAATTACTGTTATAAAGGACATTTTGCCATTATAAAATGAGAAATTATTTGAAATAATATGGACTCAAACACATAGAAGTGTGTTTGTAAAGGAATTGCATTTTGTTTAGTACTTTGAAGTTTAACATCTCCAGTCAAAATTTCATTATGTTGTACTTTGTTTCTACCTGCCACATTTGATACTGCTGATCTTCCAACTCAAAAAAATTAACTCTTGTCACTTGAGTTAACCAGTATAGCATAGTGAATAATAGCATCTTAACAGAAACCATGGTTACCTAGCGCTTTTAATGCAATGCTACCTTATGACTAGATTTCAACCACAGCCAATGAGTTGAAGTTAGTATATTAGTGTTATTATTGTAGGTAAGGAGTTGGTTTGTTTTCCCTCTGCTCTGAAACAACTTAAGAGGTCTATATAAAATGCAGTGAAGTTTCAAGTTTGAAAGTGTTCCTAAACCAAGTTCAGATGAATCTTCATTTAAGAGAAGCTTTATTCTTGGTATAGAACCTACAATTTCTTCAACTTTCTAACACTGTTATTCAGGTTTTTGTGATTCCTTAATAAGTATCACAAAACTGCCTTTCTAGTTACATCTTGTATAGCAGAAAAACTTATTTTGAAAAGTAGAAACATAAGAAATTATGTGATAAACTCACAAATTACACTGGAGATCATCTAAATTTTGGGTATATTCATTACTGTACATTCATATACCTACAGACAGGAATGCACACATATCCACAGACATCTTACACCAAAACATAGATTTCCTTCCTTTGTTTTCTGTAGATCTAATGTACATTATGTTACTGGTTTATACAATTAAAATGAATATTTATCTAGACTTACATTTTTCATAATTTTATAATCTCTCTAAATGAATGCTTAATTATTAAATTATTTAGGTACTTGTAATTAATTGGTGAAAGGATTGTATGATAAATGACTAGATAGTTAGGTAATGAGCCTTAATTTCTTGTCATTTTTAGACAAAATTAAATGAGAAATCTTTCCTTTAAGTCTAAAGTGAACACTTCTTTCTTAGCTGTCAGCAAAGAAGGAAACTGTATGTTGGTGGTTATTTCTACATAACATATTGAGAGTTCAAGAAGAGTTCTAATTTCACATTTACATCTAATACAGTCATCTTTGTATCTTTAGAAGTGCCATGCCTGGCTTCAGCAAATGTTAAAAATTTTCAATATAGATTGATTCTATTAATGATAGTTGTCAACTGGTAATTTTGTATCTAGAACTGTTATTTTATACTCAAATTGCATGAACTCTAAAACACTGTTTCCTCTGATAATTTCTTTCAGGATATTTCCAGTAATGTTTAAAGTTCAACAGGCTATATATATATGTATGCTTATACACACACATATATATATACATATACATATATATATACATATATATTCATATATATACATATACATATATATTCATATATATACATATACATATATATAATGTATACACATATACATTTATATATATATGAATGTATATATACATATACATATATGTATATGTATGATTACATACATATACATACATTTAATTGTATGTGTATGTATGATTACATACATATACATATATGTATATATACATATACATATATATATGAATGATTAACACATTGTTATTTGACAATTCATAGACAAGGTCTGCTCTATGTAAACAAGCAAACAAACAAACAAACAATCCTCCACCACCAATAACAACAATAGCAAAAGAAAGAATGAAGTCACTTTCTTAAGGAGCCAATAACTTCTGCACCAGGATGTTATGTTTCCATAAATGTATATATTAGTATAGTAACCCAAGGTGATAGGATTAGGTACACATTAGGCCAGGAGGAAAGGCATCAAACAAATGGCATTGGTGTCTTTCTTTGGGAGTTACAAATGGATATTTTGCTCATTCTTATTCATGTAAGTTTACACAGAGCAGACCTTGTCTATGAACCAGCAAATGACAATGTGTCAATCATCACAGTTACTGGGCACACATCTTGGATATCCTAGATTTAAAATGTAAGTTCTCTTAATAGTAATCTACTTTTTCTATGGTATTTTGTTACAGACTTCATATAGACTAAGGAGATCATAAAAAAGAAATGGATGCATGTTATGGTGTGGTTAAAACTGATAAGGCAAATGCTGAGTCAGTGAAGCAGGCAAATGTAAACTCTTGTGTTTTCTAGAGACCAGAAGACTTTTCCTGAATACTCAATGGTATAAAAATTTAAATACTGAACAGGAAAAATAAAAGGGAGAGAGAAGCTGTAGAAACCATATCCAGTAGATAGGAATGGCTCCCAGTTGAGGGATAGAGCCACCCACCCATCTCAAAAATATTAATCCAGAATTGTTCTGGTCAAAAGGAAATGGAGGGACAAAGAGTGGAGTAGAGACTGAAGGAACGGCCATCCAGAGACTGCCCAGCCGTGGAATCCATCCCATCTGTAGACACCAAACCTAGACACTATTGAGGATGTCAAGAAGTGTTTGCTGACAGGAGCCTGATATAGCTGTACCCTGAGAGGCTCTGCAGAGCCTGACAAATACAGATGTGGATGCAGGCAGCGACCCATCAGACTGAATTCAGGGGAACCCAATGGAGGAGTTAGGGGAAGGACTGAAGGAGCGAAAGGGGTTTCCAACCCCATAGGAAGAACAATGATATCAACCAACCAGACCCCCAAAGCTCCCAGGGACAAAACCACCAACCAAAGAGTACACAGGGAAGGATGCATGGCTCCAGCTGCATATGTAGCAGAGGATCTATCTTATCTAACATCAATGGGAGAGGAGGACCTTGGTTCTGTGAAGGCTCGATGACCCAGCTAGGGGAATCCTAGGTTGGTGAGACAGGAGGGGGTTTGTGGATGGGGGAGCACCCTCATAGAAGCAGTGGGGGTTTGAGAGGGAATAGGGGGTTTAACTGGGAAGGGAAATAATACTTGAAAGATAAGTAAA
>NW_022196905.1:75571806-75578757 GCF_008632895.1 Mastomys coucha | reverse complement strand
TTCGAGACAGGGTTTCTCTGAGTAGCCCAAGTTTGACCTCTTAAATGCATGCAATCTGTGTGTATGGGACAACTCCCACATGTGTTCATTCAACATTCTCTCTGTACAGAAATTCAGTAAGCAAATTTTCACATTCACACTTAAAAGTACACCATCTAGACATGCAGATAAGTGAAAAATGGGAGAAAAATTAAGTGAGTTGAATTTACTTACATTGTTCTCCCCTTCTCCTTTAATCCTTGGAGTGTGTCTTTGCATAGTTGAATTGATCACCCAATTCAAGGGAGAAGTCTCTTGATGCTGACACATCTTACACACAAGTCTTACACACAAGTGAGAAATAGGAAATTCAAAGTAGATGTAAACAAACTCATAAGTTTATTGAAATCACAGAATAAGACTTGAGTCATTCTAGCTAACAATAAACATATTTTAATATATGATAATTATAAATAATAGATATGAAGTAAAATATTAGGATATGTTAGAATGTCAGAAACAATAGTAAAAGAATACACACAAGTTTTAAGACTGGTGCTACTAAAATAGAGAAGTAGAAAGATTCTGAGTTTCACTTCATATATTAAAGAAGAATGTCCTCTAGGCTGATGTGATGCCTTTTTAAAATTCTGTAATACTACAATTAGATAATAGTCAATTTACTGGTAAAGGATAACAATGATTGAAAGCCATGAAGTAAAGATAACTCGTATTTTGTCAACTTATAGTATTCTAGGGATTTTCTAATTGATTTATAAATGATTACTATAATGAACTTGAATATAACTAAGCATACATTTTTATATCATGGAGTAAAAATAAATTACCTGATATTTATTCCGGCAAAGAAACTGAGGCACAGAAATAAAATTATGTATCTAATGGCAACATACAGGCAGTGACTTAGCCAAAATTTGAACTTAGTTCATTGATTGCTCCGGTTTATGTTTCTAATAGTAATACTGAGCAATGTATAGTTCCTTTACTATGAACAGAGACCATGATTTCAGAAACTCTCCATAAAGAAAACAGTTTCAGAGGTTTACTCCATTACCATCATGATGGGAAATACGACAGTGTGCAGAAGACATGGTGGTGGAGGAAAAGGACTGTCTCATTGAACAGAGCTTGAAAATTTATAGCCTCAAAGCCTACCTCCACAGTTACACCTTTCCTCCAAAAAGGCCACATATGCTCCAGTGAGGTCGTAACTCTTAATAGTGGTACTTCCTATGGGTAAAACATTCAAACACATGAGTCTAAGTGGTCCATACCTATTCAAACCACCACATTCCACTCCCCGAACACCCCCAAGCCCATAACGTAATGCAAAATGCATCCAGTCCAAGTTCAAAAGTCTCCAGAGTCTTTCAAGTTCTTAACATGCTTAAAATTGTGAGGTTCAAAGTCTCTTTTGAGATTCATGCAATCTTTTCACTGTAAAATCAAAATCAAAAACCAGATCACATGGTTCCAACATACAATGACACAGGATATTCATTACTGTTCCAAGGTAGGGTCCTACTGTAGGAAAAGGAGCACAATGAGGAAATTCAGAACCAAAGCAAGATGGAAACCAGCTGCGAAGTTGCAAACTGTATCTACATGTCTGATATCAAAATGTTCTTCATTTTTTTCAACTTTTTCAGCTTTGTTGATTGCAATACACTACTTTTTCTTAGACTGGTTCTGGTCTCAGTTAGCAGCTTCCTGTGGAGGCATCACCTGGCTCACATCTTTAGCATCTTGGAGTCTCCAGTGAAATTCAGGTTTCACCTTCATAGCTTCATACAATTGTATCTTTAGACCTCCAGGCTGGGATATCCCTGCCACATACCCGACCTTGGCAACTCTCCTTAGTTGTGAAGAAGATTCCATAATCCCTTTCCCAAAAAGGCCTCTCTGAGTCTCCAAGAAGGCACTCTCGTGCCACACACCTGACCTCAGAAGCTTTCTTTAGTTGTGGAGAGAGATTTCATATCCTCTTTCTTCTATCCTTGATCTAAAGCCAGAACTATGTGGCAACGCTGACAAGATCGGCAGTTTGCTTGGGCTGGAACATGGTCCCATTGTTCAATTACATCCTATCAGTTTTCAGATTTTTGTGGTTTCCTTCACTGCCTAAGTTTAGCTGTCCTGGAACTTGATCTGTAGACCAGACTGGCCTTTAACTTAGAGATCTGCATGTGTCTGTCTTCTGAGTGTTATGATTAAAGGTATGTACTACCATGCCTGGACCTACTTAATTCCTTTTTACAAGATGGACACTTAGATGAATGGAATCTTGTCACTACTCCTTTAATTCCATTTTTAGCCGTATTTCACTTTCTGCTGCCCATTTAATCCTTCAACCATACAGTTTCTGGTTTTTCTTTCTAAGCTTGCTCCATTTCATCAAAATGTTCTTCATAAAAGTGAACTATTGGACAGTCTATACCGTGATGTTTTTACACTTTGCCAATGCAATTAATCTAAACCTCTTCCCCTTGCATGCAGGAAATCTCTTTGGACAAGTTTAAAAAAAAAAAAGCAGTCACATTCTTCAGCAATAATACAAGAATGACTTCTAGGCAACATACTAAAATTCTGGGATACATCTTTCCCCAGACTCTTTTAAATCACCCTCAGGATCATTGTCTTATCTTTCATGCATCTATTAGTATATCCCATTGAGTGCTATGTAAAGCAGTGTACTGCTTTCCTAGTCCAAGCTCTCTAAATTCACAATCCTCCAAACAAAAGCATGACCAAGGTATTACAGCCAATACCTCAGTCCCTGATACCAACACTTAGAGTTTTATTGCTGTGAAGAGACACCATGATCACAGCACTCTTATAAAGAAAAACGTTCTACTGAGGCTGGCTTATAGGTTCAGAGGCTCATTCCATTATCATCATGGAAGAATGGCAGCATGCAGGTAGAGATGGTGCTAGAGGAACTAAGAGTTCTACATCTCATCTTGTTTCACAGCTGTAGAAGGGGTCTGTCTGTCTTACTGAGTATAACTTGAGCATATATAACATCAAAGCCTGCCTCTACAATGACATACTTCCTCCAATAAGGCCACATCTACTTCAGTGAGGTGACACCTCCTTCTGGTATCACCTTCTATGGGCCAAGCATTCAAACACATCAGTCTATCAGACCGTACATATTCCAACCAATACACTTAGGAAATAAAATATATCACTTATGGTTCAGTTAGGATTAATTGTCCTATGATTTAAATTAATGAAAAGTTATAAACTGTGAAGACAGAAACTCCAATTGGCCAGGGCACTGAAGTATGAAATTTTCAGTTGTGCCTCCAACTAAAACAAAGATGACACAAAATGAGCAACAAACAATGAAAAAATGTAGTTATAAACACCACCTATTACTATGAAACTGGTTGTAGAACTATGCACCATAATGATTAAAATGGACTTATTTTGCTTTACTTTTTTAAATAATTTTATTTATTTACATTCCAAATGCCCCCCCCAAGAGTTCTTCACTCCTTCCCACTACTCTTTGCCTCTTAGAGTACTCTTACTCCTTGGGTCACCTCTAGGTACTCTTACTCCTTGGGTCACCTCTAGGTACGGTACAGATAATAAACCCAAGTACCAAAGGTAATCGTATATGTATGTCAGGCAAGTTGTACTCATGAAATCTCATCTCTATGGTCACCTACAAAAGACCAAAACAATGACAACACCTTCTGAGATGTCAATGGGATTGAGGGAAATTTTACAGGGCTCCACACCCAGGTGAAGGATAGAGGCAATTAATGACTACCGGGAGAAGGAGAATCAGTCTTACTCAAGTATGTGTTCCCTAACTGGTTATTCAATACTAAATGGTTAAAAACACACATATTTGATCACAAAGAGACTTAGAAGAGGATATTAAAATGTACTTAGACATGTGTGGAAGAAAAAAAATATATAATACTTATTTGATTTAATACTTATCTGATTCACATATTCCTGTGCCCATCATTTCATAGATAGTCTCAAAAGGTCCACAGCAACATTTTCCTCCTATTTTACTGAGTATCTTTGTTCACTATGTCAACAATAAATGCATAGTACACATTATCATACAATTTCCATATGGTTAATATTGGCTTTAGAAACATCTGTTATTTTTCTTAATGAAAGCATTTTTTCCTTCATGCATCCTTTTGCATGCCCTGTTTGCTAAGCATTTAAAAATAGTCAACCTAAGCCCATGCTTATTTTCATATTTTCATGACATGTGACAATCCACTTACTGGTACCCCTCCTTTCATTCCAGCATCCTCTCCTCTCAAAAAACACTCATTGTGATCTGTCAGTAAAAGAATGTCTCACACTTAGCTCAGGCTGCCACAGTCTTACAGCTGCCCTCATCCCTCTGCCAAGTACTAGGGTTACAGACATGAATAACCTCTTTTGAAAACTCACTGTTAGACAATATCTTTTTCTTTACAAAGCATCATTTTAATTAATTATTGAGTGAAAAGTTCTCATTATTTTCTTAACAAAGAATCTCTCTCTCTCTCTCTCTCTCTCTCTCTCTCTCTCTCTCTCTCTCTCTGTCTCTCATGCAATTCTTCCATATTGATAAATGCAGCTACATGTATGCACCAGTGTCCACCACTATAATAACAGTATATTTATCTCTAGGCCATTTATGTTTTTATCAGTTCCAACAAAGTTTTGAAAAACTCAAGTTTGTTTTCAAAACATTTTATTCTGTTGAAAAAGTCAAATAAGGAGATAATATTATAAGGTGGAAATAACAATTTCCGGTAGGAATAACATCCATGAATAAACTAGAGTGATTGACAATTATTTCTCTTAAAGCTGTGATACATAAGTGTTGATCTGGTAATTTAATCAAAACAGTGACATCTGGTTGTTAGCTCTTATCCTGAATTAAGCAATATTGTAATTCTGTATCTTTCTTTGACGTATTTTTACTGCTTGCTGTGACCAAGAAATAAGCTCCAATGCATACATACACATTTATTTGTATGTACAAACTTCACAAATTTAATATAGAATATTAATGTGCGATTTCAACAATGATCATTTCCACAATGAAGAGAATTCATCCGGAAATTATAACTATGTATCACATTGGCTATGTTTTCAATACTGTGAACAAAAATCTAGCTTTTCATTCATTATTTTTATTATGTGCTAAGTCCAGATGAAATCATGACAAAGCTTCTATTTACTGAATTAACAATCAAATACAATAATGTGGTAATTTATTTTTCAGATTTAAAGAGCTTACTGCATATCATGTATAAATTCATATTCAAATCTTTGTTTTAGTAGTATTCAGTGAATAAGACCAAAATTTTTTATTTTCTGAAATAATAAACAACTAAACTGTTATCCAATTTACATATTTTGAAGTGTAAGAGAGAACTATAAATGCACGGGAGTGTGAATACAGTTTTGCAGGGAAAATTAGATGTCCATCACCTTCCCACATGGGCTGCTTGTTCCTTAGTCTTTAATATGTTCACATTCCTCCAAATGACTGCTCTCGTTACTTGTACAAATCAGTTGTCAGACATCAACTTCTGCAACTTGCATGGACTCAAAGAGATTTCCATCAAGAACTGAAGCCAATGTCAGCTTGCCAGGAATGACACTGTCTCTTGCTTATCAACTCTGCATTTGTGGCTTGATTGACACTTTTGAAATTCTGTCAGCTTTTCTTTCCTCTGTTTGCTTTTTTCACAGAGCAGAAAAGCAGAAGCTGTTTTATCCATTAGCTTCATAAAACTGTAGCCTCAGTGAAAGTCCACTATTATTCATCACCTATTTCAAGACTGAAATGAAGGTGACGAATGGCGGTGGTAGACACAGTTATTTAAGAGATTCTGAAAGAAAAATTGAAAACTATACATTTTCCATAGATAGGTTAAAACTTCATAGTAAAAATACTTAGAAATATTAGCCTTGTTTTCTTCAATGTGTAATAACAATATAGTTATTACTACTGAAGAACCAGCTTTTGGGGTGTTAAGATGGGTAGTGGCCATCCCTGGGCTGGAAGTCTTGGGTCCTATAAGAGAGCAGGCTGAGCAAGCCAGGAGAAGCAAGCCAGCAAGGAACATCTCTCCATGGCCTCTGCATCAGCTCCTGCTTCCTGACCTACTTGAGTTCCAGTTGTGACTTCTTCTGATGATCATCAGCAGTGTGGAAGTATAAGCTCGATAAACCCTTTCCTCCCCAACTTGTATCTTGGTCATGTTGTTTGTGCAGGAATAGGAGCCCTGACTAAGACAGTATTATAATTCAAAGTTTATAATTCATAGTCATTACATTAATTTTGGCTATTATTTTGTTATCAGGAATGTATTCTAATTAAGTTTCTATTGCTGTGGTATAACATTGACCAATAAACAACTTTTGGAGGAACGAGTTTATTTCCTATAACACACCATAGTCCATTAGTTACTAAGTGAAGTCAACAACAGGCAAAAACCTGTTGACAGGAGCTGAAGCAGTGCCATGGAGGAGTGCTGCTTGCTGTCTTCTTTCTCATGACTTCTTGAGTCTGCTTTCTTAAACATCCCAGGACCACCAGCCCAAGGGTGGCACCACCAGCATTAGGCTGTGCACTCCAATAGTAACTGTCAATTAAGACAATACTCCCATAAGTTACCTTTAAGTAAGTCTGATGGAGGAAATCCCTATGTTTCAAGTTGACAAAAACAGAATATACAGATATTAAATCAAGGAAATAAATGAGTTCAAATTTATTTATTTATTTATTTTTCACTGTTCAAGGTTTATTTGGTGTTTTCATTGGCATGACACTTGAGTGGTTGGTTCCATCATCCATATGCAGATCTTACATTTCACATAATATTGCAATGCACACTACAGACATATATAATACATAAAATATCCTGTAGAACATTTATGCACAAGATATGCAAAATGGACTTACACACTGGA
>NW_022196905.1:75544328-75570329 GCF_008632895.1 Mastomys coucha | reverse complement strand
TTGGACTTTGAATCTTTTGGGGCCGCTAGTGCACGATGGGGGGCGACGGGCGAGCAGCAGCAGCGTGGTCTGGGCTCGGCACCGAGTTCAAATTTAAATGAGACTGATAAGTTGACAAATACACATTGAATAAATGTGTAAATCGAATAGAATGTATATTAAATATATACATAAAATATATTTTTCTCAGTGGTTATATATTCATATATTTGTTTATATATTCAATATATAATGGTTATACATTATGAATATTTAATATATACACATTCAATATATATGGTCATATATTCAATACATATTCAATATATTTATGGTTATACTCAATATATATTCAATAACTGCATATACTATATATATATATATTCATATATTCAATATATAGCTTTTTCAAAGGTCCCTACTTCTACTCTAGCTTGAGTTCCTGCCATGACTTCTCTCAATGGTAACCATGATCAGAACATTTAAATCAAATTGTCCCTTTCCTGCCCAAGTTGCTTTTGATCATAGTGTTTATTGAAGAAATAGAAAGAAATTTAGGTCATTGGCATGTAGTTTCAGAGTTGCCTAATAATAGAAGTGGAAAAAGGAGCAATTTCATAATAAAGAAAACAAGCAGTGTTTACTGAAGCTTAATTACAGGAGTAATTTGTATTGGTATCCATTTACTAGGGTCAAAACTCTGTATTTCCATTGGCTATGCTTTCCTCTAGTGTTTGGTTGTTCTTGTTCTTGTTGAAAAAAGAAATAAAAGTGAACTGAACACAGATGACATCAATGGACAGATAGAACTGGGATTGGGAGAAATACAGGAGTGCTCAATCTTACACAAAGGGCTATAGACACCGGAGAAGTGGGAGACATAGCCTTCCCGAGGGAAGAGCAACCAAATTATTGTCCAATGACAATCTTCCATGAAACATGCATACAAGTAACAATGCACAGACTAAGAAGCATTGTGTGTAAGTGTGTGTGTTTGTGTATATGAATATAATAATAATTAGTGAAAAAAGAGGCCATGAATTTGCAGGAGAGCAGAGAGGAGTACTTGGGGAGGGTTGGAGGGGAATAAATGATATAATCATATATGATATAAAAATGAATTTGAAAGATAAAAAACCCTAACCGTCTAAATTCAATTAAACAATTAATGTCAACATCACAATCTGTGGCTTTAAAATAAAAGTATCCTACCTAACTTGCTATATTAGGAAGGAGACACATGCAACATTTATGTAAAACATGCATAATCTTAAAAGTCACAAAGGACATATATTTCTAACACTAGGAAGTCTGTAATTTTCAGAAATACAAAGTCACTGAATCAAATCTACTTTTTCTAGGTTGATGTCTAAATAAAAAATAGTAATTAAAAGCAGCATACAATCTAAAGTGTTGCCTTTAAAAATATTATTTGAAGTTATCAAAATATGAGCCATAGCTAAGGATATAGTATATGTCAATAACTTCACAAGTAAATCACTGCATGGCTGACATATTGAAAATATTATCAAAATATTTTGTATACATGTATTAAATTCTCAAAGAATTAATAAACTAATTTATTAAAACATTATATTCAGTAAATATATTTACTTCACATTCACTCATTAAATTATATGTGGTAAAGTTTTATCTAAAATATTTTAAGAAGTACACAGCATGTTATTCTGTTCTTCAGGCATACTCATGGATATCTGCTGTGAGGTCTTCTTTGTTACTGTGATTGTGAGAGTACCAGCAAATGTGGCTTTTAAAGGTGTCTGTAGGACTTCCAACGAACACCTCACCTGTTTATGTCATCTCAGACTAGAAACAACTTTTTGAACCAGAGAAAATTAGGCCATGAGTGCTTGAGTAAGATATTCTTCAAAGGTTTCCATGTTTGAACACTTGGTCCCTCTGGTAGAAATTCTTTGGAGAGTTGTGGAAGTTTTAAAATTTGGGCTTGTCTACAGATATGGGTCACTGAGTACAGAACTTTTAGGATTGAACCTCTGGTCTCTTCTGATCAGTTACTAGGAGGTCACTTGACATTTTGAGAGAATTTGAGAGTGAGGAGAATGTAAGAGATATTGCAGACACAGGAGGATGGAAGAGAAATAATGCAAATACAGTTTTAATGTAAGTCCAAGATAAATGCTCTTTCTTAAAAATTAGTCAGTGAATTGTACCTTGGGCAATATGAGCTTTTGGACTAATATCCATTTATCAGTGAGTGCATATTATGTGTGTTCTTTTGTGATTAGGTTACTTCACTCAGAAACATATTTTCTAGCTCCATACATTTGCCTAAAACTTTCATGAATTCTTGCTTTTAATAGCTGAGTAGTACTCCATTGTGTAAATGAATCACACTTTCTGTATCCATTCCTCTGTTGAAGGACATCTGGGTGCTTTCTAGCTTCTGGCTGTTATAAATAAGGCTTCTATGACCATAGTGGAGCAATGTTCTTGTTATATGTTGGAGAATCTTTTGGGTACACGCCCAGGATTGTTATAGATAGGTCCTCAGGTAATACTATGCCCAATTTTCTGAGGAACTGTCAGACTGATTTTCAGAGTGGTTGTACCTGCTTGCAGTCCCACCAACAATGGCAGAATATTCCTCTTTCTCCACATCGTTGCTAGCATCTGCTGTCACCTGAGTTTTTGATCTTAGCCATTCTGAATGGTGTGAAGTGCAATATCAGGGTTGTTTATATTTTCATTTCCTTGATGACTAAGGATGGCAAACATGGTGGTTCTCGGCCATTCAGTATTTCTCAGTGGAGAATTTTTTGTTTAGCTCTGTGCTCCATTTTTAATAGGGTTATTTGATTTTCTGGAGTCTAACTTCTTGAGTTCTTTGTATATATTGGATATTAGCCCCCTTTCAGATGAAGGGTTGTTAAAGACATTTTCCCAACCTGTTGTTGCCGTTTTGTCCTACTGACAGTGTCCTTTGCCTTACAGAAGTTTTGCCCATTTGTCAGTTCTTAATCTTAGAGAATAAGCCATTTGCATTCTCTTCAGGGAATTTTCCCCTGTGCCCATGTGTTCCAGGCTGGGGAGTTGGTGGTTGGAGAATGCCCTCATAGAAGAAGAGGAAGGGGGCATGGGATAGGGGGCTTTGGAGGGGGAATACATGAAAGGGGATAACATTTGAAATGTAAATAAAGAAAATATCTAATAAAAAAAAACAAAAAACAAAAAAATTGGTCAGAGCAGATGAATTTCAATATTCTTAAATGTAGGCTGAGCATTCTCGGCATCTAGCAATTTGAGCATTATATTACACTTCACATTCTGGTGGCAATGAATATATCATAAAAACCAGCTTGGCATGGAGACAGTGTTAATGAAGGAAAAGAGCACATGAGTTTGATTAGCATCCCTGGAGCCCTGAGGTTCTATTAATATACTATTAAAATGTTTCATTGCTGCCTAATGAAGAACCCTTAGGGATTATTTTGTGTCTTTTATTCTATTTCAGTATTAAAAATAGTGAAATCTCTTTTTCTCACAGGGCCAACCTTATCAAAATCCTGTCTAAATAACTTACCTTTGGAAACTTCCTTCTCCGTAGCGTATCAATTTCCTTAGGGAATTTTTCCTGTTTCTGTATATATTCCAAAATAAGGAATATGTTCCTTAATTTCTAAACCACAATCTGCTTTGAGGAAAATGAAGACCTATTTTATGTGTCTTTTAGAAGTCATTTAAATGATTAAAAATTCAAGACAAAGTACCTAGATTGAATTACTTTCCACAGGTAATAAGAATACATTCTCCTTGCAAGTGGATGGTTTCATTGCTGACATGTGCTTGCAGAACAGT
Source organism: Mastomys coucha (assembly GCF_008632895.1). Lineage (NCBI taxonomy): Eukaryota > Metazoa > Chordata > Mammalia > Rodentia > Muridae > Mastomys > Mastomys coucha. Next base: position 75,566,513 of record NW_022196905.1, on the reverse strand, counting down.
CATTAAAATATCTATATCTTAAAAATTGGATGATATTCAAGAGGAAAACATTACGCTGGCATAAGCAAATTTTCTGAGTTTAAAAATTAGTGGAAATGATAAATACTATGTTGTGAAGGTTGAAAGATTTTAAAATGTTATTGATACATTCAAGGGAAAGAATACATCAAGTCAATTAGGAACAAACTCAGCAAATTCTGTGAAATCTGGTTTTATGAAAACCAAAGTTTCCTATGAGAGGATTTAAAGACACTCATATATTACTTATAAAGACTTTGATATGAGAAATGATTTTTCAGGATGTAACTGAAGATAAATTATAAAGGATGCTCTCATAGACTTTCACTAAAATCTTACTTCTGCTAGAGCATGTTAAACACTGTCTCCCAGTACAGGAAGATCAGGTAGGGTGTTTGAGAGCCTTGAACTGTAACACTCAACATTAGTATAGAAGACTTTGAATACAAGTGTAATATGCCAGTTCCTTACTTATTTCTACAGATGATGTTTCAGGAAGAAAAGGACTAGAAACCTGAAAGACCTTAAAGCCCCTAAAGATATAGTAATATAAGAGATGTGTGTAGATAATTGGGCAGAGATGTTGGGTTAATAGAGTGTAGGTGTGACACACACACACACACATACACACACACAGTGCACTAAAATAAAATATGTGTATCAGAATTTTTTGCATAAAGCTTAATATTGTTGAGCTGGTCAAATTTTAGTTGTCTCCTAAATTCTCAATTGTAGTGGAAAACATAAGTAAATAAATGAATAAGCAAACATGATTGGGTCCAAAAAGGAATAGAATGCAACGTATGCTGTGGCAAGGAATTCAGGACTGAGAAAAAAATCTCTCAGTTCAGTGGCATGATAATAGAATATATTACATAAGCTTGGGGAGTTTCAGATTAATGTTTCTTCATTTGAGTGACCAAAGGATATTTTTATAAAGCAAATAACAGAGTAATAGAAGAGCTACTAGTAACCTTTAAAGAATGGGTTTCTATCTTTTCCATAACAAGATTATTGATAGGAGTATTTCAGAACTGAATGTCAATGATACACATAGTAAGATTTTGGAACATCTTCAGTATTCACAGATGGGGACAATAGATGAGCTGTATCTTCTATCTGATGGCAACCAATAGGAAGGCTTATAGAGATGAGATTTCTATTAATGGGAAGGATGACCATTTAGTAAGGGTATTGATTAATATGTATAAAAGACTGTTTAATAATTCTTAGGGTTTCATTGCTGCGAAGAGACACCAGACAACAGAGACATTTATGAAAGAAATATTTAATTGGGACTAGCTTAGAATTTCAGAGGTTTAGTCTCTTATAATCAAGTCAGGAACCATGGAAGCATTCAGAGAGACACAGTGCTGGAGAATTACCCGAGAGTTCTGCATCTTGATCCAAAGGCAGCCAGAAGACTGTGTCTTCCACACTGTGTACAGCTTGAGCACTAGAAGCTCACCTACAAAGTTATATACTTCCACAAACAAGGCCACACCTCCTAATAGTATAACTTTCCATGGGCCAAGCATATTCGAACCACCACACTAGTGAACCAAAGTTTGCTTTCAGACACTTCAATAGAAAACTATGACTTATTTCTCAGTTTGCTCAGTTTGTAGTTCATAGAACTATAGCACATTGAACCACATTCATTGAATAGAAGGCAGAGTTATAGAAAATCACCAAAATATTATAGAAAAAATCTGTTTCTCTTTCTCTGCCTCCTTTACTCACTCCTTCTCTTCTTCCTGCCTCCCCTCTGTCTGGATATATTCTCTATATCCACTCATCCAAATATATCATCCAAATATATTTATGAGAGCCAGAGTCATTTTTTACAGACAAAGAAAGCAGAAAAACATAAATAATACCATCCTCAGGTTAATTGAGGACATAGAGAAGCCAGCTGATAAATATAGGCTGATCAAAATCCATCTCTTAATACCTAGATTATGGTTCCACAGTGTGGTCATTCACTAAGCTGAGGCTGTAAGCATGATGGAGGAGTTAACAGCAGAACAGAAGTTTCCATCAATGCATTTACTACAGATGTCTCTCAGTTCTTGGCCGTTTAATGGAAAGAATTCCTTTTAATATTGTAATCACATTTTTCCTTATTAAAGAAAATAAAAGCAAGCACTCCAATCAGGAATTAAAGTGATCCCACCCTCCAAACACAGTAGAAGCTCAGTACAATATATTCTGCATGTTTTAAGCATTTTTATGAATATTTATAAGGTAGGTGGCATATTTAAGGAATAATGTAATGACCCTTTACTCCCTATCAAGGTATATTGAATCTCTCTTTTATAGCTATCACCATTTTAAAGATTGTTTTTATTTTTCTTTCATGTGTGTAAGCATTTTGCCTAGAGTATGTGTACTAGTTGGTAGTACCTTGGGGAGCCAGAAGGGGATGTTGGACCTCCTGGAACCAGAGTTACAGACAGTAGTTATAAGTCACTCTTTTGATGCTGTGGCCTGAAACCACATCCTTTCTGAAGAGCAGTGAATGGTTTTCATGACTGAGACATCTCTAGTCCCCATTGGGCACTATTTTCCTATCTCTCAGAAAAGTAGTGCACAAAGCAGAAGTCGAAACCACAGTGTCAATGACATTGTAATACAGCCAGAATCATTTGATGATGCAGACTAGTTGCTAATGTGTAAATATGAGAAAATGGTCCTGTGCCTTAAAGGTTGATATAAGAAGAATAGCAGATTTGTTTGCAGCCACAAGAAAATTAAATCACAAATGGGCTTCCTGACAGTCAGAGTCCAGAGTGACCAGAACACAACTTCTTTTTTCTGCTTACCACATATATAACTAAGTTTTCAAGGTCTTCTGAATTATATCTTCAGCACATTTTGGTTAAATATTTTATTGAAAACTTGAAAAAGTCAACTTACATATAAAGTAATAAAGGAACCTTTAGCTGAGAGAAATAAAGCATAAATCTGCCAGGATGGGATGTCGGGGAAGATCTGAGAGAAGATAAGGGAGGAAAAACTGTGATTAGAATATACTATATGAAAGTAACTTTATTTTCAATAAAAAATAAAATAGATATTTTATTTTTAAAATTTACATTTTTATGTTGAAGTTTTGTGTCAGGGATTCATGATAACCTGTCAGGTTTAACATATGGAATTCAACTTGGGATATCTTTCATGAGTCCCTTCTCTCACCTGGACCAATTATGCATATTATACAACCTAATACAGTGGCATGAGGAAAAGAACAAATATGGTAGGAAACATCTAATGTAAGTTGTCATAATGTCCTCACTCTTGATTTAGTTAGGGAATTTGAAAGAGTATTGTGTGTTGGATGAAAAGATTAAGATGAAGGCCATTCTTAAATAACCAAGCCATTTAAAAATGGGGAAAGCCATGAAGGCAGCACAGCTGTCTGATGCAGTCCAGAGAAGCTGAGTCAGATGCTGTTTTCAACTTTGTGCTGGCTTTCATCCTGAGTTTCTGAGCTCTATGTGTTGCAATTGTGGGGGACTTTATCTTATGACTCATTTGTATCTTTTTGCAGAAAATTATTTCTGTTCTTAAAGAAATAACCTTATCTACCACTGCTCAGGAGACTTTCCCTTAGGTACCACCCCACCCTGGAGCATCTAGACCCAGCAGGTCTAGGCACATCCTCTCCCACTGAGACCCAATGAGGCAGTCCAAGGAAAGATGAAGAGGATCCAATGGCAGGGAACAGAGACCAAGACAACTCCTGTTCTACTTTTTAGGGGACCCACCCCTAAAGACCAAGCTGCACATTTGCTACAAATTTGTTGGAAGTCTAGATCCAGTTCCTCCATGCTCCTAGGCTCTTTTTGCCCTCACAATCCCAGTTGACTCTGGGGTTCTTCTTGTGGTGTGATTGTACCCTCTGACTTGTGCACTTCTATCCCTCACTCTTCCACAAGACTCTTTGAATCCTGCCTGATGTTTGGCTGTGGGTCCCTGCTTCTGCCTCAATCTGTTCCTAGATGAGGCCTCTCAGAGGACAGTTATATAAGGTTCGTGTCCAAAAGCGTAGCAGTATGGTGGTTTGAAAATGCTTGGGACAGGGAATGGCACTACTAGGAGGTGTAGCTTTGTTGAAGCACATGTATAACTGTACAGATGGGCTTTGAGACTTTCCTAGCTGCCCTTGAAATAGTTTCTCCTGGCTACAGTCAGATGAAGATGTAGAATCTTTGGCTCCCTCCAGAGCAGCATGTCTACCTGGGTGTTGCCATCCTTTCTGCAAAGATAACAATGTGCTGAACCTCTGAAACTTGAAGCCAACCCTAATTAAATGTTGTCCCTTATAAGAGTTGCCTTGGTCATGGTGTTTGTTTACAGCAATAAAACCCTAAGACAGGATGGATCTCAAGCTGGGGTAGTCATTTGTTGGCTTTTCCATCAGTCTCTGCTTCATCATTATCCCTGCACATCTTGTAGGCAAGACAAATTTTGGGTTGTAAGTTTTATGGGTGGATTGAGATATCGATCTCTTTCACTGCTATCACCTTACAACAATCTTAGGATGATACTCTATATCAAGACTCTTTCTGACATTACTTAAGTGTGCTAAAAATAATGGGTATTTGTGATAGACCTAAAGTGCAGTGTTGTGTAAAATTTCTCTGTGCTTGAGAAATTTGGGAGTGAAAAAAATGCACCTGTAGGTAAGTATATATCTATAAGTGCACCAACATGTGCACAGCCTGCTCCCAAGAGATGTTCACACAGGATTGCTCTTGAGCTGTGAAAGCAATCTGTGGGGTTCAACAATGTGAATATTTATACTTACTGCTTTACTAAAAAATATATCACAGAAAGTATCATGACAAAATTCAAAAGGTAAAACACGTACATCAGAAGCAGAACTTCATGTTGTCTTCATGCATACCCTTCTCTAGTCAGGAAGCCCCATTTATTTGGAACTCTAAAATCTCTCAACTCAAACTCTGGTAGTTTGTATAGACATGCAATTATATTGATAGGTGGAATTTAGACAACCCCAAATGTAATAATCTGTGTCCAACCAGCCACCTACTCCATAGCATGCAAGAGGACACATCCCTCAAGATTTCAAGTATGTTTTTTCAGTTGTTGGAGAAAAATAAGTGGGAAAAGAAATATGCTTACATTTCATAATATTATAAGGTCATGTTTAATATTTTAAGGAGTCTAATTAGAGATAACAAGACACTAGATTTTTTTTTTGTTTACATTTGGGAAATAGCTTTGCATGTATTTTACTTCAAAACTGTACAGAATATTTCTGTACAAAATACTTGGATACAACCTGTTCTAATTTCTAGATTGTTCAATATGAATAATTATGTTTCCCAGAAGAGCGCAGGCATATTTCTTCATATAAATGGACTAATAAATTTCTCTGACACCAAAGACTAATAATTTCCCAACATATGTCTGGAATCTTGTTTGAATGTAATCTCCCTTAAAGGCCCATGGAAAATATAAATAGTTACTAGGAAAATTCATCACTATTAAATATTTAGGAAAATAATCAGATATCAAAATCTTGAATAAATCGTTGAACAAATTTTTCAATGACTTTGTTAGTATTTTCAAAAATCATTAATACAGTTCTTACTCTTTAAAATAAATACATTAGATCTTATATTTTGATCACTAGTTTTATTAGATATTTTTTATTAGATAATTTATTAGAATATTTATCTAGGTACATGAGTAATTCACTTTCTATTTTGACAGAAATTTTGTTTCTTGTACTCCTCACATTTTTTTAGTTCATCACTCCAAGGACAGGACATATAAGAACATATTACAGAAATAAATAACATGCATTTAGTAGGAAGCCAATTCCATGCTATATATTATGATATTATCAATACTTTGTTACAGCTTCCTTCTTGTTCTTGAAAACAAGTTGGTATTATTTTAGCTCCATATGTATTTTTCAGTATTTAGTTAAAATTTAAAGATTTGTAGGATGTAAGGCTTATAAAATTTATTTATTATAATGAGTGAAATAGGAACTAATTTCTCATATAGGAGACCATGAAAATTACATTTAAAAATTTTAAATCTATTCTTTACAAATATCAAAGAAACTATTTTATTATCTGTTTTAGAATGCATATATTTGTATGATTTATTTATTACATATCTATTAATAATGACATAAAAATAACATCTGTAAGAAATCATTTACCACTGCATAATATTTTTTTGAAAAATGGATCACAGTTATTTTACTTTTTACATTTTTAAAACTCATTAAAATCTTGTGTGTGATTTCACCTGATTGAGTGCTTTATAAAAATAGTTTCCAGAATATGAGTTATTGAGAACCCTGGTGATACATTCCATTTATTCAGATAAATCAGTATAGTCTCTCTATATTAAACTCTTCATCACAATTATTAATACTCTTTGACATATTAAATATCACACTCACCACTTCAGAAGAAACGTAAATAAAGGAGTATAAGGATATTGAGAAGCTGGTTTTGTCAATAATCATCATTTATTATTTATATAAAGTTCCTTAAACATTTTACCTCTGAGAGTCATTGTAAATTCTTCACTTGGCAGAATCTACAGACTCCTACAGATGGGCCTCTGGGAATTCCTATGGACATTTATCTTATGTTCCTTGAGGTGGAAGATGTATCTTAATTGTAGTTGGTAAAATTTCCTGGAGAAATTGAACTAAGCATCAATATTCAAACCCTTCCTCCTTTCAAGTGTAGATCTGATGTGACCAGTTGCTTCAACCTCCTGCTCTCTCCACTTTCCAAATTAAATCATATGGACCTTAGCAAAATAAACTCCTCTGCTTCATGTTGTTTTTGTCAGCATACTTTATTGTGGCAACAGGAAGAGAAACTGATATAAAATATAGTCCTGAAAAACAGGGATCTCACTTAATTGTTTATTGATAGTTTGAGGCATTGTTTTAGTTAAAAGAGAAGTAATTTGATACTTTGGGCTAGAGAAGCCATAGGATATGGAGTAGATCTCAGTAAGAGGCATTTTGGTGGGAGCTTAGAAGACAAGAACACTTAGAGCAATGTTGAGAGTGGTGGCCTTATTCATGACATTTCTACTTGAAATTAGGATTATATCAAGAAATGGACTAGGAACCATCTGAGTGATATTTGCCCCCAAATTAATGTCCCTTCTATTCATGTTTTAAGAACTTGAATAGGATTGAATTAAAAGAGATTGGACTAATTAGCTTAACAAAAAATATGCTCCTACCTCTAACCAAGAAGCTGTCTGCAATAGGTACTTGCTTGCAAAAGGAAAAAAAAAACTATAGTTTTCTCCTGTGGAGTCTTACTAAAATATTAACTGCACTTCAGTGCAGGCTCCATACATGATATAGATGACCAACAAAATATAACTGAATGACATTTTTCAAGATGCTTGTCTCATAATGCTGTTTGACAATTTTTCTAAGGTAGGACTATTGATCGTTTGCTTTTATAGATTGGTTTTCAATTCTGTGTTTTTCTGGTGTGTGTGATTTTGAAGGGTAGATCATTTTTGTATTTTGCTTTTGTTCTTTTTTTTTTTTTTGCTTTTGATTTGATTTTGAGAAAGGGAGAAAAGGGGACATGGAGTATATGAATAGGGAGATAAGGAAGATCTGTGAGGAGATGGGAGAGAAGAAAAGTGTGAGCATAATATATTGTTTGAAAAAAAAAAACAAACATTTAAAAGCAAAAGATAAAAAGCACCAGCATTCAGGCTGGTGCTGAGAAAGCGTCTATGCAGGCTGATGCTAAGAATGCATCTAAAACTGTTGAGATCTATCAGCATCACTGAAGAGAAATATTCTGAGCTACACTGGAAGCATAGGAAAGGTGTGCTTAGGACAAAACCCCAGTCACCAGTGGCTCCAAGACTAGTTGGCAAAAGAACTGTACAGAGGTATACACATAGTGATAGTTTATAGGCAAGAAAGAGAGAAGATTGAGGATCATGGACTGTTGCTACAAGATTTCAGAAAGCAGCTCAAGCCAGACAATGTGTCAGTATCCCTGCCTCAAATATTATTGTGTGAAGCTATGAATATGAACTCGTGGTTGCCCAGGATATTAGTACAAGATCCATGGGACATGTGCTAAGGCTATGTGGGTATGAAATGGTACCTACCACGGACAGAATCTGTGTGTCAACCTACATCATACAGAGCAAAGATAATCTCATTAGGAATTCCAGATGCTAGACATGGTACTGAATGATTAGTTTTTGTGTTTTCTAGGTTGGATTTTGGTTCCACTTTGATCTTAACACTGTCTTATATGATCCATTCCTTCATTTTAGAATAAAAATATTTCATTTATGCCATTATGTGTCAGAAGTATTCAACTTTTCTCATTTTATTATTTTATAGGACTTTGCTGTTAAAATATTTTGAGTATTTGAAATATTACAATTGAAAGACCATGGGGACTTACCAAGTGGAAATGCACTCTTTTATGTTACAGCATGGTCATAAGCCTACAAGGACAAGGAATTCACTACACTCTAAATTTCAGTGCTGAGGATAAGAGAAAATACAATATGCTTTCAACAACATAATCAATATTCATAGACTGGTTCAATAAGAAAAGAGAAAAATTGTGGACCTGTGTACTAGAGGCTTTTTACAGAGATCACTGGCCCAGTCTGGTCCGAGAGTTCCAGTGAAAGGAAGTGAGACAGGCAAGGAGGAGAAGTCACTTCCTCTGCTTCTGTTGCTGTAGTTGGCTTCACCTCCATTTCTGCTGTGCCTCCCAGGTTACTCTCTGCACTGAGTCGGGTTGGGCTGTGCCTTTGAGAGGCCAGCCAGCCAGTGAGGAGTGCAGTGCAGCTTCAGACCGAGCACTGCAGACCTCTTCTCAAGTGTTACACCTCTTAGATCAAAAGACTCAGATGATGGAGTAGTTCTCGCACACCTTTAATTCCCTGGATAGGATTTATATAAAGTTTTGGGGATGATTCAGGGTTCGACTACAGGTCCTTCACATTGGTTTGGACTGAGAGATTGAGGAAACTTATCTGCATGTAGGAAGGCTTGGTGCTACTAATAGGTGACCAATATTACACACCTCTCCTGAAGGGCTGGGGGGTGTGGGGGTCTGTGACTGAAACAGGAGCCAGGGATCCAGGGAATGTGGTCGAACACCTTCTTTCCCATGTAGATAGAAATTACCACCCACTGGGTCCCCAGGGTTCCAGACTTCTTGTTCAACTGGGACCAGGTTGCCTGCAGAGCCTACTGCCCCAGAGGAAATGACATATTTATACATTTTCTTCTTGGTTCTTTTAGTGGTTTGAAAGAAAATGGGCTCTATAGGTTCAAAGGACTAGAACTATTAGGAGGTGTGGCATGGTTGGAATAGGTGTTACATTATTTAGAGGAAGTATATCACTGGGGGTGTTCTGTAAGGTCTCAGATGTTCAAGCAAGTCTCAGTGCCCAGGATGGCAATCCCTTCTGCAGTCAGCCAATTTGAATGTAGAACTCTCAGTTATCAGTCTAGCACAATGTGTGTACTGGCTGGTTTTATGTGCCAACTTGACCCAGGCTGGAGTTATCACAGAGAAGGGAGCTTCAGTTGAGGAAGTGCCTCCATGAGATCCAGCTGTGAGGCATTTTCTCAATCAGTGATCAAGGGGGTAGGACCCCTTGTGGGTGGTACCATCCCTGGGCTGGAAGTCTTGGGTTCTATAAGAGAGCAGGCTGAGCAAGCCAGGAAAAGCAAGCCAGTAAGGAACATCTCTCCATGGCCTCTGTGTCAGCTCCTGCTTCCTGACCTGCTTGAGTTCCAGTCCTAACTTCCTCTGGTGATCAATAGCAATGTGGAAGTAAGCTGAATAAACCTTTTCTCCCCAACTTGCTTCTTGGACATGATGCTTTGTGCAGGAATAGAAACCCTGACTAAGACAATGTGTGACTTCATGATGTCATTCTTACCAACATAAAGGACAATGGATTAAACTGAAGAACTGCAAGCCATCCTCAAATAAATGCTTTCCTTTATAAATGTAGCTGTGTTCATGATTCCTCTTCACAGCAATAGAAACTATAACTGAGAGAGTTCTATTTGAAAATGTATCCAGTGGAGTAAGTTCCTAATTTGGGTTTTTAAAAAACATTTCCCCATCTGTCAGTTAAATTAAAATCACTAATGTTTATGCATTTGAACCTATCTATTTTGACCTTTTACTGTTGTCATTTTTAATGAATTTTCTTAACTTAAGGCATCAAATGTATTACTTCACACTATCTGAAAAATAAAATATGATTTATAAGGAGAGTCACCGAGAAATAAAATATCAAAAGTTATATAAATATTCGGATGTAAGTGTATAAAATGCATATATGTAAATAAACTAATGCTAACCATATTGATAATGTTATTCTTTAAATATACATATTGTTTCAATGAATTATAACTGTGCTGTAATGATTGAGTATGTATGGAGTGCAATACTTACAGTGCAGTGTGGAATGACATAGTGTAAACACATGTAATCCAATATGTAAATTGAAAAAAGAATAAAAAGCATCAAAAATTACTAGTCTTTTTATAAAACAATACACTATGGATAGTGATTACATGTTTTTCTTTTAATTATAAGAATACTAAAATTTATAAAATTCTCCTTTGTAACTGCAATTGTATGAGGACTCTCACTTGCCCACATATTCACCTCCCCCCATTTTTCTTATTCTTTTCTTTTGGGAGAAGTCACAAAGATGGAGATGGACCTGGGACGATAGAGAAGTGAAGGTGATCAGGGCAAATATGTGAAAATTTCAAATTAATTTAAAAATATATTTAAAAACAAACAAAAACAAAACGCCTTTTAGTTGGATAGCATTTACTCTCCCACCAGTTTTGAAACACTTTACTCGTATGAGTGATACCTGCTTCTCTCCTTGCTTTCTGGTTAGTATGAACAAGTTTACATCAAGTTAGAAGATGGAAATGGACCAAGCTGCTTCCTGAGCTTCTCAGGATGTAAAGCATCACAGTTGCTTCTGTGTGCCATTCAGCTGACCCCAGCAATCACAGCTACATCCCAGATTTGACAAATAACATAGAATTTATTGGGATGAAAGTCACATAGCAAAACATGTTTATTCAGTATGAAGTTAAAATTCAGAATGAATATGCTATTTTTACTGTTTTTCTCTTTCAAGTTAGTCTGAGTATCAACTTCTACTCACTACACTATAAAGATGCCGATATATCTGACATAATATGGTATTTCAATAAACTAAAAGAATTTTGAACTAAAAAGTGTTATTTGGGAAATATATTCTCCTGTAATCCAAAGAAACATTAGACAAATCTGAAACTATTCAGAATTATCTATCCAACTATATAAGCAATACAAAATTCATTTTAATCATAATTGTGTTACACTCAGCACAGCCTGTATTTTATCATTAGTCAATAAAGCAATTTAGAAATTAATAAGTATTACTCTAGGTGGATATGGCTTCATGAATTTTAAACAGGATGAGAAATTGTTATATTATAACTTTTGTCAAATAATTGTTTTGTGCTATTAACAGTGGCAGATTAAAATAAGATGGGTTTTTAAATGAATAATACACATGTAATTTCTTACCAGTCAATATCTGTTTGCTTAGTGAAATGTCTTAATGCATCTTTCCAAGTATAATTTAAAAAAGAAAATATAGCAATTAGCATTTTAAAGTTGTTGAAAGCTCAATCTGTATGTCCACTGTGTCCAGAAGACAATTAACACTTGCAGGGCTAGATACACTTGGCCATTGACTGTTACAATTATAATTATTATTGCTATTGCTGCTGCTGCTGCTGTTGTCTGTCACATGATAAAACTTACCCTTCCTTCAGTTTTTACAAATACATCTGGTCATGTGAATTTCCATAAACTGTGTGATGTAAATGCAAATGGTTCTTTTGGTGGGGAGATGGAGGATGCTTAAGCATGGGCAGGATGGTCTGTGTTTTCTTCCCCTTCCCTTGGTGACAGAAAATACCTAGTAGCTGTCATTGTCTCCTGGCTGTCATCAGGATCCCTTTGATAACCCAGATAACTTATGTGCTGTAGAGGAAAAATTAAAATCTCCACTGTGGCTTTCAGGGTATTTTTGTTTGTTTTTTGTTTTGTTTTTGTTGTTGTTTATTTGTTTCATTTTTTGTCTAAATATATCTGTTCTACTTTGGCTTGTACTACTGTGATGATCAAGAATATATTAGAAACAAAGAGTTTATTTCAGCTTACTGTTCACATCATACAGGGAAGCCAGGATGAGAGCTCAAGAAAGAAACCTGCTTACGGGACAGGCTTGCTCCTTGGGACACATTTAGCTTACTTTCCTATATAACACATGACAACTTGCCCAAGGACGGCACTACCCAAGTGGGGTGGCCCATTCTACATCAATTAGCAATTAAGAAAACACCCAACAGACATGCCCACAGGCTAATTCCCAATTGAGGGTTCTTCTTGACAGGTGTGTCAATGATAACTAAAGTTAATTATGACAACATCCTTACTGATATATTTACATAGGGCTCAAAAGGTCTTACTTTTTTCCTTCAGTTAATTAAAACCTTCTTTAGATTTATAAAGACAGATGGCTAAATTTAGTGTTAATGATTTGGAGTGGTGATGTTTTATACTGGTAAGATAGGGTATTTGGAAATATGAAACAAAATCAATATTTTAAATAATTTATTTGTTTATATGTTTGTGGATATCATACTTAAGCATGTATACCTAAAGAAAAATCACAAAATACATTAACTTCATTGGATAACAATATCCTCTGAATGGAAACATTTCCTCTTAGAGGAAGAGAGAAAACTCAGAAGCCTTAGTAATTTAACAATCCTTATAAGTCCTAAGAAATTGACCTTCACAAGGCCCTCCCCCAAGGTTATAGAAGCAGAGACAATAGTAGAGAGAAGAAACCTGGTGACCAAGTTGCCTACAAGTAATATAGAGAGCTGTGAGGGTATAAACTGACTATGTTCAGGTTGGAGTGATTTTGTGGTATTATAGCTGAGTTAAACTCCTCAGTAATATCCCTCTAAGTTTCTCTAATAAAGACCTTACTTGGTAAAATTAGACTTTGGTAGAATCTTTTTTTTTTAATTAGATGTTTTCTTTATTTATATGTCATACAATATCTCTTTTCCAAGGATCCCCTACAAAAAAGAGAGAAAAAAAAGAAAAAACAAAACAAAAACAAACCCCTGTTCCCTCTCCCCCTCCCCCTGCACACTACCCCACCCTCTCCTATTTCCTGGCCCTGGCCCTTTCTGAATTGAGAGTCTTCCATCTCCAATAAATATTTAGAGAGTGAGAAGTACCCAAGTTTTAGGAAGTAAACAGTCATTAAAAGTCCTTAGAAACCAACCTCCATAAGTCCCCTCTTGAAGTTATAGAAGCAGAGAGATATTAGCTGAGAGAAGTTACCACGGATCACTTTTTAATTGTAGGTTCTTTTATAGCATCTTATTTTCTCCCCTGAATAACTTTCAAATCAAATTGTTTCATGTATCTGTCTTGGTTTGGGCAGCAACCACAAAGCATCATGAAGTGGATGGTACAGTGTTTCAGGTTTTTTCCATTGTTTTGAAGTCTGGAAAGGTCAAGGTTCATGTGGGTTTGGTTTCTGGTAAGAGCTCACCTTCAGGCTTGTAGGACGCAGATGAGGGGAGACAGAAAGCTAGACCTTAATGTCTGTGTCCCATTCTAAAGATTTTTTTTTTTTTCTTGGTTTTTTGAGACAGGGTTTCTCTGTATAGCCCTGGCTGTCCTGGAACTCACTCTGTAGACCAGGCTGGCCTCGAACTCAGAAATCCACCTGCCTCTGCCTCCCAAGTGCTGGGATTAAAGGCGTGCGCCACCACCGCCGGGCCCATTCTAAAGATTTATCACAGCTTATTCACTTGGTATGCACATGACACATTAGGAATCAGTGCTGTAAAAAGGTGAGTTGTGGCTAGCACATGAATATGCTCCATAGCAATGCATTTTCAGCTTTATTTTGTAATGTCTTCTCTCCCATCTCCATTCTAGCCTGCTTTCTTTTGTTCTCTAATTTTCAATTTGTTAGTTATTTTGCTTCATGCTTTCAAATACAGCTTTATGAGCTAGGACATCATGGTGATGATTGTTAAACCTGAGAATCATGAGAAGAAATTAATGATTACCAATTAAAGCAAGCTGCATTTTGCAGTACACCTGGAACTGGCCAGCTGGTCTTTTCACCCTCTGTTGGGATTTTACAGATCAACCCCTGGTGGCCTCCTGAAGTCCGTTTCATACAAGGAATAAGGAGTCCACAGAGGTGAGAGAACTGGCTGTTATACATTATTAGAACGACAGGATAAAATAAAATTCATAAGGTTATATTTTATATGAATGGAGTCATAAGTAATTTACATCAGATCTAAGAACCAGAGACTTCTTCATCACAAATAGAAAATATAGCTTGCAAGAGCATTACACAGACAAATAGGGCTTGTTCCTTAATTAGGATTTAACTCAGTAAAAACAGGAACTTATTTGTTAACTATAAACAGAAGCCTTAACTTGCAAGGACAGTAGGCTGAAGGCTGACAGAAGGCTTACAGGACAGTAGGACAAACAGTAATTTACTTTTTAATCAGTTCTTTTAAATTTGATTTCCTCTGATCTTTGTCTAGCAATACTTTTTCCTTTTTAAAAAATTCACCTTACATCCAGATCCCTGCCCCCTCCCTCCTCTCTTCCCAGTCCCACCCTTACAAATCCTTCATCTGATTGCCCTCACTACTTCTCAGAGAAGTGGAACCTCCCTTGGGTACCACCCCACCCTGGGGCATCTAGGCCCATCAGGTCTAGGCACATCCTTTCCAGTTGAGGGCAATCTAGGCAGTCCAAATATGGGAAAAGGGGATCTAATGACAGGGAACAGAGACCAAGGGACCCATGATCAACTCGTTAGAGGACCCACATGAACACCAAGCTGCACATATACTACAGATAGGTAGGGAATTGAGGTTTAGCTCCTCCATGCTCCCTGTGGTGTCCCAGACTGTGAGCCTCCATGGTCCCTCCATGGTTGACACTCTGGGTCTTCTTGTGATATCCTTGATCCCTCTAACTTACTCACTTCTATCCACTACTGTTCCACAAGGCTCCCATGGGTCTACCTGATATTTGACTGTGGGTCTCTGCATCTTTGTCCATTAGCTTCTGGATGAAGTCTCTTAGGACACAGTTAAATATTTGGTCCACGTCTGCAAGCATAGTAGAGTATCAGGTTTTGGCTCTCTTCCATGGGATGGGTCTAAAGTTGGGACATTCATTGGTTAGCTATTCCCTCAGTAACTGCTCTACCTTTATCCCTCACATCCTGTAGACAGGACAAATTTTGGGTTGAAGGAAGTCCTGCTGAGCTTCAGGAGGGGGCCATCTCAGTATCCATATTCCCCTCTAGTAGGAATCCAAGATATGGCCACCCACATAGACTCTCTGTATCCTATCCCATCCTAGGCCTCCAACTAGTCACCAGAGGTGCTCCTCCCACCAGCCAATTTCCATCCTCACTGCTAGGCTTCTCTCAATTCCCTCGCCACACCTGATCACCATTTTTGAGCATTTGTCAGCATTTGTCAGCTGTTTAATGTGAGTCCTGGGAATTAGAACCTGATTCTTCTACAGGAACTTTTAAGTACTCTCAACTGCTGAGTCTTTTCTCCAGCTCCACATGTACATTTCAAATATTAGAGAGACTAAAAACAATTAGGAAGTGTATCATTTACATGACAGTGAGATGGATACAACATAAAGTGCTTAATTAGGATCTGACATAGCAAAAGTGGACATATTTTTCAAGTTAATAATTATGACACCAGGTAAATTATCAAAAAATAACTTATATATGAATATTCTCAATTCATAAATTAAAAGATATATTTTTCTATATAACTCACACACAGCTATGAACTACAATAATGAGTGTCTGGCCCTTGGGGTTCTCAGAGTCTGAACCAACAACCAAGGAACATACACAGGTTCTCCACACATATGTAGCAGATGTGAAGCTAGGTCTTCATGTAGGTCCCAAACAACTGGAACAAGGGATATCCCAAAAGCTGTTGTCTGTATATGGGATGTTTTCTTCTAGCTAAGCTGCCTTGTCTGGCCTCAGTGGGTTAGGAAGCAGCTAGCTTAGCAGAGATGTGAAGTGCCATAGTGTGGTGATACCCAGAGGAGGCCTCACCTGCTCAGAGGAGAAGGGGCAGGAGGACTGGGGGAAGGATAGTGGGAGGGGATGAAGGGAATGGGATAGTGAGTGGGGTGTAAAGTGAATATGTAAAAGTTAATTAATTAATTAATTAATTAAAATAATAATGAGTGTCCTGGGAAGCTATTCCCATTGGTGCAACAGTGACACAGGAATTGTAGAAGTAACCAACCACTGTCTTGACTCATTAGATGGAACCCAAACTTTCATAATTACTGGAGCTAAAAACCTGTGCCTAAAGGAGTTATAGGCCTTTGGAGAGAATATTCTGATAAATGGGCTAGTATCAAATCAACTCAAAATGTATTATCCTTACAATCATAGAGCTATGGTATGAATGCATCTCTTACATTTTGAGTACTCAGCCTTAAGTGAGACCTACTGACCATGCTTCAGCATGCTAAGGCTCAAGGGTCTCTGAGGGAGAGAGAAAGAGTTGAAAGACTACCAGAAGTAGATATTAAAAAAAAAAGGATAACTTCCATAACCTACAGATATCAGATATACATAAGTAAAAACAGTATCTGTGGTAGGTGCCTGGATTAGACCAGTAAAAAAATCAAGAAAATGAAAACCAGTGACTATCAGACAGAAGTAGGTTTCCCTCTTGGCTCTCTAACTATAACATACCAACATAACAATGTGCAACGATGTTTTGACCATATCTGAGGAACAACTGGTCTTCCCAGGATAACACAACTCAAGATAAATTCTAAATGTGAGCAAACTTGCTCAAAAGTGAATAACAACTAACACCAAAGCAAAACAAAACCTGTCATAAATCTTTGCTAAGAAACGTACGCACTCATAGATACCTGGAATGACAATTCCCTGAGTCTCAATGATTACAATCATTGATACAAGCTTATAGCTATTTTATAGAACATATTAAAATTTGTATTTACTATCATACAAAAAATTAAAATTTACAATTTGAATGTAAAAATAGTCCAGAGATTTTGTGTCACACTTATTGGCAGAGTGACATTAACATAATTGTTACCAAAAACTAATTGCTCACACAAATTGTGATCAAGTTATATTACCCATCTATGCTTTTGCTGAAGCAATATTCTCTAGTTAAATCAGATTTTACTACATTAGGCTTAATCTTCACAAAGAGAAAATGTTAACAAAGTATTGGAGAGTTAATTTCTTGCACCACTGTGTGTAAGATTTTAATACATTTCTTCTCTTTTATGAAGACTACAAATTCCTAAACAATTTCAAGAAAGGAACTATAGGGAGATTGCTGTCAATATTGGTTCTGACACATGAGACAAGAATTCTGTTGAACAGTTAAAAACAAAATAAAAGTAATGAAGGGGTAATGTCTTGGTCATTGCTCGATTGCTGTGAAGGCATCCCAAGATGAAGGGAAAGAAACGCTTTGAATGGGAGCTTACTTATACTCTCACAGGTTTAGTGCATGTCGTCATGGAGGATAGCACGGATGCATGAATGCAAGTACTGGAAGGAACCATAGCTGAGAGATACATCCTGATCCACAAGTAGGTACATAGAGAGCCAAGGCCAGCAGTGGGTTTTTGAAACCTCAAATGTTGGGCCCGATTTGGCCTTGGTTTGGGCCTTGAGGACAAACCCGAGCCTCGCTCCATTTTTGAGACCTGCCATTCACTTGAGAATGACTCAGCACAACCTACTGATCTGAATGAGACAGCCTCTGCCTAGCCAGCACTGATGTGTCAATTTCTTATAGGCCCCGTGTTGAGATCACCCCACACCCCTCATCTCACTCTACCCCATATGTCATCTCACTCCATATCACCCCTTATCCCCACCTCTTTTCCCTGTCTATAAAAAACAAATTGTTATCACATTACCACAAGTTCCTGGTTTGATAAAACTCCCAGCCCTAGTGTGTTTGTTTTGGGCTGTGGACACTCACCTTTAAGCTCAGCCCCAGAGAGACTTGGCTGGACGGGGGGTCTCTCCTCTTGCCTAGACCTGCAGGACACTTAAAGCCCACCCCCTGTGGCACTCTTGCACCAACAATGCAAAGCCTAGTCCAAGTACATCCTTCCTAATCCTTCAAATGGTAGCACTCCCTGGTCACTAAGCATTCCCACGTAGGAGTGTATGGGTACAGTCTTATTCAAATCACCACAGGTTAGAAGGACTGATATAAGTCCTTCAGGTTGTCTGCCGGTATCACACAACAGATCCTAAAGTATCCATTCCTAGAATGGTCTTGTTGGGATGAAGTTGTTGAGTGCATAAGCTCTGATGTGTAAACTACAAGGGAGTTGCCCATGCTTGGTACGGAGCAACTTCAGAAGAGTGTCAGTCCTAGAGAAAATTTCCTCTTGTTACTGTTTAGTAACAGTTTCAAATGAATGTGGTGTCTTTATTAAAGCTGAGCTTGCCAATGCTTCTGACCAGATGGGGCATCTTTCTCACATTAATCATTCTCCAGCTAATTTAATTAATATTAGCTTAGAGAATAATTCCATATATTCATGAAATGATTACAATTTCTCTACTATGGCTGATACACTGATATTTTATATGTGTATTATATGTAGTGTTATTTTGAATATGTTTTTATTTTTGAGATTATAATTGATTAAAATATTTCTCCCTTTCTTCTCTCTAAACATTCTCATATTCTCACCCTTCCCAATTTACTTTCAAATTCATGGGCTGTATTTTTTTACTAGTTATTAAGTTATTATAAGCATTATGAATACTTTTATACACATATGTTAAATATAATTTTCTATACAGTGTTACTTGTAAAAATATAGATATAAATTGTATACTTTTACATGGCAAAAGTTTTCTAACACAATAAACCTTTTTTTAACTTTTATTTATAATACTCTATTTCATTCTATTTTTAAAAATATTTAACTTTATACAGTAGACTTTGTATTTTTTTCACAATATGACTTTCCTACTAAACTACAAAAGCAATTATAACGATCATTATTTTAGTCCTGATGTCAAAATTGGTTTAGGTACATGTTTCAGTGAAGTACTTATTGAATGATACTTCTTTATAATGATTCTGTTGAGATTAATAACAGCTCTTGAATTTTTGCTTTTAATTTTAAATTATCCTTATGTGTACTGTGCAAACTTTCATTTATTTTAGATGTTTTCCAGTAGAATAGAAAACATTATACTCGCCATCTTATGTAATGTACATAATTAAATTTAACCACTGTCTTACAGTAGTGAGGACACAGCAGAGACTGTGAAAAGCATATATTAAATTCTATAATGGATTTCCCCATGTATTATCTACATTTAATCAAATATTATTTCTTTGGTTATTTTTAGCCAATTACTTGGGTTTTTCAAGGCTGAGTTTTTCATTTTATATAAAGACAAATTATAATTTATTGTTTTGTTGATAAAAAATCAACTTATTTTTCTTTTAAAATAAGATAAACTCTGTTTTACATGTTAAATAGTTTCTGGAAACCCTCTCCTAGTGGATAGAGTAACATTTTAATGTTATTCTATTTTCCTGAGGTGTCTATTAGTGAGACTCTTAGGAGAGAATATGTACTCTCTGCTGTACAATGGTGTATGTACATGTGTATGAATGTGTACATGTGTCAAAGAATCAGAGAGAGAGAAAAAGATTCAGGGAGAGTATGAGTTTTCTTGTGGATGAAAATTATCTGCTAGCTAAGCCCACCTACACTCTGTGACACTCAAGGTCTTCTTGGATATCTAAGTGCAGAATTCTACAGCATCCTCTGCACCACTCTGTTGGCATTTGCTTCCCTTGTCTTCTCCTTACTTTTCTGGAGTAGCCAGGTTGTATCACCCTACCATGATCCTTAACACCTTCTACATGCTCATGTTCAGGGTGATCTCCTGTAGATGCCTTTTCTAACGCAAGCATACTGTTCATTCTGCACCTAACTAAACCTATAGTGGCTTCAGTGGATAGATGCAAATTAAGAATTCAGTTAAAAGGGATATAGCTCATGTGCCAATAATAGAGTTTTAAATGACACATTTTTAATGGCAATAAATGACAGAAGAGGAGATTGCATACACTTCTGTAATATGGTTAAATATTTGTTCAGAAGAACGACACAACCTGCAGGAATGATTTTCATCATTGTCACCGTGTTCTCTTTCTTAATTGATATGACAAGCTTTAATTTAGTGTAAAGTTCAACATAACCTATTACACTTTAAAATTCATTCTTTCAAACTCAGGAGAGCTTGACCTCCACATATTATATCAAGCAGCACCAGATTCTGTTTTGTTACAACTGCTTCAAAGAAATTGAAACTTGAAGACCATTTTACCAAAAAGATCTTTATATTTCACTGCAGAGACAGATGTAAAATAGAACTCTCCCAAGTCACACAAAGCTAACCATATCACATTTGTTGTTTATACGAAAACTGCAAGATATTACATCATTTATTAGGCATAAAAATTTAAGCTAATAGCAAAAATGGCTTGGTTTGTAACATTTCCATTTATTAGATAATAAAATTATTTTTAAATTTATAAGTGTATTTGCACCAATTATGACATTTAAAATTTAAAAAGTGAAGATATCATGTTATTTTATTATTTTAGATCAAACCAAAGTATGCATCCAAGAAGGAACATCTCAACTACAGGTAAAAACAATGCTATTAAGCATGGTATCTTCATGTAGATGTTTGAACCCAGTGATAGTCCATCAGTACACAAGTATATAGGCCTTCCACACCCTTCATAGGCCATCAGATAAAGCCCTGTAAGCTAGAGGAGGGATCCCCAAGGAGTTATTAATCTTTTCAAGAAGTTAATTTAAAAATGGATTACTATGCAGGCCTTAGCTATGGCCATGTATTTTTAATCCCAATAATATCGTCTTTGAATAAGTACCAAATATAAAAGTATAGTGTCTTACGACTAATCTACAATAAATTACAGTCTGATACAGCTAACTGAAAAAGTCAGAAACAAGTGGTAAATTACCAGGAGAGAAGACCATTACAGAATACAGAATTGAGATAGATGGAGACAGACAGACACAGATGGACAGACAGACAAAAGGACTGAGGAAGAGAAAGACTAAACTGGCTTAGCCTCTATTGATCATATGTAATATTCACATTGTATCACCTAGCAAGGTAAGCCTACTTTTAACAGCACTGTTAAAAACTCCTGTAGGACTCGTATCATGATTCATAAATATCAAATAAGGGGATTCTATGAGTTATTAATCTTTTCAGGAAATTAATTTTAAAATGGATTACAAGAGAGCAGATATGTGGACTATAGCAATGGCCATCTATTTTTAATTCCTATAATACCAGCTTTTGAATAAGTACCTTATATAAAAGTATACTGTTCCGTGGGACCAATCTGCAGTAAATCACAGCATGGTACAGCTATCTGAAAATAAATCTGAACTCAGGTATCAGCTTGAGTTGCTGCTTATTTCCTTTCATCTACTTTACGAAGAGACAATGGAAAGCACTCCATCAAAAGACTGGTGTTTTCAGAATAGTCACATTATGGTTAAAAATTACCTTCTAGAATGCCACTGTGGAATTAATCTAGTGAGTCCTATAGTGGTTGAAATATCTGGCAGTGAAGGAAAATTCCATTATTTTAAAAGTTTGTCTCTTTGGGATATACAAAGAAGCAGTTAATTGAATGATAAGCATGAATGAGAGAAAGATTTAAAACAAAGAGAAAGAGGAGGAGGAAGGAGAGAGGAGGAAGAAGAGGAGGATGAGGACAAGTTATCTATTAAACCTCTAATTATGGTTTTAGGTGTATTGCAAAATAATAGACATCAATATGGCTTTTTTGCATTTTTAATTAATCATCCATTAATTTACATCTCAAATGATATCCCACTTCCTGGTTACATCTCCACC